>NC_044388.1:104053210-104395710 GCF_006542625.1 Nomascus leucogenys | reverse complement strand
AGGCAGGAGAATGGCGTGAACCCGGGAGGCGGAGCTTGCAGTGAGCCGAGATTGCGCCATTGCACTCCAGCCTGGGCGACAGAGCGAGACTCCGTCTCAAAAAAAAAAAAAAAAAAGAAAGTGGTTTGGAAGATTGGCTAACATCCGGGTGCGAGGAATCATTAGCAGGGAAGACAAGTTTGGGGAGCTTGAGAGGAGCTATGGACCAAGAGGAGGGTTTTTTTGAGAATCCAGAGGCCCTTATTGTCTGCTTCCTTTCTCAGCTGAACCCCCACCCCCAGAGCCCCCAGCAGGGCCCTCCGAGGTGGAGCAGCAGCTACAAGCGGAGGCTGAGCACCTGCGGAAGGAGCTGGAGAGTCTGGCAGGACAGCTCCAAGCCCAGGTGCAAGACAATGAGGGCTTGAGTCGCCTGAACCGGGAGCAGGAGGAGAGGCTGCTGGAGCTGGAGCGGGCGGCCGAGCTCTGGGGGGAGCAGGCGGAGGCGCGCAGGCAAATCCTGGAGACCATGCAGAACGACCGCACCACCATCAGCCGCGCACTCTCCCAGAACCGGGAGCTCAAGGAGCAGCTGGCTGAGCTGCAGAGCGGATTCGTAAAGCTGGTGCGCTGCCCCACCTGGAGAGCCTGCCCTCCTCCCTAGCCCTCCGGGCCTTTGTTTTCCCACCTGTAAAGTGGGGCAGTGTAGCCCTCACGTGAAATGGTACTTCTGGAGGCACCTGTGAGCCAGAGCCCTGCTCTGATGGCTGTGGGGGAGAGGGGATGATTTTTCTAACCTGGCTCCACCCTTCCCGGTGCCATGGGAGGCAGACACCAAGGCAGCAAGTTCTGGGGTCTCCAGCTGTAGTGGGTGGCCACTGATTGCTTCTCTCTGTCCAGACTAACGAGAACATGGAGATCACCAGCGCACTGCAGTCGGAGCAGCACGTCAAGAGGGAGCTGGGAAAGAAGCTGGGCGAGCTGCAGGAGAAGCTGAGTGAGCTGAAGGAAACGGTAACCCCGCCCCATCCAAGAAGGGCTGGGAGGCGGGCACCAGCCTCTGGGGAGGGGTGGTGTGAGGCCAGAGACAGCTCCAGACTGGGGAGCAGGTGACCCCAGCACCCTCCAGGGCAGTCCTGCGACTGTTTCTTGCTCCCTGCCCTCTGACTTTCAGAGGTGGATAGCCTTGGGCTCCTCTCAGGTCTGGACATCATCGTCCCAGCTAGAGGCATGGATTTCTCCCAATCATAGGGAAAGAAACAGCGGTATAAGAGGCTCCTTAGATTCAAACTGGATTCTGGCCTCTGCTCCACTGGTCACCATTCAACTACTTTGCATCTCTAAGCCTCAGTTTCTTTAACTTAAAAAGGAAGTTAGCATCTTCCTTGCAGAGATGCTGAGGATTAAATGAGAGAATACATGGAAAGCATTAGGCATGTAGCACACTTAGCAGATGGTGGTTGGCTCCCTCTGTGTTTCCACAGGTCTGTGGCCTACAGTTTAAATGGTGGGAAGAAGGATGTGAGATTTGAGGTTGGGGAAGGAGGCATGAGGCTCTAGGCAAGGGAGGCAGTCACTTAGGCCTGGAGCAAGGGGCCAGAGGTCTGGGCAGGCGACAGAGCCTCACAGAGCCCTTGCTACCCTATTTGTGGGCCCTGAATCTGGAAGCAGGCCACCACCTGCCCTCACACCCCAGGTCTTCCAACAGGTGGAGCTGAAGAGCCAAGAGGCTCAAAGTCTGCAGCAGCAGCGAGACCAGTACCTGGGACACCTGCAGCAGTACGTGGCCGCCTATCAGCAGCAGGTGGCCACCTATCAGCAGCTAACCTCTGAGAAGGAGGCGCTGCATAATCAGTTACTGCTGCAGACCCAGCTCGTGGACCAGCTGCAGCAGCAGGAAGCTCAGGGCAAAGCGGTGGCTGAGATGGCCCGCCAAGAGTTGCAGGAAACCCAGGTGAGGGAGTTGCTGAGGGCAGGGCCCCGAGGGGGACAACCTGGCAACCTCCATGCCTTCTCACTCTGTTTCCTGGCCCCTTAGGAGCGCCTGGAAGCTGTCACCCAGCAGAACCAGCAACTACGGGCCCAGTTGAGTCTCATGGCTCACCCTGGGGAAGGTACGGGAACCTGCTCACAGGAAGAGGAGAGAGCCCCAGGAGGAAGGGGGGACTGTTAGCAGCGTAGAATTGAGGAGTTGGAAGAGACCTTTAGAACAGCTGGTCATTATGCCAACTGGGTGTCCACACTAAGTTCAGCATCAGTATGGTGACTTCCTGGGAGCAGGGCACTACCAGCTTACCTAAGGATGGGTGAACTGGCCCAGGTCAGAAATGAAGCAGGTCAGAACTCCCATGCTGATCGGTAGTGGGACCGCACCTGGGCAGCATAGCGAGCCCTTGGCTCTTAAAAAAGAATAAAAATAAAGAACAGATGGTCATTTCTTTCTGGGGAGGGGCTGGCCCAAGGTACACAGTGAGGGTAGGGGTAGAGGTGGGCCCACTTTACCCTTGTTGGGTTGTCTGATGACCCCTCTGGCCACCCCCATAGGAGATGGACTGGACCGGGAAGAGGAGGAGGAGGAGGAGGAGGCAGCGGAGGTGCCTCCGCCCATGCCAAGCATCCCGGAGGACCTGGAGAGCCGGGAAGCCATGGTGAGGCTGACTCCCCCTCCCCGACCTTTGCTGCCTCCCTCTGTGGTCCCTCCCAGACCCCCTTCTGCTCTTGGTTTCCCGGCCTTCTGATGTCTTTGGACCCTTACCCCTTTCCTGGGGCAGTGGTGAGACACCATTTCACTTGGGACCAACAAGTGCACTCTCTGAGACCCCAAGGGAAGGGCTGCTCTCCACCTCCCTGCCCTGTTCACCCTATATCCTCCTACAAGAATGCACCCCCTTGCCTGCAGGTGGCGTTTTTCAACTCAGCTGTAGCCAGTGCCGAGGAGGAGCAGGCAAGGCTTCGTGGGCAGCTGAAGGAGCAAAGGGTGCGCTGCCGGCGCCTGGCTCACCTGCTGGCCTCAGCCCAGAAGGAGCCTGAGGCAGCAGTCCCAGCCCCAGGGACTGGGGGTGATTCTGTGTGTGGGGAGACCCACCGGGCCCTGCAGGGGGCAATGGAGAAGCTGCAGGTGAATGAGTCTCTCCTGGCATGGGTCAAGAAGGGTGGGGGTGGGGCAGGTCGCTGCCGAGATGTGACTCCATTATTTTGGTTCCAGATCCGCTTTATGGAGCTCATGCAGGAGAAGGCGGACCTGAAGGAGAGGGTAGAGGAACTGGAACATCGCTGCATCCAGCTTTCTGGAGAGACAGACACCATCGGTGAGTGGGAGGCCAGGGCACGGCAGGAGGAGCTGCACAGTGGTCGGAGGGAACCCAGCATCTGAGCCCTGTCCTCCCGCAGGAGAGTACATCGCACTGTACCAGAGCCAGAGGGCAGTGCTGAAGGAGCGGCACCGGGAGAAGGAGGAGTACATCAGCAGGCTGGCCCAAGACAAGGAGGAGATGAAGGTAGGGCGTGGAACATCTCTGGGGGTGGAAGTGGGCACGGGCATGGGCATGGCAGCTTAGCACCCCTCCCTCCAGGTGAAGCTGCTGGAGCTGCAGGAGCTGGTCTTACGGCTTGTGGGCGACCGCAACGAGTGGCATGGCAGATTCCTGGCAGCTGCCCAGAACCCTGCTGATGATCCCACTTCAGGGGCCCCAGTCCCCCAGGAACTTGGGGCTGCTGACCAGCAGGGTGGTGAGTAGAGCCCTCGGGAGGGGTGGGCAGGCAGGAGCAAGGGAGGGCTCGCGTGGCACTCAGAGCCCTGCCTCTCTCTCTCCAAAGATCTTTGTGAGGTGAGCCTCGCCAGCAGTGTGGAGCCTGCCCAAGGAGAGGCCAGGGAGGGTTCTCCCCGTGACAACCCCACTGCACAGCAGATCATGCAGCTGCTTCGTGAGATGCAGAACCCCCGGGAGCGCCCAGGCTTGGGCAGCAACCCCTGCATTCCATTTTTTTACCGGGCTGACGAGAATGATGAGGTGAAGATCACTGTCATCTAAAAGCCGGCTACTGTCAGCAAAGCCTGAAGAAGTGGGGCTGGATACCCTGCCCCCACCATATCCCTACCATCCCTTCTCAGTCACCCCTTTACCCTTATAGTAGCAAGCATAGACCCCTGTCTAACGGGGGTAGACAGGTGCAGATGAGGTGAAGATCACTGTCATCTAAAAGCTGGCCACTAAATTAAAAAAAAAAATTAAAAGTTATGGGATTAAAAAAAGTCATGGGATAAAAAAGGTTATGGGTAAGTTATGGTATAAAAGTTATGAAAAAAGGCCAGGCGCAGTGGCTCATGCCTGTAATCCCAGCACTTTTGGGAGGCTGAGGTGGGTGGATCACCTGAGGTTGGGAGTTCAAGACCAGCCTGGTCAACATGGTGAAACTGTGTCTCTACTAAAAATACAAAAATTAGCCAGGCGTGGTGGTGCGTGCCTGTAATCCCAGCTACTCAGGAGGCTGAGGCAGGAGAATCGCTTGAACCTGGGAGGTGGAGGTTGCAGTGGGCTGAGATCACACCATTGCACTCCCGCCTGGGCGACAGAGTGAGACTCTGTCTCAAAAAAAAAAAAAAAAAATTATGAAAAAAGTTACGGGATTAAAAAAAAGTCAGGATAAAAGTTTTAAAAAGCAGGCCACTGTCAGCAAGGCCTGGAGAAGTGGGGCCGGAAGCTCCGCCCCCATCATGTCCCTGCCACCCCTTCCCAGTCACCCCTTTACTCTTACAGTAGCAAATAAGACCCCTGTCTAATGAGGGGAGACAAATGTGTAGACCCTTTGCCACCTTGGCCAGGGCTGACTCCTTGAATTTCTGGATGATGATGATTGTAATTTAATAGCTGGAGGCTCATATAATTGGCTTGTTTGGAGGAGGCCTGATGGCCTCCCTACTCTCACCAAAGCAATTTTTCCCTCAGTGGGGCTCCCATCTTCTTACACAGAGAGGCAGCTGAGGCAGGGCAGTGGGGCTAACTGTAGACCAGGCGAGGGCATGGCCTGCTGGGGTGGCCCCGCTTCCCCAGTGTACATATTGTATCTGTGTAACATTTTGTATATTCCAGGGGTAGGGCCGCCCCCTGTATCATACCTAGCGGAGGTTGGAGCTGGCACATGGGGAGGAGGTTCTAATAATTATTTGGGGCTGGGAAACTTATTTATTGATAGCATAGGACAGAGGAAGGAGGCGGGGATGGGGTCGTGGTGCCCTGGTGATGCGACTCCTGTTTATTTTGCTTTTTATTTCGGAATAAATGGATTTAGCCATACTGCTCTGCCTGGCGTGTTCCTGTTTCTCTCACTGGGTCCTGGAGTTTGTGCCACTGAACAGGGAGCCCCAGAGTGTCTGAGCATGTGCAGCTGGGCTGTTGGGACCTTCCAGGCCTGTTACCTGTATGCTGCCTGGTGACATCTGGGGGATTACACAGGGACTACCGTGGTACCTATGGGGACAGTTTGGCCCCGATGGCCAACAGTCTCAGAAGCCTGATCTAGTGGTGGCCAAGAAGGCAGGATGCCAGCACCCAAGGGCACTGACTTCCATCCAGCCCAGGTGTCTTCCGTTCTGTCCCCATGCCTCCCTCGCCTGCCTGAGCCTGGTGGTCTGTCTGTCCCTCCAGAATGCCGGCTGCCCCGCAGGCTCCCTCCAGGCTGAGTTAATGGCCCTGCCCCCTAGTGGCCAGAGCCCGCTTCACAGGATGAGAGCCAGCTAAGCTCCAGGGGCTTTCCAGGAAAAATGTCCCTTGGAAGAGATGTGGTCTTTTCACCGCCCCCAACAGCACCCTAGTAATGGCTTAGCCCTTCCCCTCCCCTGAGCTCCAGAGAGAACACAACCAGCAGAGGAGACATTCCCCATCATCCAGAAATGGGTTTTATTCTCAGCCGAGGGACAGCAGGACTGGTAGAGACTGTCAGGCCACACGGCTGCCTGCACAGCACCCCCATGCTTGGTAGGGGGTGGGAGGGATGGTGGGGGCTGGCTGTCCACAGGCCGGGCATGACAAGGAGGCTCACTGGAGGTGGCACACTTTGGAGTGGGATGTCGGGGGACAGCGTTCTCTTGTAGTTGGGCCACAAGACTCCACAAGGATAGCACAGTGACTGATTCCCAGCACTAGAGGCGAGGCGGTTGGCTATGTGTAGGTGTGTATATATATGAGTATTTATAGATATTTATAGAACAGGGCAAGGGCGTACCACAGAAGGGGCACAAGTTTTCACCAACGGTCACGCCTGAATGTGTCAGCTCACCACTACAACAGACTAAGTCACAGACGAAGGGGGCTGGCTTTGGGACTGGGGGAGCCACTGTCAAGTCACAGAACAGCCGTCCAGGCAGGCTTGGAAAGGGAGGTCTCCGAGAAGAGGAGGGATCTGTTTAGAGGTCGAAGGGGGGCCTGGGGCTCTCAGGACGGGATGGACTTGCCTGACCCGATCGGCTGGCAGTTGGAGAGAAAGCAGAGAGAAAACGGGAGAGAGAAAAGCAAAGAGAGAGCTGGTAAGGCAAGTGCAGCACACGGCCGGCCGGCCACGCAGCAGCAGTGGTGGGAGGGCCGGGGAGGGGAGGGCGCAGGTGTGGGTGTGGCAAGGTTCCTGGAAAAGAGGGGCTAGAAGGGAAAGGGGAGGAAGATGGAGGGAGGAGCCGTAGCTTCACAGGTAGCGCCTGGGGGCTGTGGCGGCCCTCCCCACCCCACACACACTGGCCTCTCACACGGCACCCAGGCAGGGCACCTGCAGTTCAGGCTGATGCTCGGCCCCCTCGGGCTTCCCTCTTCTCTGGTCACCCTGTCTTCCAACCCACTGGCCTGGGGCCACCCCTTGCCTTGGGGAGCCCCACGCAACAGCCACCAGGCCTGATAGAGAAAGAACACTGCTTGAACCAGGAGGGTAAAACTAAAAGGGATGGCTGGAGGGAGCGCCGGAGGCCCCTCTGGGTGGTCAGGAAACCCAGGACCCTCTGAAGGGACCCTGGGGGAGGCAGGGAGGACAGGCAGCCGGATGCCAGTGGCCATAGACTTATATGTCTAAGAGGGGAGCCTCAGCTGGTCGGGGGGCTGCAGGTCGCGTAGGTGAGGCTGGGCCCTTCCTGCTGGGAAAAGCAGAAGAGCGAGAGTCAGTGGCAGGAGAAGGGGGGGTGGGCTCACTGGGCAGAGCTCAGCTGGGCCAGCAGGCACGGTCGTCCCCTCGGCTGAATGGCACAAGTGACCCTGGGAGCAACTGGCCAAGGTGCGTGAGCCCGCTGGCTGGCTACGGTGCTTCAGCTGGGGCCAGGGACACTGCCTTCAGTCACACTAGCAGTTATGACGGTACCTGGGAGGGAGGGAAGGGGGCTGTGTGTCCCTGCCTGGCCTGTGAGGTATATCGTGGGATGACCGTGTGTATGGGACTCTCAAGCTTTTACCCTAGATCACCACTGGATTGCCGGCAGATAGAGGAGGTGGGACCCTGACTATCACCCTGCTCTGCAGTGGCTTTGGCTCTCAGCGCCCCCAGGCTGGGAGCTGGATGCCCTACCCAGGGAGCGTGACTCAGATTGCACACCAGGCATGGCGTGCCCAGGATGACGTTCCTAGACCTCTGGCCGCCTCAGAGTCCAGCCCCACACACGACCCCCTCCAAGCTCCCAGCCTTTACACCATAAACCATGAGCTCTCTGCCCTCTCTGACGGCTCCAGAGAGCACCCATGTCTGCCAGCTTGGGCGCGGAGCCTGTTCCAAGAGCCCCCAGGCTCAGCCACGGAGGCCTTGGGCAGTGGCACTGAGTCCCGAGGCTCGCAGGGAAGGGAGGTGAGAGAGCCAGCGGCACGAGGACAAAAAGAGGAAAGAGCAAGTCTGCAGCTGCAGAAGGGAGGGGCGGGGAGCCTGGCTCTGAGGTCCCAGTTGCGCGCCCCGTGTGGAGCTAGTGCAGCAGGGCAGACACACCATTCATGCAGCAGGCGGTGAGGCATGTACCTACCATGGCTGACGCTCCTCAGGGGTCACTGATAGTGATTCTGAAAGACAGCACGAAATCAACATGGCAGTTCACACGCACGGGTGGGGCAGGCCTGGGGGTGGGGGACACACACACGCACACGCCCGGGCGTGCACACACATGCCGTGAGGCCCCATGGCCCACATGCACACGCTAACACACATGCCCACAAATAACACGCATACGCCTCCTTCCCCGCCACCTCCCAGTGCCCAGCACCCTCACTGGCCGGCGGCGCGTGCAGCACGGATCTGGGGCATGCAGCCACTCAGCACACTGAAGCACACGTGTGGGCAGAGTCACAACACAGAAGCTCACCCGCACACAGAGGCATTTGCACCAGCTCCCTGCACACTCGTGCCTGGTGTGCTCAGAGGACCACCCGTGCTGCTCATGGAGATAGGGCTGGCTTGCTTGCTAATGTCCAGCTGTCATTTCTCCACTTAAGAGCCTTCTGTGGTTCCCTACTGCCTACAGCATTGAGCCCCAACGAGTCAAACTTTTCGGACTTTGAAGGTTCTCCACCTTGTGCCCCACCCTCCCCACAGAGCTCTTCCTCATTCTGTCTCTGTTCTCTGCTTTGTCCAGTGGCTGTCCTCGATGCAGCCCACACTACACCTCTACCCACACTGCAGCTCTTGACCCAGATACCCTCCCGATTCCTTGCCACGTAAGCCTATCTCAGCCATGCCTCAGACCGCACTGAAGTCAGGTTGCCTTGAAGAAGCTCTCCCAGACTGCTCTTTTCCCCAAGGTAGGGTCATAATTTGCCAAATGTCTCATGTGTGTTAGCAAGACTGGAGTTGGGGCAGGCATCAAGCCTTACATCACAGATCTCACACCGCACCATAGACCTGGGTGCCAAATACCCTGAAGAATCTGAACTCACGTTGGCAGTTAGCAAAAGTGCTCCTACGGCTGCATCTGCAGTTAACACAGCATCCCTATAGCCACTGTCTCCCTCAATCCCCACAACCACCCTGGGAAAAAGGCAGAATGTCATCATTTGATAGAAGGGATGCTGAGGCTCTGGGAGGGAAAGAGACATGTCTAAAGGCCCAGGGTGAAGCAGCATCTCTGGACTCCCAGTCCAGTCCTCTTGCCCAATACCATGCTGCTTGCCTCTACCCATCTGCTTTGGTCATCAGAGCATCACAGGGCAAGCCTCAATCCCTGCCTCATTTTGGTTTATGGGTGCTAGACCGACAGCCCTACCCTCCAGCCATGCAGAAACAAAACAGTTGCTATTGTTCTGCTGTGTTCTTCCTTAGAGAATGTGGCCAGTGGAAACAGGGCAGACTGGGAATTGGAGTGAACTTCCTTGAAAGAGGGTCATGGGTCAAGAAGGTCAAGCCAAAGGATGTAGTAGAAAGCTTTTCCCTAGAAATCTTTGGGAATGAAGCAGGCTTCAGCCACTCCCATCCCTGCCCCTGCTGCCACCCCTACCACATTGGTTTAGACTGGGTAGGGCCAGAAGAAGGGGGAGGAAAAAAGCCATCAGATTGCCCATGGCCCCAGGCTGCTTCCCCAGCTGCTCCTGTCCTAGCCCGGGCCTGGGTGCCATTCTTACACTCTCACACTCGTGTGCACGCCCACACACACATCACACACCTTTCTAGTCACACAGTCACAGCCTGGCCTCTGCTCCTGTGGGCCAGTGGCTGGACACCCCCTGGGATGGCTCAAAGGAGTCAGGACTGGGAAGTGGGGACATCAGGGTAGCTGAAGGAAATCCACACACTCAGGGCAGATCGGGGTTCAGACTCAGACCTAAGGTAGGCTCCCCAGGGGCTGGGAGAGGAATTGGACGGAATGGAGGATAGAGAACAGCAAGAAGAAAGGAGGAGGAATGCAACGTGTGGGCGGCCGCCAAGAGTGAAAATAGAGGGAAGCGCCATGCAAGTGCTGGAAAGAAGGGGGCAGGTGGGACGAGCCCCACAGCCCCCTCCCCAGAAACGACCACCTCCGGGACTCAGCGCTCCCTCAGGGGCAGGCTCCGCCAGCCCTCGGCCACACGTGGCGTGGCTCCGGCACCCAGAGTCCGATTGCCTGGGATGGAAACGGCCTGTTCCGGCGGCCAGGTCCGATGCTCTGGAATCCAGCCCCATTTCCCTCCCGGCCACGCCCGTCTGGCAGCCTCTCCAGCCGCATTCAGCCCCTACTCACCTGGGGACCCCGGGCGGAGCGCGGTTGGGGCGCGAGGGCACCTGAGGGGGAGGGCCGAAAGGGTCAGGGGAAGCCCCCGGCCTGGAGGGCACGGGGGGCGCTCCCCCCAGGGCGGACCCAGCAGGCGGAGGCCCAGGAGCAGGGCCCCGCGACCCGGGCCGGGCTGGGGGCACGGCGGGGGCTCGGCGCTGCGGCGTGGGGCTGGACGTGGGCGACCTGAGGGCGACAGGGAGCGAGGAACAAGGAGAGGCGAGATGAGCAGCTCCGCCCACCCAGAGGCCCCGCCCCAGCCCAGTGCTGGCCCCGCCCATGCACGCAAGCCCCTCCCTGCCGCGCCCCTAGGCGGTCGCCGGAGCTTAAGCCCCGCCCCCAGCGGCGCCAACGTCTCAGCTCCACCCAGCCTTGCAGCCAGCTCTCCACGGCAAGCCCCGCCCCGCGACAAGCCCCGCCCTCTCTAAGCTCCGCCCCTCGCTCCAGGTGGGAGCCACCCCGGTGACGCGGGCGCGCCACTGCCCGGTCCCGGCACTCCTCCCGCGGGCCCCGGGCTGGGGGGCTTTGGGGCCGTGGGGGCCGGCCCTGGTACCTGCGTCCGGCCGGTACGCTCTGCACCTGCAGCCAGGAGTCGTCCACGGGCGGGGGCATGGGCGTGCTGACGGTGGTCGTGTTGATGTCGCCGATGATGCTGAGCGCCTCCTTCAGCGCGTGGTACATGCGCAGCATCTCGTCGCGCCGCTGTGCCTGCTCCGCCGACTCCTCCATCAGCGTGTTCTGGTCCCCACACGAGTACAGGTTGGCCAGCAGCTCCGAGAAGATGAACTCCTTGGTCTGCGAGTAGGCAAAGAGGGAAGGAGGTGGGGACCTGATGCCTGTGCCGCCCTGGCCACCCCACCGGGCCCTGCTGGGACTGTGAGCTGGTATGGCTTTTCAGACGCGGCTCCTACACTACGTAGACTGGAAGATTCGCCTCCCCACCGCGCTTTTCTCACTCAGATGAGGACACTGAGGTCCACAAGAAAAGTCTCCTGACCAAGGTCACAGATCCGGGACGGGACTTAGGACCTATCATGCCACCAGAACTCTTGTCTACTCAGTTGTTGTTGTTTTTTTTTTTTCTGGAGATAGGGTCTCGTTCTTTCGTCAGACTGGAGTATAGTGGCGAGATTACTACTCACTATAGCCTCAACCTCCTGGGCTCAAAGTTATCTTCCAATGTCAGCCTCTCCAGTAGCTAGGACTACAGGCACGTGCTACCACCAACTCCAGCTATTCTTTTTTTTTTTTTTTTTTTTTTTGAGATGGAGTTTCACTCTCGTTGCCCAGGCTGGAGTGTAATGGCACAATCTTAGCTCACTGAAACCTCCGCCTCCCGGGTTCAAGCAATTCTCCTGCCTCAGCCTCCTGAGTAGCTGGGATTACAGGCATGTGCCACCACGCCTGGCTAATTTTGTATTTTTAATAGAGACGGGGTTTCTCCATGTTGGTCAGGCTGGTCTCAAACTCTCAACTTTAGGTGATCTGCACATCTCGGCCTCCCAAAGTGCTGGGATTACAGGCATGAGCTACCACGCCCGGACAACCCTCGCTATTCTTTAAAATTTTTGTGTAGTGACAAGGTCTCACTGTGTTGCCCAAGCTGGTCTTGAATTCCTGGGCTCAAGTGATCCTCCTGCTTTGGCCTCCCAAAGTGCTGGGATTACAGGCATGAGCCACCGTGCACAGCCCCTCATTATATTTCTTCTTTTCTTTTTTTCTTTTTTTTTTTTTTGAGATGGAGTCTCACTCTGTCGGCCAGGCTGGAGTGCAGTGGCAGGATCTTGGCTCACTGCAACCTCCGCCTCCCGGGTCCAAGTGATTCTCCTGCCTCAGCCTCCCAAGTAGCTACAATTACAGGCTCACGCTACCACACCTGGCTAATTTTTCTATTTTTAGTACAGATGGGGTTTCACCATGTTGGCCAGGCTGGTCTTGAACTCCGGACCTCAATTGATCCGCATGCCTTGGCCTCCCAAAGTGCTGGGATTACAGGTGTGAAGCACCGCGCCCAGCCCCTCATTATATTTCTATTGGACAGCTCTGGTCTGGACCATGCCTCCCTCCCTGGACCTGGTCCCATAGGGCTGGTTGGCATCTCCCCCAGGCCAACGTGGCCACCTGCGTCCCCAGTGCCACAGGATTTCCCTGCCCCCATGCGGCGGAGCACGCACATTGTTAATCATGAGGTGCATGATGGTCTTGGGCATGAGGTCCCTCACGGTCTTGTTGACAATGGCCATGTATGAGTCCACAAGATTCCGGATGGTCTCCACTTGCCGTTCCAGCTGTGGGTCCATGGAATGCATGAAGCTGTCGGAGCCATTCTCCTCAGTCTCGCTGGCCTGCCATGGAGAACACAAGAGCATCAGGGTGGCCAGGCCATGCAGCCAGGCTCCAGGCATCCCCAGGATCTCAGCCCCTCCAAGGGTACCCAGAACATTGAGGCACAGAGAGAAGCGACTGGCCTGAACACACACCCGGCTCCGCATCCCTGTGCCTCTCAGGACCCTAGACTCCCCTGATTCAGCCTTGTCTTGGTTCTGACTCTAGTGCCTAGAATTTGCCTCAGTTTCCCAATCCAGAAATTATTATTATTTTGAGAAAGAGTCTTGCTCTGTCACCCAGGCTGGAGTGCAGTGGTGCTGTCTTGGCTCATTGCAACCTCCTCCTCCTGGGTTCAAGTGATTCTCCTGCCTCAGCCTCCTGAGTAGTTGGGATTACAGGCACGCACCACCATGCCTGGCTAATTTTTGTATTTTTAGTAGAGATGGGGTTTCACTGTGCTGGCCAGGCTGGTCTCGAACTCCTGACCTCGTGATCTGCCCACCTAGGCCTCCCAAAGTGTTGGGTTTACAGGTGTGAGCCACTGCGCCTGGCCCCAATCCAGAAATTAGAAAAGAACATCTCCAGGTCCCTTGCTTGAAAACCTGGCTGGAGCTGGTGCCAGGCTGCAGATGCCTGGCAGGAGGCAAGAGAAGGGCACACTCACTTTCTCTTTGTCCTGGGAGGCCCACACACCAACATTGCCACCGCCGCCACCACCAGGGAGCACAGCCGAAGGAAACACACAGAGAGGAAAAGGGGAGAGATTGAGTGAACCTGGGACACTGCACCCCAACTCTCAGGCTACTCTAGACATCACCACAGTGAAATAGGGGAGAAAAGAGAAGGCAGTCACAAGAAACTACCATCATAGAAAGGGGATGCAGGAAATGGCATCTGCAACAGAGACAGAGACACAAAACTGCCACTGGAGAAGGATGGGAAGACCAGGAGACTGATCTCTGTTCCCACCCCGAGAGTGGGTAGAGGGGAGGATTCCTATTATTTCTGAGCCAAATAAGGCCTCGGAAACATGGCATGACTTGGCATCACTGAGGATGGTGCCCCAGGGGCCCTAGGATCATGCTTGCCCCTCCTCTCCTTGCCCTGCCACTCACCCCAACACGCTCAGGGTACACGCCAGCCCTCAGGAAGGAGGCCTTCCAGCTGTCCACCTCCTCCTGTGTCTCACAGGCCAGCTCCAGCTGCCGATAATCCTTGTAGACATTCCTGCAAGACAGGGCAGGCGGTGAGGGCAGATGGGCAAAGCCTGACCCTCCCTGGGGGTTAAGGGCATGCCCAGACTTTGGGGTCAACATGCCTGAGGCCAGCTCATTTCCCAGCTGTGTAACCCTGTGCAAGTCCCTTCCTCTCTCTCAGCCTCAGTGTCCTCATTGGGAAGATGGGTTAATAATAATTCCTGCCTCCTTGGGTCACTGAGGATTCAGTGAAGTGAATGGTAAAATGCTTAGAAGGGGACTGGACCTTTGATAAGAGGACAACCATAGTCAGCGAAGTCTCTAGCTTGGGGCCCAGATCCCACCAGCTTCCTCCGTGGCTCTCTAAGGACCCCTCTGATGGCAGCTGGACTGAACCCTCATCTCTGAGTAGCAGAGTCAGCCTTGGGTCAGGAAGGAAGAGGACTAGTACTACCACCACCCTATAGGAAAGAAAGCAGGAGAAGAGGACCAGGCCTGTCTAGGGCCCTTTGGCTCCAGGGCCTGGCAGAGTGTCTCATGAAGAGCATGCACTATACCAGTGACTATAGAAGGGAGGAAGGGACGGAGGGAGGGAGGGAAGGGGAGAATGGAAGGAAGGGAGGAAGGGAGGGAGGAGGGAAAAAAAAGGAAGGGAGGGAGGGACAGAGGGAAGAAAGGAGGGAGGATGAAAGGAAGGGAGAAAGGAAAGGAGGGAGGGAAGGAGGAGGGAAGGGAGGGGGAGGGGATGGGAGGTCTTGACATGATGTCTAGCTCAAAGCAGGAACTCAACAAGCATCTGTCAGTGGATGGCTTGCTGTGGGGCCTAGGGGAGGTTCCTCTCCTCCCTGGATCCCTGTACCCAGCTTCTACTCAGTGAGGGTGGTTTTGGGGCTGCAGCAGCCACAACCAGGGGCAGGCAGGCACCTCTGCTCCGTGTTAAAGAGGGCAAAGATGTGCTTGCTCGACATGAAGCCCTTCTCCACGTCCCGCAGCTTGAGGTTGTCCACAGACAGCATGTATTTCTTCTCTTTCTCCTGTGGGTGGAGGTAGGAGCAATGGGGTGAGGTTGGCACTGTTCTCTGCCACACCTCACTCCCTAAGAGTCCCCCTGACTGGCCCGGGGCTTCTAAGCATCAGCCCCCTCCCACTGTGAAGGTGCAGCTAGATAAAAGCCTACCCACAGACCGTAGGCGTCCTGGGCACCGCCGGCCCCCACTGGCATTCCAGCCAGTCTCACCAGCTCTGCATATATGCTGGAGGCCAGGGGGCTGGTGAGGGGTGGGAGGGAGGCTGAGAATGGCTCCCACAATCCCTCCCCAGGCAAGTCCTGGATACAAGCCAGGCCGGCCTCAGGCAGGGACCGCACACTCAGGCCTCTCTCGCCCCCGGCCTGGCCGCCTCTGACTTCATTTCCTGACTGCAGAGACCAGGAAGGGGGGCCACCAGACCCGGCGGCTTCAAAGGGCCGGCTCAGCCCACTCCCCCGAGCTCCCCATGTGTTAGCAATAGGGCAGCCAGCACAAGCCTGGAGATGGTGTGCCTGTGTGTGCAACATGTGTGTAGTTGTGTGTTTGTGCCAACACATGCAAGCCCAAGTACATATCCTATTACCTATTGTGTATGTGTGCACATGTGCCCAGCATGAATCATGTGTCAGTGTGTGTCTGCATCTCGATGTGGATGTGTGCACACTTTGTGGATGTGTGTGGCAATTGTGCAAGCCTACATGTTTGCATAGCCATGCCTGTGGACTTATACTGGGGTACACATCTTACCTGCATACCGTGGTACAATGGGCTGTGTGTTTGATTTATCTAGAGCTATCTGGGAGGAGTTATGTGTATCTGTGCACAGGCGTGTGCGGTGCTAGGCCCATGTGTGTGCTCGGTGTGGGCACATGTGTATGTAGGCTGCTGTGTCCCAGGGGAGGGGTTCAGGGATCTGGGGAGGAGGTACCCCAGGATGGGGCTCTGGGAGAGGGGAGGGGCTTTTGTCACCCATGCCCTACTTGCTCATGGGGGTCATCTGTGTGGGCCTCGGGGACTCAAAGAGCTTGGGCATGAGCCTTGCCTAGGATCTCAGGTGGGGGGCTGGGTTTAGGGGGACCTTGCTCCCCCATCCTGGCGTCATCCTGCCCACCCCTCTCTGCCCCCAACGCCCCCCTGGCCCATGCAGCCACATAAAGCCCTCTTTATGCCAGGCGGGTGGCCTGGAGCCCCAGAGGGCGGCTGGGGGAGGAGAGGAGGAAGTTGCACACACGGCCAGGGAACATCTGGAACCGTTCGAGAGAGGCCCCGCCACCACCCGCCCTGTGCTTCGGGGTTGGACACTAGGTAGGAGCGGCCTCCTCCCCCCACCCCTCCCTTCCTGCTGGCCGGCCCCCTCCTCAGGCCCCTCCTTCTCAGCCCCAGCTCCCGCTCACCCCTGCCACGTCAAAGGAGGCAGAAGGGGAGTTGGGAGCAGAGAGGGGACCACGGGCTAGCTGGTCTGGTGCTAGGGGTACACAGGCTGGGGTTGGAGGGTTCTCGGATCTCCAGGGGATGGGGCTGAAGCGCCCACCGGATGGACAGACACTGCTGCCTGGATGGACCAGAGGACACCTCCACTCCGTCTACCCAGTGTTTAGACTATCTGTTCAGGACTCCCAAATTGTACAGTAGTCTGCACATTGGTTAGGCTGGGCTGGGTTAGACCCTCGGCGCCGCTGCCACTGGAGAGCTGGACCGACCCCTGCTCACCATCCCAGAACCGGAGCCTGGAGCCAGGGGGTTGGGGCACAGGGCGGGCTGGGAGGAGACACAGAGGGATGGGGGTGCCACCCTGCTGTGGGACTGGTGGGGGGTAGCGGTGGTGGGGGAAGGGTGGCCGAGGAAGACTGAGAGGATGGGGGGGTCAATGGGGACTGGGGATGTGAGCAGCTGCCGGTCTGCCCAAAGAGCCTCCCTCACCCCAAAACCTGAGGGCTGGTGGCTGGGTAGAGAAGTACAGACCACTCTCCCACCAGCCTCGACCACCTCCACATCCCCAGGGTTCCTAGTGCAAGAATCCACTCACATTCAACACACACGCACCTTGACACTCACAGCCCCAGAACTCACACACATGAGCACCCCTACACTTTCCATCTCACACCCATGTCCCAAACAGACACACACAAGTGCATGCACACACACCCATACACACCCTCACAACTGGAACACTCCCCCCATCCTCACATCTCAAAGACATACACAGATTCTCAAACACCCCATACTCACACCCTCCCTCCTAGAGCCCCCTCCCCCCACACACCTGCATTTACACCCCAAGCACAGGCACATGCCCAGAGTCACTCCACAGGCACACAGATTTCACCCCCAGATGCAAATGCAGACCACATATTCCAAACACACCTAGATGCTTATACCCCAATCACACTCCTAAAAAACACCCACACACCAGACCCACAAGCCACACACATACACACACACAAACACACCCCGCCTCCCAGCACCCACAGCCCACAGCCCATTCCCACCTCCCCACATACGATTCTCAGAGCTGTTTTCACACACGACTTAACTCAGATGTACACAAAAGCTCCAGAAAGACCTACAGGCTCAGGCATGAGATCAGGGGACCCCCCTCAGTGGCACGTGCCCCTCCCCCACAGTGTCACTCGGTCTCAGGCCCTCAGCCCCAGGTCACATAGTCTCCTTGGCCCTGTGTAAGGAACCTCAACATGGGAGACCCCAAACCCATGGGGGCATCTAGGGAGCCTGCAGAGAGACCGGCAGGAAGCCACCCCCCACCCGCACCCCACGCCACTGCACACTCCATCCCTTCCAGGGGCCCCCATGGTGGGGGAGGCCAGAGTTGGGGTAATGAGGTCCAGATGGCTTGGCGCCCCCTCCAGTGACGACAGAGGGCCCCTCCCAAGGTGGAGGGTTGGGGCCCCTGCCCAGGACAAACTTGGAGGAGACAGGGACCTGGGAGGGGGCTTGGAGGCCAAAATCACAGGCCCCACCAGAGCCCCGCTCCCCCGTTGAGGATGCTATAGCCTCTAAGAGCCCCCTCAGGAAGAAGAGGGTCCCTTCCCCCACTCCTTGGCCAGCTGGAGTTCATTACCACAAGCCCACCCCCAGCCCTCCCCATTCTCTCTGGTCACCTCTGGAATCCAGATGTGAAAGCCAAATAGACTCATTCTTAAAGGAGACCAGCAACAGGGGAAGGAGGTGGCAGGGGCTTCTGTGCACCCTAGTGGGCGGGGAGGGGTTTTTTGTGGCACCTCGGCAAGGCTCCCACACTCCTTGCCCCTCAGCCTGGGGGCACCCTGGGCATTTCCCTTGGACTGCAGGGGTCTAGGGGACTGGGGTGCAGGGGTTAACTGGGTGTCTGGCAGCTGGACTCGTGTGTGTCATGGGCCTGTGGGGGCCACAGAGGAGGCGGCACGCCCTGCAGCAGGAAAACAGGAAGGCTGCTGGGCCGCAGGGTCAGGGAGGGGCACCCAAGGCCCCTGCCCACCCTCCCCAGGGCGCTTAGCCCCAGGCTCCTCAGTCCTGCCAAGCCACCTTCTCCTTCCAACCTGGGTGAGAGGGTGCCTCCCCCTGAACCCCCAGGGTCACCTGCCTTGGACCCTTGCATCCCAACTCCACCCGTGGATCCTTTTTTTTTGAGGCGGAGTCTCACTCTGTTCCCCAGGCTGGAGTGCAATGGTGCCATCTCGGCTCACTGCAACCTCCGCCTCCCGGGTTCAAGGAATTCTTGTGTCTCAGCCTCCCTAGTAGCTGGGATTACAGGCGCCCGCCAACACACCTGGCTAATTTTTGTACTTTTAGTAGAGACGGGGTTTCACCATTTTGGCCGGGCTGGTCTCGGACTCCTGACCGCAGGTAATCCACCTGCCTCGGCCTCCCAAAGTGCTGGGATTACAGGTGTGAGCCACCATGCCCAGCCTGCCCATGGATCTTTGACGAGACATTTTAAAACCCTATTCCATGGTCTAGCCCACTCCAAGCCCATGGGAGGGTCTGAGCCTGACTCTGGCCACCAGCCCAGCCCCTTGATGACCACTGGTCCTTGACTCACCTCATCATCCTTGTACCAGGACAGATTCTCAGCAGTCAGCACAAACCAGTACTCCTTGGAGCCCCCTTTCATGATGCCAATATTATTGATAGTCAGCCAGCCCTTGCGGATGACCTGGAGGGTGATGGGGCAGGAGGTCAGTGGACAGGGCCTGAGCCTCCCCGTGGGGGATGGGGTAGGCAAAGAGAGGCATTCGAAACCCCACCCCTCCCCCAGCTCTCGGAGGCCTCGCAGTCAGGGAGGGTGGGGGCCAGACCTGCCTTAGTTTGAACCACAAGTGAACAGAGTGGAAGACAGAGGAAGGCTGAGATCAGCTCAGGATAAAGAGCCTTTGACAGGCAGACCTGGCCAAGTAAGGAACTGGAGGCCTGGGTAGGGGATGAGCTCCCTGTCACTAAAAGTATGCAAGCAGAGTTTATGGGGCCGATTGGGGAAGCCAACTGTGAGTCTTGGAAGCTTAAGGTCTCATCTGTTCTGAGATGTGTTTCTGACTTTACACATGCTGCTGCTGCCTCTGCCTAGAAAGCACTTTTTCCTTTTTGCCTGGCAAATTCCTACTCAGCCTTTGAGTATCAGCTCAGGATTCACATTCTCAGGCAGCCCCTTCCTGGCCCCTAGGATAAATCAGGATTCCCATAATAATCTTTGATCACTCCCTGAAGTCAACTTCTGTAACAATGACTTCGATTTTTAATTAACTTCTCTGCATGCGTGTGTGTGATTGTCTGTCGATGCAGCCTCCCCTGCTAAATCATGAACTCTTGGTCACTAGTACATCCCAGCACCTTGCAGAGGGCCTGGTAGATAGTAAGTGATCAATACGTATTTGTAGTATGAATAAATAAAAGCTATGACAGTATGGTTCTAAGGGTCTTTGGCTCCAGGTCCCCAGGGGCAAGGGCTGAGCCACAAAGTGCCTAGAGCAACAAGCTAAGGTCCCTTTTCATGGCAGGAAGCAGCTGTCCCCAGGACTGTCCAGAGCCATGGCCACAGTCCAGGGCCTGTGGATTCTACTTCAGGGGTAGGGTCACTGGCCAGGCACTGGTCATGGGTCAGACCAAGAGGATGAGGCAGCTGCTTCTGCTCCCTCCTGGACCCTGACCTCCCCAGCTTCTTCTCTGAGCATCCAGAGAAGACTCAAGGAGGCCTGGGGCTGGCGGCAAAGCCCTCTGGGGCCAGGCTTGCTTCTGGAGCCCTCCTTATGCCTCTCTGGCTTCCCCGAGAACCTCGCTGAGAACTCGAGCTGCACAGCCCAGCAGCAGTTGAGCTGAGGGGAGACCACCAGCTGCCTCTCTCACCCCTTCCCGATCAGGCGAGGATCCCCACAGGGTCTTGTCACCGTCTTTGGAATTGAGTCCACTGTGTCCCAGGATGTTACCAGCAGATCTTGCCACCTGCTCCCCACCCTAACTTGTAGTCTTTGTCACCCCCCTTGGCCACACCCAGCCCTGAACTCCTCTCTGCTCGTCCTAAGCCCTCTCTGCAGCCCTGCACCAGGGACCTCCTGCTCTCCCAACTCCCACCCTGCCTGGAGCTCTCAGGGGCCTTAGCTGGGCCCTACCAGCAGGCCCAGGTCTCCACGTCCTGTCCAGAGGCCAGCACCGTGGAGGCACCAGCTAGTGTTGGCTGAATTGAATTGTCCTGATACTTCGTTCATTCCTCCCTTCATTCTGTTGAGCACCTACTGCGTGCCAGGCTAGGGGCTTGAGCTGAGGATTTAATGATAAACGGGACAGACTCAGCCCTCCCCTTATGGGGCCTGGGAAGGAAATAGACATTAAGCCAATAATCACATAAACACCTAGAGTCTTACAAAGAAACTACGGCCTCTGGAACCTATGGAAAGAAAAGCTGAGGACCCTCGGGCTCATGTGTACAACTGAGCAAGCGCTTCTGACGAGGGATGTTTCCGCAGACATCTAAGGACAGAGAGCAGGAGGCCAGGTGAGCAGTGACTTCGTGACTTCTCTTGACTCCTCATTCGTCTCTTCATTCAAGTCCGGAGGCGATGGCTGTCAGCTTCTTAAAAATGTGTCTTGCTCACGTGCATCCATCCATCCAACAGATGCTTAAGGAGCACCTACTCCGTGCCAGGCCCAGCCTCCTCACCCACCCAGCCCCACACGGTCTAGCTCTGCCTGAAGTAGGTGCTTGGCTCGTGCACACAGATGGACAGGTGGATGCGGCTGGGCCTGCCTCTGGCCTGAGGGCAGGTGTGAAATGCCAGGGGCTGGTGTGTACAAGCAGCTTCAGCCAAAGGGTGCCCTCCTACCCACTGCAGATCCCCACTGCCGATGGACCCTCCGCCCCCTCACTACACAAGCCGAGAGCCCCAGTCCTGGTACTCACCAGAATCTCATCCTGCAAAGAGGTAACCATAGCAACCACGAGAGGCATCGGGGAGAGAGGAGAGAGGGTTACTGAGGCAGAGTGGGAGGGTTGTGGCTGGCAGCTGACAGGTCCCTGGCCCCCATGGGACCCTTCCCCTCAGGGGAGGGGGCTCTCAGAGTCTGGTGTCCGTCCGGCACCCTCCATCCCTCGGGCTGGGGTGCTGCGGCCCACTCACCTGGTTCCCTGAAGTCTTCTTCTTGTTCATCTGGTTGCTCCTCTGCTGAGCACTAATGGGAGGGAGGGGAGGAGTCTCAGAACTTCTCTCAAGAGGCCCAGCTCTACTGCCCACTGCTTAGTGGGCACAGGACCCAGAGGGTTAACCTAGCAGACCTGGGCTCTACACATCTACACACACGCACACACACACACACAGACACACACACACACACACACACGTTACCTTCTCTGCCCAGGAAGCACTCACTTTTTGCCTGGGGGAGCACTCACTTGGCAAAGCCTATGAAGTCCTCATGGTTGGTGTTCATGTAAGCCAGCTCGATATCGATGAGAAGCATGACCTTCAAGGATACATAGGTTGGTGGGCAAGCGGCAAAGACACCACAAAGTTTTAAAACGCAGGGCAAGCTGGGAGAAAAATACTTGCAGCACATATAGAAGGCTAGTATCCATAATAAATATAGTCCCTACCATCAGTGAAAGACAAAATCTGAGCGTGGTGGCTCACGACTGTAATCCCAGCACTTTGGGAGGTGGAAGTGGGAGGATTGCTTGAGCTTAGGAGTTCAAGACCAGCCTGGGCAACATAGGGAGACCTGTCTCTACCAAAAAATACAAAAGTTAGCCAGGCATGGTGGCATGTGCCTGTAGTCCCAGCTACTTGGGAGGCTGAGGGGGGAGGATTGATTGAGCCCAGGAAGTTGAGGCTGCAGTGAGCCAAGATTGCACCACTGCACTCCAGCCTAGAAGACAGAGCAAAACCCTGAGAGAAAAGAAAAGAGGAGAGGAGAGGATGAAAGAAAGAAAGAAAATCACAAATTGGCCAGGCACGGTGGCTCATGCCTGTAATCCCAGCACTTTGGGAGTCCGAGGCGGGTGGATCACGAGGTCAGGAGATGGAGATCATCCTGGCGAACACAGTGAAACCCCATCTCTACTAAAAATACAAAAAATTAGCCGGGCGTGGTGGCGGGCTCCTGTAGTCCCAGCTACTTGGGAGGCTGAGGCAGGAGAATGGTGTGAGCCCGGGAGGCGGAGCTTGCAGTGAGCCGAGATCGCACCACTGCACTCCAGCCTGGATGACAGAGTGAGACTACGTCTCAAAAGAAAAAAAAAAAAGAAAATCACAAATCAAAATAGTCAAGAACATGATGAATAATTCATAGAAGAAATGCATACATCCACTAAGGATGTATAAAAAATCCTTACTCTCGTTAATAAAGAAATGTAAGTTAAAAATGAGGCTTTTAGCCAGGTGCAGTGGCTCACGCCTGTAATCCCAGCACTTTGGGAGGCCAAGGTGGGCGGATCACCTGAGGTCAGGAGTTCGAGAACAGCCTGACCAACACGGAGAAATCCTGTCTCTACTAAAAATACAAAATTAGATGGGCGTGGTGGCACATGCCTGTAATCCCAGCTACTTGGGAGGTTGAGGCAGGGGAATCACTTGAACTCAGGAGGTGGAGATTGCAGTGAGCCGAGATTGTGCCATTGCACTCCAGCCTGGGCAACAAGAGCGAAATTGTCTCAAACAAACAAACAAACAAACAAACAGAGGCTTTTTAAATGATCAGCATGGCACAAGTGTTGGGAAATGAGCTGTCTCATATATTGTTGATGGAAGTGTAAATCAGTATTACCTTCTCTGAGGGCAATTTGGCAATATTTAACAACATTAAAATGCACAGGGCTGGGTGTGGTGGCTCATGCCTGTAATCCCAGCATTTTGGGAGGCCGAGGCAGGAGGATTGCTTGAACCTAGGAATTCAAGACCAACCTGGGAAACATGGAGAAACCCTGTCTCTACAAAAAATAGAAAAATTAGCCAGGTGTAGTGCTGTATGCCTGTGGTCCCAGCTACTTGGGATGCTGAGGTGGGAGGATCGCTTGAGCCCAGGGATGCAGAGGTTGCAGTGAGCCATAATGGCACCACTGCACTCCAGCCTGGGCGTCAGAGCGAGACCCTATCTCAAAAAAACAAACAAACAATGCAATATTCACTTCCAGAATTATATCTCACAGATACACTCATCAAGTGAGCAAAGATACATGAGCCAGAGTATTCAAAGTAGTACAGTTTGTAATAGAGAAAAATTGGGAGCAAGCCAGTGGCCATCTGAGGGTGAAATAGATTATGATACTCTCTAGACAAGAAAGCACCGTGCATCTGTTCAAAAGAACAAGGACGGGCTGGGCGGGGTGGCTCATGCCTGTAATCCCAGCACTTTGGGAGGCCGAGGCAGGTAGATCGCTTGAGATCACAAGTTCACAAGTTCGAGACCAGCCTGGCCAACATGGTGAAACCCTATCTTTACAAAAATACAAAAATTAGCCGGGCATGGTGGCATGCACCTGTGGTCCCAGCTACTTGGGAGGCTGAGGCAGGAGAATGGCTTGAACCCGGGAGGCAGAGGTTGCAGTGAGCCGAGATCGAGCCACTGTACTCCAGGCTGGGCAACTGAGAGAGACTGTCTCAAAAAAAAAAAAAAGAACAAGGATAATGTCCAGGTTCTGGCCTGGGAAGACCTTTGCAAACGATTAAATGTGAACATATTTGGAATTGAGTAGTGATGAGAATGACTTTCCAGATGGGACAAAGCCTGCCAGGTTCAGACCCAAGCCCCACTGCTTCCTGTGAGCTTGGGGTCTGTCCTCACTCAGCCTCAGAGTCCACAAATGTAGCGTTTCTGCCTCTTAGAACTGGTGAAGACACAAGAGATGAGATACTCAATTGATGTTGGGTATTACGATTATCTTCAGAGGAAAAAGGCAAGGCACACAGCAGGCTTGCGGTTTAGGAGAAAGATGGAATCTGGATTGCGTGTGTTTGTATGTGAGTGCACATGCGTAAGAAAATGCCTGCAAGGTGACACACTAAACCGTTTTGCTTTTTGGGGTATTACTGAGGCAGAGTCTCGCTGTGTTGCCCATGCTGGAATGCAGTGGCATGATCACGGGTCACTGCAGCCTCCACTTCCTGGGCTCAAGCGACCCTCCCACCTCAGCCTCCCATGTAGCTAGGAATTCCGGTGCATGCCGCCTCACCTAGCTAGTTTTTAAAATTTTTTGTAGAGACGGGGTCTTGCCATGTTGCCCTGGCTGGTCTCAAACTCCTGGGCTCATATAATCCTCCCACCTAGGCCTCCCAAAGTGCTGGAGTTACAGGTATAAGCCACTGTGTGGAGCCCCAAACTGTTACTAATCGTTATTTTTCAGGAAGAACTGGGGGTGGGGAAGAGTGAATGGAGGGCTATCTCCTTGTAATTTAACCACTTCGATACTGATTGAATGTTTTATTGAGTATTTATGATGTTTGTAATTAAAAAGCAATCAATAAGGATTTAAAAATATGACATCAACAACAAAAACATGAAATGAATGAATGGAGATGGCACCATCATGGAGAGATGTGTGAAAACAGGAAATGGGAAATGGGAGCCAGAGGGGGCTACAACAGACAGGTAGGGGCATGGCAGACATGGATCAGGAAGGAGGACTAGCCTCTGAGCTCCGTGAGGGCCACGATGGGCCCTGCTCACCTCTGCTCCGTGCAGCTCAGAGGTAGCGTTCAGTGGCTATGTTTGTGATTGAAGGAAGAAATGAATGAATATTTGATGAACGACGACATAAAAGGTGGGGGTGGCTATGAGGGGTATAATGTGACCCAGAGAAACAGCAAATAGACAAAGAGAGGCCCAAAGAGAGGACCACAAGGATAGACTTCCAGAAAGTGAAGAAAGCCAGACTAGCCTGGGCACAGTGGCTCATGCTTGTAATCCCAGCATTTTGGGAGGCTGAGGCAGATCGCTTGAGCCTAGAAGTTTGAGACCATCCTGGGCATCATAATGAGACCCCCGTCTCTATAAAAAATTTTAAAATTGGCCAGGCGTAGTGGCATGTACCTGTAGCCCCAGCTACTCGGGAGGCTAAAGTCGGAGGATTGCTTGAGCCCCGGAGGTCGAGGCTACAGTGAACCGTGATCGTGCTACTGCACTCCTGCCTAGCAGGGGTGACAGAGCAGGACTCTGTCTCCAAAAAAATAAGCATAGAACTAGCCTATGGCCCAGCATTTCCACTTTTAGGTATATACTCAAAAGGGTTGAAAGTGGAGACTCGGATAGGGATTTGTACACTCATCTTCATAGCAGTGTGATTCACAATGGCCAAAAGGTAGAAAAAACCCACATGAATAAACAAAGTGTGGTCCATCCACACAATGGAATATTATTCAAGCCTTAAAAAGGAAGCAGCTTTTGACACATGCTACGATACGGATGGCCCTGGAAGATATTATGCTAAGTGACAGATACTGTATGACTCCACTTAGATGAAGTCCCTAGAAAAGTCAAATTCATAGAGACAGGCCAGGCACGGTGGCTCATGCCTGTAATCTCAGTACTTTGGGAGGCCGAGGCAGGTGGATCACTTGAGGTCAGGAGTTTGAGACCAGCCTGGTCAACATGGTGAAATCCCATCTCTACCAAAAATATAAAAAATTAGCCAGGTGTGTGGTGCGCGCCTGTAATCCCAGCTACTTGGGAAGCTCAGGCAGGAGAATCGCTTGAACTCAGGAAGTGGAGGTTGCAGTGAACCGATTTCATGCCACTGTACTCCAGCCTGGAAAACAGCGAGGCTCCGTCTCAAAACAAACAAACAAACAAACAAACAACAAATTCATAGAGACAGAAAGTTGAATGGTGGCTGCCAGCTGCCGGGAGCTGGGGGAGCAGGGAATGGGATGTTAGTGTTTCATGGGGACAGTTTCCGTTTTGCAAGATGAAAAGAGTTCTGTGGGCCGGGCGCAGTGGCTCACGCCTGTAATCCCAGCACTTTGGGAGGCCAAGGTGGGCAGATCACTTGAGGTCAGGAGTTTGAGACCAGCCTGGCCAACATGGTGAAACCCCGTCTGTACTGAAAGTACAAAAATTACCCGGGCATGGTGGCGCACGCCACCTCCCAGTAGCCTCCCAGCTACTCGGGAGGCTGAGGCAAGAGAATCGCTTGAACCCATGAGGCAGAGGTTGCAGTGAGCTGAGAGATCACACCACTGCACTCTAGCCTGGGCGACAGAGCAAAGACTGTCTCAAAAAAAGAGTTCTGTGGATGGATGGTGCTGTGCAACAATGCAAATGTACTTAGTGCCACTGAACTGTGCACTTACACATGGCTAAAGTGGTATGTTATGTGTATTTTACTACAATAGAAAAGAGAGAGAAGCAGAGAGTCAGTATGAGAGAGAGGAAGACTGAGACAGAAGAGACAAAACAAGAAGGAAGCAACCCCAGGGCCAGGAGTGGAAGGAAGGCGTGGCCAGGCCGGGTGCTGCGGGGCTCACCTGCTCCTTAGTGCGGCCCTCGCGCTCCCGGATGTGGGTGGTCACGATGCGCTCCATCTCCTCCCGCAGCCGCGGGTACTGCTGGAGCTGGGGAAGGGCAGGAGGGCAGAAAGCCACGTACACAGAGGGCACGGGCAGGGAGCACCCACACCCCACGAGTCCAGGGATCCGCGGCGCAGGGTGGGAGGCACACACAGAATGCCCACAACGCCGGGAAGAGAGACCTGGGGTCCCAGGACGCTGATGGCACCAAGCCACGGCCACCCCTTTCCCCCAAGTGTGGGTTCCAAATGGCGATTCAAGGGTCTTCCTGGTTCCGGGCCCTCTTCACTGGCCTACCTGGGCAACTTCAGGGCAAAGGGGTGGTTCCCGTGGGAGAAAGGCCATGGGAATGAGCCTGCCCTGCAGACTAGTTAGGTTGAGGCCTCTGGGGACCGTTAGCTCCCAAGGTGTTCCCTCATACTCAGGGCTACCCCGTGCCTTCCTAAAGGCGTGGAGGGACAGCTAGATGGGGAATCGGGCAGGGGACAGCCTCTGGATTCCTATCCAGGAGGAATCGGGGGAGGACAGGGCCCAAGGTGCCAGTTGGCCTCCTGAGTCAGGCTGGGACAGGCAATGCTCCTTGTCAGAGCTGGGGAGGGGGTTCAGGGGAAAACCAGCAGTCACACCAGAGGACATGCAGGAAATACAAGCAAAAGCATGCGAGGGCTGGGGGACATGCGAGGCGGGGGCCAGCAGCATGAGCAGTACCCCGCGGGGCCTGGCTGGGCCCTGGCCCTCTTGGTGGAATCCATTCAGCTCTGTCTCCCTTGCATGCCCCTGCCCGGCACCACCATCCCCAGTCACATCTGCCCAGCTCTGGCCAGCCACAATGTCTTGACCCCACTCCTTTGGGGTAGGAGCTCAGCAGCACCTCTTTCCCCCCAGTTCTTATGAAGGGAGGCTGAAGGGGAAGTTGCTCCAAGCCCGTCCCCCTCTGCCTGTGAATCGTGCCCTCAGCTCAGTCGGGCTCTGGACACAACCCAGGTGATTCACTTGACTACAGGGTTCTGCCCGACTTCAGCTCCTCCAGAAAGCCTGCCCCGACTGCCTGAGAGCTGAGTTAGGGGCCTCTGTCCACTCCTCTCCCACTCCACCTCCTCCAATCAACTGGGTGGCACCTGCCCCCGAGGCAGGGCTGGGGCAGGGCCAGGCCCACGGCCAGTGCTGGAAGAGGGCGTGTTGGAGAATGAGGGAATGAATGAAGGATGGATGCCAGGGTGAGTGGCACAGGGTCCTTGGCCCTCTGGCCCATGATCAGCTCTTCTGGGGAGGAGACTCATTGCATTTCTGATGGTGGGAGCCCACCCCCAGGGGCTCCAGTCCTGTGGGCCCACCCTCCTCACACGGTGGCCACCTGGGGCCCAGGCAGCATGATGGGGCAAAGCTGAGAGCACTCCTCATCCTTCTTCCCGTGGCTTGGTCAGGCCCTTCAGGTGGGTCCCCCAGTGGAGGAAGAGGCCCAGGGATTGGTGTGCCTGAGTCACAGGTGGTGATTCTGAGGGCAGGATGGAGGCCAAGGAGTTTTGAGGAGAGGCATCGGGAGAGGCAGGAGGATGGGGAGAAAGCAGGGCCCTGGATATTGGTCCAGGATGCCAACACGAGGGATGCCCACATCACACCCATCATCCCGTGGCTGTGCCAAGGGCGTGGCTGATGTGGCTAAGCTCAGGAGACCTGAGGGAGGGGCAGCCTGAGACCAGGGGCTTAAAAACAGTGACTAGAGGGGCCCTGTGAACCCCACTACTCCTGAGGCTCAAGGAAGGGCTCCCACTCTTTGCAGTCTCCAAGTCTGGGCAGACATTTCGGACTGGGTCACCACCACCAGGCCTCCTCCGAGGTGGTCCCAAGTGCTCCCTCCCAGGGTAGAGTTTGGAGGAGCGGGGAGAAGGAGGGAGGAGGAGGGAGCAATTTGCCAAAGAGCATGACCAATTCTCCCACTAACCGCCGGGATGTCACATGTCTCAAGTTTTCCACGTGTCACCCATGGCAGGGCAGCCTCCGCCCCTTTGAGAAGTTCTGTTCCCTTTGAGCATCTTTTTCCATTCTGGCTGCCTCTGAACATTTCCAGGACGTTTCGCCAGCTTTTCAAAAGGAACTTTCCCCTCTCAGCCCTTGGCTGAGGGGGCAGTCAGCCTGGAGCCCACCGGGTTAGCAGTCAGGGACACAGCCCCTGGAGCCATTCAGACCTGGGTTCAAAGCCAGCCGCTGTCTGCTGACTCTCCTTAGAAAAATGACCAGACCGCTCTGGGCCTCAGTTTCTCCATGTGGAAAATGGGGTAGTAATGACACCTTCCCTCCTAGAGTTGTTGAGAGAACTGAGCAGCACACCCCATGCCCAACATTAAACTCTTGATTTCACTCAGACATGGCAAGTCTAATCCCAGCAGGGCTGGCAGTAATGAAAGTTCACTTATTAATACTCATTAAACTTCTGGCAGGAGTGACTTGCTAACCTTAGAAAACTCGAGGGGAGGAAAAAATATAGATATAAAGATAGGTGAGTTTTGCCTATAAGGAAAAAAATAATTATGATCCACTAAACCAATCAAAAGGCAAAAGTGGCCGGTCGCGGTGGCTTGCACCTGTAATCCCAGTACATTGGGAGGCCGAGGTGGGCAGATCACCTGAGGTCGGGAGTTCGAGACCAGCCTGAACAACATGGAGAAACCCCATCTCTATTAAAAATACAAAATTAGCCGGGCATGGTGGCATGTGCCTGTAATCCCAGCTACTCGGGAGGCTGAGGCAGGAGAATCACTTGAACCCAGGAGGTGAAGGTTGCAGTGAGCTGAGATCGTGCCGTTGCACTCTAGCCTGGGCAACAAGAGCAAAACTCTGTCTCAAAAAAAAAAAAAAAAAAAGGCTAAAGTATCAGTTTCCTCCTTTTAGACCAAAGCTTTCCTTTTCAAATATTTGTTGATCAGTTTTTTCTGCTCACAAAAATCACACAGACGGCAGGGCACAGTGGCTCATGCCTGTAAACCCAGCACTTTGGGAGGTCGAGGCAGGCAGATCACTTGAGGTCTGGAGTTTGAGACCAGCCTGGCCAACATGGTGAAATCCCGTCTGTACTAAAAATACAAAAATTAGCTGGGCATGGTGGTGCATGCCTTTAATCACAGCTACTCAGGAGGCTGAGGCACAAGAACTGTTTGAATCCAGGAGGCAGAGGTTGCAGTGAGCCGAGATCGTGCCACTGCACTCCAGCCTGGGCGACAGAGCAAGACTTTGTCTCAAAAAAAAAAAAAAGAAAAAGAAAAAGAAAAAGAAATCACAGACTCACTGTAAAAGATTAGAGCATGACTAAAATTTATGAAATGGGCTGGGCACGGTGGCTCACGCTTGTAATCCCAGCACTTTGGGAGGCCAAGGCGGGTGGATCACCTGAGGTCAGGAGTTCGAGACTAGCGTGGCCAACATGATAAAACCTCGTCTCTATTAAAAATACAAAAAATTAGCTGGGTGTGGTGGCGGGCACCTGTAATCCCAGTTACTTGGGAGGCTGAGGCAGAATTGCTTGAACCTGGATGGCGGAGGTTGCAGTGAGCCGAGATTGCACCATTGCACTCCAGCCTGGGCAACAAGAGTGAAACTCCATCTCAAAAAAAAAAAAAAATAGTAATAATAAACATAAATAAATAAATAAAAAAAATTTGTGAAGTGAAAATAAAAAGATTCCTATGGTGAATACGCCTTTGAGATTTTATCATTCACATATATTATTTTTTCTCCAAAATACCATACATTCTTTTCTGAAACCTCCCTTTTTTTTTCCCAACAATATGCTGTGGAGGGACAAGTGAATCTCATCTTTTTTTTTAATTTTTAATTTTCTTTTTTTTTTTTTTTTTTTGAGACAGAGTCTCGATCTGTCGCCCAGGCTGGAGTGCAATGGCTCAATCTTGGCTAACTGCAACCTCCGCCTCCTGGGTTCAAGCAATTCTCTGCTTCAGCCTCCCAAGTAGCTGGGATTACAGGCACCCGCCACCACACCCAGCTAATTTTTGTATTTTTAGTAGAGACAGAGTTTCACCATGTTGGCCAGGCTGGTCTTGAACTCCTGACCTCGTGATCCACTCGCCTCAGCCTCCCAAAGTGCTGGGATTACAGGTGTGAGCCACCACGCCCAGCCCCCCACCCTCTCTTTTTTTTTCTTTGAGACAGAGTCTCGCTCTGTCACCCAGGCTGGAGTGCAGTGGCATGATCTTGGCTCACTGCAACCTCCGCCTTCCAGGTTCAAGTGATTCTCTTGCCTCAGCCTCCTGAGTGGCTGAGATTACAGGTGCCCGCCACCACACCCAGCTAATTTTTCTATTTTTAGTGGAGACAGGTTTCACTACTTGGCGAGGCTGGTCTCAAACTCCTGATCTCAGGTGATCCACCTGCCTCGGCCTCCCAAAGTACTGGACTGGGATTACAGGCATGAGCCACTGCACCTGGCCAGGTTTTTTTTTTTTTTGATAAGGTTTTGCTCTGTCTTCCAGTCTGGAATGCGGTGGTGTGATCACAATCAGAGCTCACTGCAGCCTTGACCTTCCAGGCTTAAGCAATCCTCCCACATCAGCCACCTGAGTAGCTGGGACTACAGGCGTGTGCCATCATGCCCAGCTAATCTTTTTATTTTTTGTAGAGACAGGGTCTTACTATGTTGCCCAGGCTGGTCTCTAACTTCTTTTTTGTTTATTTTAGAGACAGGGTCCCTAAAATAACCCAGGAGTGCAGTGGTGCAACTGAACTCCTTGGTTCAAGCCATCCTCCTGCCTCAGCCTCCCAAGTAGCAAGGACTGCAGGTGCACACTGCCACACCTGGCTAATTAAAAAAAAAAAATTTGTAGAGACAGGGTTTTGCTATCTTGCCCAGGCTGGTATTAAACTTCTGGCCTCAAGCAATCCTCCTGCTTCAGCTTCCCAAAGTTCTGGGATTACAGGTGTGAGCCCAGCCTATATAAACATTTTAATGGGTGCATAATATTCTATTGAATAGATTTATCACAGTTTACTTAACTATTTTCCTATTGGTGAATATTTAGATAGTCTCCAGTTTTTCTTTTTTTCCTTTTTCTTTTTTTTTTTTTTTTTTGAGACGGAGTCTCACTCTGTTGCCCAGGCTGGAGGGCAGTGGTGTGATCTTGGTCACTGCAACCTCCGCCTCCCAGGTTCAAGCAATTATCCTGCCTCAGCCTCCCGAGTAGCTGGGACTACAGGCATGTGCCACCATGCCCGGCTAATTTTTGCATTTTTAGTAGAGACGGGGTTTCACCATATTGGTCAGGCTGGTCTTGAACTCCTGACCTTGTGATCCACCCACCTCAGCCTTCCAAAGTGCTGGGATTACAGGCATGAGCCACCGCGCCTGGCCAGATAGTCTCCAGTTTTTCAATATTCTAAATAACCTGACAATGAATATCTCTGTGGATAGAGTTTTGCTTTTCTTTCTCTGCGATTGTTTCCTTAGGATAGATTCCTAGAAGATTGATTACTAGATGCAAACATTTAAAAACCATGAAACACTTTGACTCTCATCCAAAAGGAAAGCAGTAATTATGGTAAAATTTGGAGACAACCCAAATGTCCATCAAGAAGCCACTGTTGCCAGATGGTGGCTCATGCCTATAATCCCAGCATTTTGGGAGGCTGAAGCAGGAGGACTGCTTGAGGCCTGGAGTTCAAGAGCAGCCTGGGCAACATAGTAAGATCCTGTCTTAACAAAAAAATTACTAGGCCAGGCGGGGTGGCTCATGCCTGTAATCTCAGCACTTTGGGAGGCTGAGGTGGGAGGATCACTTGAGGTCAGGAGTTCAAGACTAGCCTGGCCAACATTATGAAACCCCATCTCTACTAAAAATATGAAAAATTAGCTGGGCGTGGTGGGAGGCGCCTGTAATCCCAGCTACTTGGGAGGCTGAGGCAGGAGAATCACTTGAACCTGAGAGGTGGAGGTTGCAGTGAGCCGAGATGGCACCACTGCACTCCAGCCTGGGCAACAAGCGTGAAACTCTGTCTCAAACAAACAAACAAACAAACAAACAAAAAATTAGCTGGGTGGGGTGTGGTGGTAAGTGCTTGTAGTCCCAGCTACTTGGGAGGCTGAGGCGGGAGGATCGCTTGAGCCCAGTTTGAGCCTGCAGTGAGCTATGATTGTGCCACTGCACTCCACGCTGGGAGATACAGCAAAACCCTGTCTCTAAAAAAGAAAGAAAAAACAACGGGATAAGTACTATAAATACATCTATAAGGATGTTCACTGTAACATCGTTTGTGAAGGCAAAAAAAAAAACAAAAAAACTGAAACTTAAATGTCCGTCAAGAGGACATTGAACATATAAATCATGCCACATTTCTACAGTGGAATACAACTCAGTAGTTAAAGAGCATGAGACCGGCCGGGCGCGGTGGCTCACACCTGTAATCCCAGCACTTTGAGAGGCCAAGGTGGGCAGATCACCTGAGGTCAGGAGTTCGAGACCAGCCTGGCTAACATGGTGAAACCCCATCTCTACTAAAAATACAAAAATTAGCCAGGCATGGTGGTGCTCACCTGTAGTCCCAGCTACTTGGGAGGCTGAGGTGGAAGTACCGTTTGAACCCAGGAAGTGGAGGTTGCAGTGAGCCGAGATCATGCCACTGCACTCCTAGCCTAGGCAACAGAGTGAGACTGTCTCAAAAAAAAAAAAAAAAAAAAAAGGCATGAGACCAATCTTTATGTAGCAACATACAAGGATTACACAACACACTGCTCAGTAAAAAAGAATGCGTGGTGGCTCATGTTTGTAATCCTAGCACTTTGGGAGGCCAAGGCAGGCGGATCACCTCAGGTCAGGGGTTCGAGACCAGCCTGGCCAATGTGGCAAAACTCCATCTCTACTAAAAATACAAAAATTACCCAGGTGTAGTGGTGCATGCTTGTAATCCCAGCCACTCGGGAGGTTGAGGCAGAATACTTGAACCCAGGAGGCAGAGGTTGCAGTGAGCCAAGAGGGTGCCACTGCACTCCAGCCTGGGCGACAGAGCAAAATTCCATCTCAAAAAAAAAAAGGAATGGAGATGACTGATGCTTATTTGAAACTCAATGCTAAGGCGGATGTGCCTCCACCCACCAGCATAGGGAAGTCCTTCAGATATAGGTGAGGCTGGGCTCACCCCTGGCGCCTCTGATTTAGCCTGCTGGAGAAGCTCCTGCAGGTAACTGATTCTCTTGCACTCCCCTGGGAAGTACTGCTTTAGACAACCTGGCTAAGAATCCTCAAAATGCCCAAAAGCAGACAAATAGGAAAAAGGCATCTAAAAAGTCACAGACAACTCAAAAGAGACCGCCCCTGTCTCTCACGCACGGATTACTGTAAAGTGAGTAATCCAATATGCTTTCAGGCAAATTGGTTTTGAGGAACTAGGACAGCTCCCCCTGCCCAGGAGGCCCTGACCTCAGACCCCTTCCTCTGTCCTTCCTAAATATGAATCACACTCTGCTTCTCTTTTCTGAGACTCTGTTTTGCCATCTGCAAAATGGGAATAACAACACTACCCACGTCTTAGGGTGGTTGAGAGGACTGAGTCAGATAGTAAGGGCAAGCACTTAGCCCGTGCTTGGCACATAGTGGGTGCTCAGTAAACAGCTGCCATCTCCTTAACATCATCTTCATCATTAGCATAGGTGCCACCAAGGAGGCTTGGGTTGGAGTCAAGTCTTCTAGTAGGGATGGGGGCCTGGAGGGGTCATGAGTGCAAGTACCCAGGGTTAGAAACTGGCAGGAAACACTAGGGCTGGGTCCCTGTGGGTAGCCGTGAGGCCGGCTCAGCGGATCCTTCTGCCCACGGGAGGCCGTGGCCACAAGGAACGGACGGCCAGGCCCAGCCTCGCCCAGGCGGCCGTCATACCTTTTCGCTACACTTTCTGATGGTGGATGTGAGCTCACTGACTACCATATCCACACACTTGATACTGGGCTCTTTGAGCTTCTGCACCTGCTTTTTCACTGTAGCTTCAAAAGCGAGGTCAGGTGTGAAGAGGCCCGTCCTGCACCCGGGGAGGAGGTGGGGACAGGAGGAGGAGCAGCCGTGGGTGGGGAGGAGAAGTGGGTGAAAGCCGAGCAGGGACAGGAATCCAGGGGTGGAGAGGATGGCACGGGCACAGGGGAAGAGAGAGACATCGACACAGATAAAGAGAGAGAGAGAACAGAAGACAATGTGAGCGTGGGACCGGCCCTCCCTTGCCACCCGGGGTTGGCACCTCCCAGGTGCTGCCAAGCATCCCCTGGGTTCCACGGGTATGGCCAGAGGTACGAGGGACCGAGCCCCTGCTCCGTACAAGACCCCTATTGAGTTCAGATCCTCTTCTCAGGGATGCTCCCCTGCTCCTCGGCCTCACTGAGGCTGCCTGCTCTCTCCCAGTGCCGTCTTTGTCCACAGCCTTGGGTTCTCCTAAGGAGCTGACCCAGGCCAGGACAAGGCCATGACCTCATCCACCCATCCTGTTCAATTCTACTTTTCCCAGTGTCCCGGAATTTGCTGCATCCTGACTCCAAACCTCAGTACCATTCCCTATCTCTAGGGTTGCCGCATCCCGCTGCCCAGGCCATGCACTGCACAACTCCAGGGGGGTCCATTCCCATAAACCATGGTGCAGAGGCTGCCTCCTGGGGTTGCAGTATAGCAGCCTGACCTCCACTCTCCAGCTCCCTGCTCTAGTCCTGCCCCTCCCTTTCTCTTCAAGGGGCATTCCTTGCCTCTCCTCCACAGGGGTTTGGTGGAACCAAAAGACAGAAAGAGAAGAGGAAAGACAGAAAGAGTAGAGGTGGTGATAGAGAGGGGCCGGGACAGCAGTGGGGAGAGGAAAGGAAGGGAGGCTGGAATCGAGGAGCACTGGACTTGGAGTCCAGAGCCATGGCTTCAAGTAACAGCTCTGCCACCTCCTGACTACTGTGACTTGGGCAAGCCACTTGATCTCCTGGAGCTTCAGTGTTCGTGCTGTGAAATGGGCACCATCCTCCCTGTCCTGCCTCCCTGTGTGCTTCTGTGAGGCTTGGATGGTGGGGCAGATGGGAGAAGGGCTCTATCCCTGGAAAGCCAGATGTGGATGGAAGGGAGGGAGAGGCCCTGCGTGAGGGTCCTGTGTGAGGGTCCTGTGTGAGGGTCCTGAGTGAGGGTGAGATGAGTATGGGGAGGATGAAGGACAGCGGGGAGACAGGGCACCTGCTAGTCCTGGGTCCTCTGCACCCCCTCTGGCCACCCAGGCCCACCGAGCAGTGCCCGAGAAGGCCCTGCACTTCACCTGTCTCCAAGGCTGAGGTTTCCCCAGACTCCTCCCTGGAGCTCCCAAAGATGACATCTCTGAGGACAGGGAGGGGGCTCAGGGTCCCCTCAAGCCCTATTCTCTGAGCTGGGAGAGCTCTTGGTGGGCTCTTGGGGTAAACAGCCAGCCATCATCCCTGTCTCACCCATGTCCAATCCCTGGGTCCCCAGGCCTGGGGGCCAGCGGTGGGTGAGGCCCCCTCAGAGGCACCTTGTCTCCTATTCAGTGGTGGCCTGCCTCCCCACCCCGCTGAGGTCTGTACATGCTACCGAGGAGGCAGGGGGGGACATGGGGAAGGAGCGCCTGGCAGCAGTGCAGGGCGGGGCAGAGGCGGTGGGGGCTGGCCCGGGCCTCCGGGTTACCTTCTTGGTGCACTGTCTAACGGTGCTGATTAGCTCCGAGATAACCATGTCCACACACTTGAGACACGGTTCTCGGATCTTCTTCACCTGCTTTTTCACAATGGTCTCAAAGGCCATGTCTGGGGTAAACAGCCCCGTTCTGAACGCCCGGAGCGGGAGAAGGGCACAGTGTCACAGGCCAGTGCCGGCCAGGAGGGCCAGGCCAAGGCGCCTCCCCTCCCCAAACCCATGAACTCTGCCCGAGGGGCCCTTCCACTACCCCTCTCTGGGCCTCAGTGTCCCCAGCTGTAAAATGGGAGGGAGGGGTTCTAATGAAGGGTTTTTTGTTGTGTTTTTTTTTTTTGAGACGGAGTCTTGCTCTGTCACCCAGGCTGGAGTGCAGTGGCGCAATCTTGGCTCACTGCAAGCTCCGCCTCCTGGGTTCACACCATTCTCCTGCCTCAGCCTCCCGAGTAGCTGGGACTACAGGCGCACGCCACCACGCCCGGCTAATTTTTTTGTATTTTTAGTAGAGACAGGGTTTCACCGTGTTAGCCAGGATGGTCTCGATCTCCTGACCTCATGATCCGCCTGCCTCGGCCTCCCAAAGTGCTGGGATTACAGGCGTGAGCCACCGCGCCTGGCCCTAATGAGGCTCTTTGGGGCAAGACAAGGTGGTTGAGAGGATTGAGTATCTGATATGTAAGTCCTGCTTCCTCGTAAGGGTCTGTGCATATAGGAGGTTCTATGGCCAGAAATGGCTTGAAAATTGCCAAACTTGGTTCTCCATAAGAGCCTTTCCAGGAATAGAGTGTTTTGTTTTAAGACTAGGAAAGAGATCTTTTTTCTGTGAATTGGCCAGTGCAGTTATCAGGAACTAAATCCCATGCCAAATCTTGGAAATGAACCTGCATGAGAGCAGGGGACACTGGGTCTTGTTCACTGCCTAGCATAGGGTAGGTGCTTTAAATTTTCCTGCCGAATGGATTTGTTGGATGAACACAGCATAGATCTGGGTCTCTGAAGGGGATCTAAGCTTTTAAGGAACAGATTCCACCTCCCAATCCTGTTTCCTACTCCACAGGTTGCCTAGAAGGAGCGCAGTGGGATGGAATGGGACTGACTCTGGGCTAATGTGAATACAGGAGGGTCTAGAGGGTTGCAAAGTCCCCGGCCGTCATAAAAGGACACAGCCTCATACTTAGATGCTCCACCCCAGGCCCTACCTAGTGGTTTGGGCATCTTTGTCCGGTTACCCGGGTGGTACTGGGGGAGCTATCTCACCCTGGGGATGGGCCCAGCCCCAGAGGGTGTTTCCCTGGCTACCTGCACCCTGGGCTGTGCCCAGTTGGCCCAGCAAGTTGCAGTATGTGGGGTGGCTCGGGTCCACCTCCCCAAGCTACAGCCTGTCATGCAGGGAGCCAGAAAGTTGGGGTCGAGAGGACTGGGGAACAGAGCTTTCAGTCCTTCCTGAGGGAGGCCCACTTCATCACTCCCTGCGCCTCTGTCCCAGACCCCCTACTTCTGGGGTTCAGCCCCCCTCCCAGGCCCCAATACGTGCCTAATGCCATGGATATTCTTGATAGCATAGCTGATCTCCCTTCGGAGTTCCTTCTCATCAAACTCCATCTGTGTAGAAAAGCAGAGAAAAGGCTGGTCAGGGCCTGTCCTACTACCTGGGAGGTCAAGACAGGGCCCACCCCACACCCAGGGCTGGGCATCAGGGCCTCTGGGGTGGGGATCAGCAAAAGCACACGCAGAGAGAGTCCTGAGTGAGGGTGGGGGGAGTCCTGAGCCATCCTGTCCCCAGGGCTGCCTGACCTACCTTGACCAGCTCAAAAGGGAAGCGCTCGTGGAAGATTCGGTTAATGCGGGCTCCCCCCGACAGTTCATAGGTGTCGATCTGATCTCCTGAGCCCTCAATGCGCTTCTCAAAGTCTACGGCGAACTGCTGGACCATCCTGGGGGGAGAGTGGTGTGGCCTGAGGGGCCAGGAGCCGCCCAGCAAAAGGAACCCTGGGAGAGCCCCACGCTGAGAGGCTGGGGGCGGGGATTCAGTGTTAGGAGCAGGAGCTGGGGGAGCCTCACTGCAGCAGGGCCTTGGTCTTGCGAGCTGGGTCATCAGGGCGGAAGTTCTTGTATTCCTCCACCTCCTTCTCAATGGACAGCAGCTGGCTCTGCAGCTTGTTCCGCAGCCCCGGCAGCGTGTCCCGGATGTGATTCGTCAGTTGCTGGGGGTAAGGGCGAGGAAAGGGTTAAGGACAGATGGTCACAGGGCCAGGAAGGGACTTGGATGCCAGGGGACTGTGTGAATGTGGTGAGGTGGAGAGCTATGGAGGGCAGCCCTGCCACTGCTGCCCAGGCCACTAGCAAGAAAACTGGTTCATAGAAGGAGCTTGCAGAGATGTATTAGTTGAATTAATGAGTGCATAATTTTCAATAAAGCCAGAAATCTGGATTTGTATTTGGAATTCCCTGATTTTTGGCCAATTTAATATTGTTATTTGTATTTCTTTTTTTTTTTTTGAGATGGAGTTTCACTCGTCACCCAGGCTGGAGTGCAACGGTGTGATCTCAGCTCACTGCAACCTGTGATCTCTGCCTCCCAGGTTCAGGCAATTCTCCTGCCTCAGCCTCCTGTGTAGCTGGAACTACAGGCGTGCACCACCCCGCCCAGCTAATTTTTTGTATTTTTAGTAGAGACAGGTTTTCACCTTGTTGGCCAGGCTGGTGTCGAACTTTTGGCCTCAAGTGATCTACCCGCCTCAGCCTCCCAAAGTGGTGGGATTACAGGCATGAACCACATACCATCCCAATTTAATATTTTTAGACGTGCGTCTGAGGCAGGGGTGGCCAGAGGGCTGCCCCTTGGACCCTCTGGGTTTAAAGCCTCCTTTAAGGTCATTCTCAAGTTCTAGCACTCATTCTCACTAGGTGCCCCCACACAGTATCTCCCTGAACCTTTACAACAATCCTATGAAATAGGTCTGATTATCACTGTCTCCATTTTACAGATGCAGAAATAGAGGCTCAGAGGCCAGGCACAATTATGGCTCATGCCTGTAATCCCAGCACTTTGGGAGGCCAAGGCGGGCAGATCACCTGAGGTCAGGAATACAAGACCAGACTAGCTAACATGGTGAAACCCCATCTCTACTAAAAATACAAAAATTAGCCAGGCGTGGTGGTGTGTGCCTGTAATCCCAGCTACTTGGGAGGCTGAGGTAGGAGAATCGCTTGAATCCAGGAAGCGGAGATTGCAGTGAGCCGAGATCTCACCATTGCACTCCAGCCTGGGCAACAAGAGCAAAACTCCATCTCAAAATAAATAAATAAATAAATAAATAAATAAATAAATAAATCAAATAAAGAAAAAAGAAATAGAGGCTCAGAGAGCCAGAGAGAGTGTCTCAGACGGGTAGTGACAAAACTGGGATTGGAACCCAGGTCTTGCTGACACAGACAGACAGACAGACACACACACACGTTTCAGTTCTGGATGCCCCATTCCAGATGGAGAAAAGTCCTGGGGGAAGCCCCTGGAATTCCCTGTCAAGGTCTTCAGCCAAGTATACTTGAATCCTGTCCCCAAACCCAAGCTCTTCACCATAACACCCTCCACATAGGTCTTGGCCTTCTCCGTGTTGGGGACTTCCGGGGCTTCCCTGGCACGTGTCCCAGACAGGGAAAGGTCAGTGAAGCTTTGCTGCTACCTGGCTGTGGGGCTGTGGGCAAGTTGCTTTGCTTTTCTGAGGCTGTTTGTCTATCTGCACTACGGAAAGGCTAACCTCTGCTGGTCACTCTCAGAACACACTTAAATTATCCTGTTTTCATGCTCGTTTCCCCAGGCCCCATCCTGGCTTGGTCACCTACCTGATTGAGGACCTTCTGCAGGTAGGGCGTGCCCATACGGTCAGCCAAGTGGCGATAAGATGGATGAGAGAGGAAGAACTTTCGTTCAGCAGCCAAGGCGGCGGTAATGTCCTTCTTGCCATCAATGTCCTTCTGGCTCCGGTTCACCACCCCAATGTAGCCTGTGAACAGTATCAAGGTCAGGGCAACCAGCCTCAAGGTGAGGAGAAGGGTGGGGAAGGGCTGGGGGAGTGGTTGAGGGGCATGGCCTGCTTACCTCTGCGCAGGGGGAGCAGCTTGTTCTCCAGCACGTCACGGGCATCTGTGCCCTCGTCCATCAGGTCCAGCTTGGTGATGACCCCGATGGTGCGCTGGCCTGGGTGCACCAGCAGGAGGGCCGTCTACAGCTGCACCCGCTCTCACACACAATTCCATGCACTCCCACTCCCATCCCCCTGCTCTCCTCGGCCCCCTGCCCGCTCACTGCCTCCTCTCTTTCCCCCTTATTCATTTTCCACAGAGTAGCCAAGATGATTTTTATTTATTCTTCTTGTTTTTTTATTTGTTAGAGATGGGATCTCGCTTTGTTGCCAGGCTGGTTTCCAACTCCTGGCTTCAAGCGATCCTCCCAAGTTGGCCTCCCAAAGTGCTGGGATTACAGGCATGAGCCACTGCACCTGGCCTTTTTTTCTTTTTTGAGACAGGGTCTCACTCTTGCCCATGCTGGACTGCAGTGGTGCGAGTAGGGCTCACTGCAGCCTCAACCTCCTGGGCTCAAGTGATTCTCTGGCCTCAGCCTCATGAGTAGCTGGGACCACAAGCGTGCACCACGGTGCCCGGCTAATTTTTAAATTTTTTGTAGAAATGGGGTCTCACTATGTTGCCCAGCCTTGTCTCGAACTCCTGGGATCAAGCAATCCTCCCGCCTTGGCCTCCCAAAATGCTGGGATTACAGGCATGAGCCACCATGCCTGACCCCCAAAGTGATTTTTAAAGGTACAAATCTGATCCCACTACTATTCTTAGACCGTTCAGAAGCTCCCGTTTACACTAAGAATAGACAGCCCGCAAGCCTGGGGTTTTGTGCATTGGCCACTGGGTGGGAACCTACCCTGGGGGTCCACCTCCTTGGCGACCTTGAGGGCGTCAGAATTGGCCAGGTCAGAGTTGGCGGGGGACACGGCCAGGATGAGGCAGTTCTCCTTGGTGACAAACTGCATAAGCATGTCTCGGATCTGGAACTCGATGTCGGGAGGTTGGTCTCCCACTGGGACCTTGGTCATTCCGGGCAGGTCCACCAGGGTCAGGTTCAGCACTGGACAGGGCGGCGAGAGGGCGGGCTCAAGGCGAGGGGCGTGGCCGTGGGCGAGGTTAAGGAATAGGGTGGGGTTAGAGAAGCTGCTTGGGAGCAGGGTGAGAGGTGGGTGGGACTAGGAAATCTCAGGGCGAAAGTGGCTCCCTGTTGGAGGCGTGGCCGGAAGTGGGCGGAACCACGGCTGGGTGGAGCTTGGAATAGGATGATGCAGAGGCAGGGTCTCTCTAGGGGCGGAGTCTGCAGGAGGAGCGAGGCACCCAGAGGCGCGTGGCCAAGAAAATAATTCTTAGAAGTTGGGGCGGGGCCCGCATCCTCACCGTGCGGCGAGTAGACGCGGAGGTTGATAGGCACCGGCGAGATGCCCTTGTTGGTGCCGGTGACCCGGTCGGTCTCGGCCTCGATCTCAAGGCGCACCTCCTCGAAGTCGGTGAATTTCTTTCCCTTGCAGTGCAGGAACTCGGCATATTCTGCCCCAGAAGCGGGCAGGGAAAGGGCAGTAGTCATCAAGGTCTGGAACCCCATCTGGGGGTTTTCATCTCCCACCGGTAATAGAACCCCCTAGACCCACCCAAGCAGAACCACCACCCACGTCTCCATTATGTATTTTGATCCCTGCTATCCCTAAGGGGAACGAGGTCCACAGTCACACAGCAAGCAAGTTCCGTGGCCAGGCTGGCCCTCAGCTTGGGGACGGGGGAGAGTCTGGAGTGGGCAGGCCTGGCTGCTGGTGAAGGAGGGCACGCACCTGTGGTTGCATTGACCAGCTGCAAGACCAGGGGACGTCGGGTGACAATGCCAGATCCTCGAGGCAGGAAGTCCCTGCAATGAGTTGGAGGTCAAAGGAGGGTCAAGATATGAGGGGGCGTCCTCTGTCCTGGGGGTACCTGTCCTGCCCCTGGGAGAGCCAAAGCTCTCTCCCAAAGTGCTGGCTCCACCGCTCCTTAGCCCAAGGGCTTCAGGTAACTAAGAGCATATGGCAGCCCAGAAAGGTGGAAAATACTTTTCCTCAAGTCGCCTGGGTCACAGAATTTATGCATCTGAGCTGCCAAGAGACTGGATCAACTCCTAGATACGTCCTGTGTTGGTTTTGAACCAATAGGAAGTCCCTGCCCCAACCCAGCCACAGAGAAACTGAGGCATGGGGTCTCCCACATGCCTATGTGTCCAATGCCCACAGAGTGGATCCCAGGAAACAGAGCTGTAACTTCTCCCCTCCCTTCCGCTGTGGGGCGGGGCGGCATCTCACTTCCCCTTCTTCAGGCTCCATATGGCTAGGGTTGAAGAAGAGTGGGGAAGGAGGCGGCAAGGAGCAGGACTCATGGGCCGGGTGCAGTGGCTCCTGTAATCCCAGCTACTTGGGAGGCCGAGGAGGGAGAATTGTTTGAACCCAGGAGGCGGAGGTGACGGTGAGCCAAGATCGCGCCATTGCACTCCAGCTTAGGCGACAAGAGCAAAACTCCATCTCAAAAAACAAAAAAACTCATGCTTCTTAGTGCCTACTGCATGCCAGGCACTTAGTGGGGCTCCATACTGTAGCCCCATGAGGCAGGTGCTGTTATTACACCCATTTTGCAGATGAGGGAGCTGCAGCTTAGAGACATTCAGGTTGCACAGCCAGTATCTGGCAGAGCAGACCCTGGTCTCGGATATATTTGACTCTGCAGTGAGACTCCCCTGCCCTTCAGCCCCCTGTGAACCGAGCCACCTTTGAAGGACTGGACTGAGGGGTCCCAAAGTCATCCCCTGTCCCCAGACCTGACAGTCTATAGCTCAGACATCTGTTCCTGCCAGTGTCAACCTCAGCTGTCCTTTCAGCTGACTCTTGTGGGTGCCGGTTCTCTGTCCAGTCAGCTCTTTTCATCTACCTCCCTCTGCACCGCCCTCCAGGCTTGTGCAAACACAAGGGTGAAGGCCTCTCCAGGAATCAGGATGTCAGAATTGCCAGTCATGGGATCTCCAGGGCCCAGGAAAAGGGGGAGCAGGTTGAAGCCCGAGGGACCATTGAGACACAGCCAGTGCCTTATTCATGGAGAGGCCCAGGGAGGGAAAAAGATACACTCAGGCTCTACAGAGCCAGAGGTGGAACCCAGGTCTCTTGCCCCCAGCCCAGAGCCTGACCCAGACTCACAAGTCTTCTTGCACCCCAGGGTCAGGAGCTAAGGGTCTTAGGTACAACAGACTAGACCCAGAGCTCCTAGGTTCAAAGCCCCCTCTTGAAGCCTCTCCACTGCCTCACGTTTGGGGAAGCAGAGGCTGCTAGGGAGGAGTCAGGAATTATACTGGAGAAGGAGAAGGATGATAAGCCCTGTGTATATTTATCATTTCTATGCACCAGGCAAATGCTTTACATTCTTGCCAGTGAGCACGGCAGCCTCTTTCTGTCTGCCACTGTATCCTAGTGCCCAGGACAGGGCTTAGCACACAAGGGGCACTCAATAAATTCTGATTGAATCCCCAAGTCCTCGAATCTGTGCTGTGATATAGAGATTATCATTTTACAGAGGAAGCAGCTGAGGCTCAGAGAGGTGAAGTGACTCACCGGAGGTCACACAGCGGAGCAGGGATTCAAAGCCGAGTGTCTGTTGGACCCTCAGCCTGGAAACTTCCTCATGCAATGGTGCTGCCTCAAACCCAAGAAGCCAGACTTGGCTTTTTATGTAATTCAATTAAATTCAGTCTGTGCCGGGCCCTGTGCCGGGCTCTGGGGATGGGAGATGATGAGTCAGACAGTTCCCACCCTGAGGAACTCACAGTGTGGTGGGAGAGACAGACAAGTAAACAGATAATGCAATGCAGTGTGGTATGTGCTAGAACAGAGGTGTGCCAGGCGGCACAGAGGGAGGGCGTTTGCTGGGGGGTGGGAGGACTTCCGGTCTCAATCTCTCCCATCCTTTACTCAAAGACTCCTTTGGGGGCGTGACTTCCAGTTTTGGGAGTCCCCCAGGGCTGTGGAGATAGAACAGCTGTTCTCATAGAAGCTGGGTGGGTGTGGGGGCCGGGGTCCACCCTCTTCTCCACCAGCTCCTCACCAGCAACACCATGGCAACAGTAGTTGCCATGGAAACTGCAGGAGGGGCTGGAAAGGATGGGACTCCCCACAGAGAGTCCCCCACGCAGAGACATGGACTTTCCCTGGAGTTCTTCCCCGAGAGGCCTCTCCTTGAGCAGATGGGCCCACCCAGCCCTGGTGAGCCTGAGGGGTGGAGGTCTCCAAGGTGCCACATAGCGGGTGCTGGGAGCCCAGGGCCCAGCTGGCGAGAATGCTGGGTGGTCAGGGTCTGGGCCAGCTGCCCGCTGCCTCCCCAGGGCTACTTAAAGGACAAGTAGCTTCTGGGAAGCAGAGACTAGACGCAGGGCCATGTCTGGGGGTCAACCCCTCCCAGGGCCAAGATCTCCTGGTGCCCAGATGGGGAGGTGGCCCATCTCTGTCATGGCCCAGGTTCTCAGTGAGGCCCTCATACAGCCTGCATCAGAATGCCTTCGGTAGTTTGTCCAGACACATGCTCCTCAGGCATGCTGGGCTACAATCTCAAGAGGGCTTCACAGGGAGGCAGAACCTGGATTCTAAACAGATCCTCAGGTGGTTTCCACACTCTGTGTTAAGTTTAAGGACCATCTGCCCCGTGCTGAGGATCCAGGGCCAGGCTGGCTCCTACATCGAATCCTACATTGGCCTTTCCTTGGCCTGGTGCCTGGTGCCTGGTGCCAGGACCCGAGAGGTCTGCTTCCCGGTCTCACGTCTGGACTGACAGTGGGGAGGACCAGCAGGTCCCCAGGTCCGGACAATGAGCTCCTCACTCACTTCTGGGTTCCTGCCTGGCACAGGCCCTGCACGTAGTAGGTGCGCAGGCAACACGGGAAGGAACGTGCATGACTCAGCAGCTCCCTAGCTCTTCCCTTTCACCTGGACACACTGTCCCACTTTAGCCCTCTGTTTAAGGGTCCCCTGGGTGGCCCTCCTTCCCCCCAGTGGGGATCCAGACCAGATCCAGCCTCCAGCTCCTGGTTAGGCTGAGGGAGGACAGAACCGGTGCCCAGAGAAAAGTGTCAGGCCCACCAGCCTCGGAGGCCGCGTGCTGTGCCCGGCGTGGGAGGGGCGGCTGCTGGCATGCCAGTTCTCCCCACTCATTTGGACCAGATGGTGGGTTCCCAGGGAGGCTGTGCCTGGCCATCTGCAGAGGCACCTTCAAACGTGAAACATGAGGGGACGAAATAAACACCTCTCAGGAACCCCAAATGCCACACTCCCTGTCTGAACTGGAGTTGTCACCGTGAGAGGGGTCTGGAGAAACTGAACCCAAGGGCTGACGTGACCCCTACCCCTACCCCTACTCTAGGACCTGAGACTTGGGGCCAGAGCTCTGGGATCCTGGTTCCCAGGCCCTGCTGAATGCAAATGACGCCAGGAAGTAACACGCTTAACTGGCCGTGCACCCAGTGCCGGTCATTCTTCTATGCCTCCTCTTTCTTGGGCTCTGATGTCAGATGGACCCCTCATTGAATGTCTGAGCTGTCATGTAGGAGCTGTGTGGCTGTGCACAAATGACCATACCTCTCTGAGTTTGGTGAAACTCAGTTTCAGTGAAACGCCTCAGTTTCCACATCAGTAAAATGGGTTGCTGTGAGGCTTATACAAGCTGATGGCTGAACCAATCGTGGCTACTATGATTATAAATAACGATAGCTTGCTGGGCATGCTGAGACCACAGGCTGGACTCCCACAGCCTCGTCACCAGAAGAGGCAGCGGGGAGAGAGTTGGACGGTGGGTTTCCTGGAGGATGGCAGCGAGCGTGGGGGTGAGGGCAGGATATTTCCAGCCAGATCTTGACCCTGGAGGTGGAAGGCAAGGGGGGTGGGCAGGGGCGCGCTCTGAAGCAGGGAGCTGGGGTGCCGTCAAGGGAGTGGGTGGGCCAAGAAATACAGTTGGGAGGAGGTGAGGCTGCCCCCAGGCAACAAGTCCCTCTCTGTTCCCGCTGCCCCAGGGGACCCTAGGCAGCCCTGTCACAGCTCATGAATTTCAAGCTGAGGTTTGAACACTGCAGGGCAGTTCTGGCCTTGGCTTTCCTTGATGTTCTGATGGCCCCGGGAGCAAAGACTAGGCTGGACCTGTTCGTCACAATATCCCAGCACCCAGCACTGGGTCTGGCATGTAGCAGACTCTCAGGACACCCGCACTGACCAAAAGAGTGAATGGAAGATGAGCTCTACCATCGGCTTCGTTGTGTAGGGGTAGAAACTGAGACACAAAAGGGAAGAGTCTTGCCCAAGATCATGGTGCAAGTTGGTAACAAGGTAGGACTGGTACCCAGGGCTCCTGACTCTGGGTAGGTGCTCTCTCCACAGTAATCTTTCTCCCTATTAAGCAGAGCCTATTACCTTCTCTTATTTCTTATCCTCTCATCCTTCATACTTTCTTTCCCACACTCCCTCTCTCCCTCCGTTCCATCAATCCAAGCATTGATGACTTTATATTTTCAAAATGGAAATAGATCTCTTTTGCCTCTAATTTTTAAAATCATATGTTCTCCATTTTAGAAGATTCAGAAAATGACGAGGCGCGGTGGCTCACTCCTGTAATCCCAACACTTTGGGAGGCTGAGGTGGGCGGATCGCCTGAGATGAGGAGTTTGAGACCAGCCTGGCCAACATGGTGAAACCCCATCTCTACTAAAGATACAAAAATTAGCAGGGTGTGGCGTGCGCCTGTAGTCCCAGCTACTCGGGAGACTGAGGCAGGAGAATCGCTTGAACCCGGCAGGCGGAGGTTGCAGTGAGCCGAGATCCTGCCACTGTACTCCAGCCTGGATGACAGAGTGAGACTCTCTCAAAAAAAACAAAAAAACAAAAAAACAAAAAAAAAAAGATTCAGAAAATACGTGAAATATTCAAAAAATAAAAACCAATCGTCATCTCAACACCTGATGAGAGCCACTGTAAACATTTTATCATTAATCATCATCATCATGGCTAAACACAGATGAATTGCTGACTGTCAGCCAGGGACTCTGCCAGGGACTTGAAAATCTACATCAGCACAAGATTTCTTTTTAGGGTGACGGAAATATCCTAAAATTAGATAGTGATGATGGTTGCACAACTCTGTAAATATACTAAAAATCATTGAATTGTGCCTTTAAAATGGGTGAATTGTATGGCATGTAAATTATACCTCAATAAAGCTGTTTAAGAAAATCTACAGCCTTTGGATCGATTCTTGCATGGCTGTGTGAAATCAGAGTGATCAGTTTCTCTATGTTACAGGGAAGAAACAGACTCAGAAAGGTGAAATCACATGCCTCTCAGGCACCCACATGCACATTGGGTTATCAGGCCTTTGATAGCTTCTCTATTCACCTAACATATCATAGACATTTCCAAAGTTATTCACTATGCAGCTACATCTGGATCCTCTTCCTCTTTCCTACCTTCCTTCCTTCTTTCCTTCTTTCCTTCCTTCCTTCCTTGATTCCTTCCTTCCTTCCTTCCTTCCAGCCGGGTCTTGCTCTGTCGCCCAGGCTGGAGTGCAGTGGTACGATCATAGCTCACTGCAGCCTCAAATTCCTGAGCTCAAGCGGTCCTCCCACCTCAATCTCCCAAGTAGCTGGGACTACATGTGTGCACCACCATGCCCGGCTATGGATCCTTATTTCTTATCACCAGCATCTTGATGAGAAGGAACCCCAGCTCGGCCACTAAATTATTTCCCTGTTCTGAACCTCAGTTTGCCCATCAGTGAAATAGGACACAGGCCAGCAGCTGCCTCCTAGGGCTGCTGAGGGAATGCCCTGAGATCCTGGCTGTGGAAGGACCTAACGGGGGTGCCCATTGGCAGGTCCCAGTTCCTGAGCACATGCCATGTGCTGGGTTTTTTATGTGCTACAGCATTGCATTCCTTCAAAATGGGGACCCATGTTGGGGGTGAGGGTGCATTCACCCGCTGAGATTTTTCTCCCCACCCTGGCTAGTGGCCTCCTTTCCCTGACCTAAGAAGAGAGGCACATGAGACAGAGTGATTAAAGAATAACACGGTCATGACTAGATGCGTTGTTAATATTAACCATGGCTGGAGCCACCCTCTGCCAGGAGCTCTGAGCCCAAGGCAACGGGCTTCTTTCTTCCTCTACAGCTTCCCATTTGAGAGAAAACAAAGCCCTACCCCACACAGGGAGGGCCAGGTCATGGCGGGAGAGGGTGATCAGAGAAGGCATCCCAGAGGAGGTGTTGGCTGATGTGACACTTGGAGAAAAGACCCAGTGAAAGAGGAAGACAAGGGCAGGGTGAAGAGCTTTCCAGGGGCCAGGCACGGTGGTTGGAACCTGTAATGCCAATACTTTGGGAGGCTGAGGTGGGAGGATCGATTGAGGCCAGGAGTTCAAGCCCCAGCTTGAGGCCAGGAGTTTGAGACCTGGCTTGAGGCCAGAAGTTTGAGACCAGCCTGGGTAACATAACAAGACCCTGTCTGTACAGAAAAAAAAGAGGCTTCCAGGCGAGAAAACAGCATATGCAATAGCACCCCAGGAGAGTGAGAGAGAGGGCACGGCCCTATTTTTCCCACGAACTGTAATATATTCAGGTAGACCAGGAGGGAGAGGCTGAAAGGAAGCAGGACTGGGTAATCAGTCCTCAGGGGCCCAACTCAGGTGTGGGGTTCTGTTTTGAGGGCAGGGAATCCAAAGAGGGCTTTAAGCTAGGAAGATAGATTGGGAGGCTGGAGAGAGTTTCATGCTGTTGGGCGGGGAATGGGTTAGGGGGGCAAGGGAGGAAGCTACTCTGCTGCTAAGACGAAGGGGCTGGAGTTTGAGGTAGACAGGAGTGAACTGGGCAGAATCCACAGGGCATGGGGACCAAGTTAGATGGGGAGGATGGGGGAGCCGCCAGGCAGTTGATCTTGGGGCCTCTGGCCAGGGCACTGGGAAGATGCCATTTAGGAGAATATTTTGAACACTTTCCAAGCTCAATATTACTTTTTTTTTCTGTTGCTTATAGTAATTCTAAGTTGCCAGGCCTGACTTCTCCAAATGATTCTTGTTTCTTAGCCAGATTTCATTCCAGGGAATGGGTAAGAGTGCCAGAGAGTCGCCCAGAAAGAAGAAAGGAGGAGACGCTGAGGTGTGTAGGTGTGTGCACACGTGGGTGGGACTGGGGTGGGGAATAGGGTAGACAGAAACATGGAAAAGTGTGGACTGGAGGCAGGAGACCCATGCCTGTTCCTGGCCTGCCTCTGATTCAATTGCTGTGTGACATTAGGCAGGTTCCCTACGCTCTCTGTGCCATTTTTGCCATCTAAAAACCTGGTGGCTCACACCTGTAATCCCAGCACTTTGCAAGGCCAAGGCGGGCAGATCACCTGAGGTCAGGAATTCGAGAACAGCCTGGCCGATATGGTGAAACCCCATCTCTACTAAAATACAAAAATTAGCCAGGCATGATGGCGGGTGCCTGTTAGTCTCAGCTACTTGGGAGGCTGAGGCAGGAGAATCGCTTGAACCTGGGAGGTGGAGGTTGCAGTGAGCTGAGATTGTGCCACTGCACTCCAACCTGGGTGACCGAGCAAGACCCTGTTTATAATAATAATAATAATAATAATGCCAAATAAATACAAATAAAATAAAAACCTGGTTGGAAGGCCAAAGTGGGAGGATCACTTGAGTCCAGGAGTTTGAGGCCACCCTGGGCAACACAGTGAGACCCCATCTCTACAAAAAATAAAATAAAAAACTTAGCTGGGTGTGGTGACGCATGCCCGTCATCCCAGCTTCTCAGAAGGCTGAGGTGGGAGGATGGCTTGAGCCCGGGAGGTCAAGGCTGCAGTGAGCCAAGATTGCCCCACTGCACTCCAGCCTGGGTGACAGAGTGAGATCCTGTCTCAAACAAAACAAAACAAAATAGACAAAACAAAACAAAACAAAAACTTGGAATGATAGAAGACATCAGTACTGCCCTTAGGCCTGGGGAATGGAGCCCTTAGTCCCAGACTTACACTTAGGGGTCCCTCTCTGGACCTCCTCTGGCCTCACCCTCCCCATGGGGCAAAGAGTTCCCCAGGGGCCAGGGGAGGTGCCCAGCTGAAGCCTGTGCTCCCCTCGTAGGCTACGCTCAGGTGCCCCAGAATTCCCTCTCAAGCAGTTCCAAGCCCACTGCCCAGGCTCAAGTGGGGACCAGCCCAGGCCCAAGGTGGGTCCTTTTTGGAGCTGGGATATGAGGGCTGGGGTGTTCACAAGTGAACCCTGGAGGGATAAAGAGGGAAATGATGGGGCAGCCCGGAGAGAGGGGACACCTGTCCCCACGCCTCCACATCCACCACGGAACTCCAAGGAGTCTGAAATTCTGAATTCAAACCCAGCTGGCCAGGTTGTGATGAAGGTGCGTTTGTTATGGTGGGAGGGCAGAATGCATTGCATTTAGCAATTCCTCAGCTTGATTTATAACTGGAATACATAGACATATGGCATGTGGGCGTCCGTTTCTCCACGCCTGACAGCACTGTGTCCATGACCCGCTTCCTCCACTCCTGCCCTGCCCACCCTCTCCACTCTCCCACCTGCACCCCCTTCCCTGGGTCCGACCCTCTGACCCAGCCAGGGCCTGGGAAACTCGATTCTCCTGGCGCCGAGATCAGATACTGTCTGCCAGGGTCACCTTTCACTCCCAGCTCCTCTGGGCCACGGTGGGGTGTGGGTTTGGAGAGGATGTTCTCTGGCTGTGGATAGGTGCATTTCCACATTTCCAGCCCCAGGGGTGTGCTCCACGTGTGGCCCACAGGCAGTGTGTGCTTAGTATGTGGCAGGTGCATACTCTGAGCATGCAGAGGCCGGAGCAGAGTGTGGCAGCTCTCCAGGTGGGTGGGGGACTGTCAAAGGGCCCCTAACAGGCCCCTCAAGACCCGCCTCCCCAACCCTCCTAGTCTCACCTCTGGCCTCTGCTCCTCACTCAGCCACTGCCCTTCATCCTTCATCCGGGTTCTCAAAGCCATTGGGCTCTTTTCCCCCAACCCTTTGCTCAGGACAGTCCCTGCACCTGCAGAAGTTCACACCTTGGCTTGACCACGTCCTAGTCTTGCTCAGGTCCAATCTTAAATGCTACCTCCTCAGGAGGCCTTCTAATGGCCCAGAAAGCCCCCCTCTCCTCAATGTCAGGCTCCTTGCAACACAGGAGCAGCCTCCTTCAAAATACACAACAAACATGCTCTTTGTGGATTTCATGTCTGTCTGCCCCGATCAGCTGCAAGCCTCCCCAAGCAGGATGGGTCTGGCTGATTCACAGCTGTATCCTCAGGGCCTGGCACACAGCAAGTGCCAAGGAAATATTAGTTCCCTCTGCTCCCTCCAGGTCATCAACACTCTGCCTAGGATGTCTCATTTATCCCCTAATGGTCTTTGGCCTCCATCTCCAAATCTGAAAAATGGGACCACTATGATGCATCCCGGTGTGTTCAGAGGAAGAGACAGAGCTTAATAGTGGGGAGTGGGCTGTCTCCCCTGGGAAAGGCTAGGTTTGACAAAGAGAGGGACTCTCAGAGGCCAGAGACCAGCACCACGTCCATGCTGGGATAGAATGCAGAGGAGAGAGCTGAGTGCTATGGCTTACGCCTGTAATCCCAGCACTTTGGGAGGCTGAGGTGAGTGGATCACTGGAGGTCAGGAGTTGAGACCAGCCTGGACAACATGATGAAACTCCATCTCTATTAAAAATACAAAAATTAGCCCGGCGTGGTGGTGCACACCTGTAATCCCGGCTACTCGGGAGGCTAGGGCAGGAGAATCACTTGAACTTGGGAGGTGGAGGTTGCAGTGAGCTGAGATCGTGCCATTGCATTCCAAGTCGGGTGACAGAGTGAGACTCTGTCTCAAAAAAAAAAAAAAAAAAAAAAAAAAAAAAAGAAAAGAAAAAAAAGAATGTGGAGGGGCCGGGCGCGGTGGCTCACGCTTGTAATCCCAGCACTTTGGGAGGCCGAGGTGGGCGGATCACGAGGTCAGGAGATCGAGACCACGGTGAAACCCCGTCTCTACTAAAAATACAAAAAATTAGCCGGGCGTGGTGGTGGGCGCCTGTAGTCCCAGCTACTCGGAGAGGCTGAGGCAGGAGAATGGCATGAACCCGGGAGGCGGAGCTTGCAGTGAGCCGAGATTGCGCCACTGCACTCCAGCCTGGGCGACAGAGCTAGACTCCGTCTCAAAAAAAAAAAAAAAAAAAAAAGAATGTGGAGGAAGGGACAAGGGCATTGGGAGAGACAGAAAGCCTGGGGGTGGGGGGTAGGCAGAGTCATGGGGAAACCTAAAACCCTTCCTCCCAGGCTGCTCCTTGGGCTCTGGGCAGAGGGTCGCTTATCAGGACCCCTACCCTACCCTGGATGGAGAAGATCCCCAACCCGTGCTCCCGTCCTGGTGCACCTCCCAGCCCACGCCACCCCAGAGGGCTTGCCTGTCTGCGCCCAGGCAGGGAGAGAAGCAGCGCGGCCTCCATGCCAGGCCCTGCCCCGAGTGCTTCCTGGGGATTGTTTCAACACTCAACATAATCTCACAAGGGATGTGCTATTATTATCCCCATTTTACAGATGAGAGAATAGCAGCTGGGCAGGGTTTGAGGAACATGCCCAGGGTTTCTCTGCTCGTAAGTGGCAGAGTTGAGCTTCATACTCGGCAGGTCTGACTCCACACCATGCTCTCGGCCCCTCTGCCACATTCCCACCGGACTTGGCCTGCCCTAGGACAACCCACTCTTGGCCCTAAAGGAGCACTGGGGTGGGGGGTGTAGCAGGGCGGGGGTGATAAAGAGGAGCTGGAGGGACAGCAAGGAGGCCCCTTTGGCCTAGGGCACCAGGCATCTGTTCATGAAAGGCTGGCGTGGGCTGGGTCCACAAACACTGCCCCATCTACACTTACCCCCAGGATGAGCTCATCTACTCTCGGGTTTAAATCCCATCTCTACACCAACGACTTCCAAATTTTTATTTCCAGCCCGCCTTCCCCCTGAGCTCTCGACTTGCATCACCAAACTGCCAGCTGACATCTTCCACTTAAAAGTCTAACAGGCATCTCAGGCTCAATATGTTCAGAACCAAACCCTGGTCTTCCCCTGTCCCCCCAGTCTGCTCCTCCTTACTCTTCTCGACTCTGTTAATGGCACCAACACCCACCCAGGAGCTTAGGTCAAAGTCCCAGAAGTCATCATTGATTCCTCCTTCCTCACCCTCCACATTCATCCTCCAGCAGGACTTCCTCTAAAATATATCCTGAAACCCACCCACCATTCTCCTTCTCGTTGCAGCTGAAGCCCTCATCCAGGCCCCCCACTACCCCCTGCCGACTGCAGCAGCCTCCCCACCAGTCTCCTGTCTTTTCCCTCACCCCCTCCCCAAGTCACACCCTTGCTAGAATTAGCTCGTCACTCCACTACTAAAAAGCTTCCCACAAGAGGGAAAATAAACCCAAACTCCTCACTCCTCCTAGGCTAAGGGCTTTGTAGATCTAGCCTCTGCCTATCTCTCAGGTCCTGTCTCCCCCTTGCTAGCCGAACACCAGCTACAGGGTCTCCTTTCTGTTCTTCAAAGGCACCAAATTCTTTGCTACCCCGGGGCCTTTGCACCTTTCCCTTGGCCTGGAACTCTCCCGCCCCTGGCAAGTTACACAGCTTCTCATCCCTTGGTTCTCATCTCAGATGCCACCTCCTCCTGGAGACCTCTGACCTCCCTGGGGAGAGCAGCCCTGCTCCCCTCCCTGACGTTCACCACATTTTCCAGTTGTCTTCTGAGTTTTTCCCTCTGCCATGCAGAGCCTTGGTCTTTTCCACCATAGAATTCCCAGTGCTGAGACATCGTGCACCCTCCACAAATGTTTGCTAAATGACTGAATGAATTGGCCTGTTTTCCCTTCTGTAAAAGGGAAGGGGGTGAAGAAATAGTATAGACCCAGACAAGTTCTAGCAGCATCCCAGGCAGCTGCAAGGCTGCCTCCATTGCAGAGTTGACAGCAGGATCCTCCTGAGTGCCCAGAAGCCCGGGTGGGCCTGGGGCAGCCCTGATACATTTTCCTCTGAAGCATTTCCCACGGGGGATTGGCTCCTGGGCAGCCCCAGGAGACAGAATGGCTGTTACTATGCTCACCCGTCTGGGGACTGAGCCCTGCTGGAGAGGTCAGGAGTCCTTGAGGGAGCTGGCAGGCTGAGACGGTGGAACCCACTGAGCCTCAGTTTCCCTGGCCTTCTCACTAGCTTTCAGGGGATCATGGATGCTTTCCTGCCTACTCCTTCACATCAACCTACGCCCCCTCCCCTGCGCTGGGCCTGCATCTAGACACCCTGCACATCCTCCTGTGGGGACCACGGCCAAGGGCATTGGGGTGGAGAGGGCAGCCAGAGGGCCCAGGCCTCCTGAGGCACAGTCCACACCTTGCTCCGCCACTCAACAAGCAAGTACTAGATGAAATCTGCTGTGGTCAGGGATGGCCCCTGCGTCATGGGCTCCAGGAGGGCAGGGGCTGGGGATGCGGGTCCCCAAGCCTAATTGGCTATCAGCGCCCCCTCCTGCATGTTTACAAAAGCGCCTTTCCACCCATGAACTCAGTGGAGCCCACAGTCACCTTCTCAGGAAGGCAGGGCAGCGGCTGTCAGCGTTTCCATTCCGCAGATGGGGAAAGGGAGGCCCACCCACCCGCACGTCCCTGTGCCTGCTGCAGGACCCAACTCTCAGAGGATGTGCAGCGTCGAGATTAGGAATTGGGCTCTGGAGTCTAACAGCTGCTGCCCTTCCTGAATGTGTGACCTTGGGCAAGGCATCTAACCTCCAGGGTCTCAGTTTCCTCATCTGTAGGATGGGCATCATGGTACCTGCCTCTTGGGGAGCTCCTGGGAGCCTATGAAGGACTCAGCATAGGAGGGTGCATGGGATGGGCTCAGTAGATGGGGGCTGAAATCACCAGTTGGTCCCCTCCCTACCCCAAGCCTGGAGCACCCAACCTGGCATGGGGCAGGAGTTCAGCCAACATTCAAAGGACGAGAGGTAGGAATATGGTTTCTCCACTCTAAACTGCTGGGTATCCCTGACTGCTGGCCCTTGGGGAAGGGGCCCGTGGTGTGTCTGTTGCCTGTGTCTCTGCAGCTCTGGGGGTCATGTGATCAGAAGGGGGGTTCTGCAGGAGCCATTGGAGAGACAGATGCCTCCCCCTCTGCTGACCAGATGGGCACGGCCGCCCCCACAGTGGCCTTCCAACATCCCACACACACATGGCTCCAGTCAGGCCCTCTCCCTCTCACCTCTAGGGCTGGCATGGGTTTCCCAGGACATCTGAGGGGCAGGAACAACCACCTAGTCCCACTGCCCATGTTAGAGATGGGGACACTGAGGCTCAGAGGGGGCAAGTGACTTGCCTGAGGTTTTGCAGCAGAACCTGGCTTGGACAGAACTGCTGTCCCTCTGCGGACAGGGGCCCCTGCCTCCCTCTCCCATGTGCCAGTCACTTTTTTGGCCCTGAAGGTCATTGGAAGAAAGCAAGAGTTTCTGAAGAAGATGGGGGGGGAGATGAAAGATGGGGTCAGTGTAAACTCTCTCACTTCATCCCCCAGTCTGCCCAGCCCCCCATCCCACCTCCAGTACCTGGAGATCCCCTATCTTTCCTCTCTCTCCTCAGCACCAGAAAAACTATTTCTGCCTCCCTTTGGGGGTTTGGGGGGAGCCTGCGGGTCACGACCCTGCCTGCCCCGCTAAACCCAGGACCCTTTGTCTTTGTGGTTGTTCCTATCTCCGCCACCTAGGCCTCTCAGCGCCTTGTGGGATCAGAGGCGGGAGGGGGATTAGGTTCTGCAAATGGCTCCCCCCTCCCGCCATCCCTGTCTTAGTCATCTCTGCCCTCTGCCGCCTCTCCCTCCATCACGATTCCTCTGGCCAGGCCAAGGGGAGGGCGACACTGACAGGCGCCCCCCACCCAGGGACCGTGGCGAAGCACGGGGCCGGCTGCTCAGAAAAGGATAAGAAGTGGTTTCTCCTCCCCTCTTCCCTTCCTCATCCTGCAGCCCGCGCCTCCCCCCTCTGCCGCGCTGCGCACGGATGGCGGCGGGAGCCGCAGAGGTGTGTATGTGCTGGCGGGAGGCCGTGCCGGGTCCTCGATGCCTACGGGACTACGTCCTCTTCTAGGGACTGGGATGGGCGGGCTGACCCCTGCCACGGCCCAGGAATTCCCATGGGGGTAGGGGGATGTCCCCCATTGAGCCCGGTGGGGGGGGGACGCTGCCCCCGGGTGCTGCCCGCTCCAAGGGACTCCCGGAGCCCAACGGAGGCGCTGAGTAATGCGGGCTCTCTCCATGCCCATGTTGGGGGCAAGGGGCAGCCCTTTGCCCGGGGCTTCTGGCAGAGCGTTGTCTGCCCTAAAGGATGGGACGGAGGAGGGGGTGTGATTCGGCAGCCGGAGGCTTGACGAGGTTTGCAGACTAGCGGGCGGCACTGCTGCCCCCAGGGGCTCTCGCGGTGGGGGGAGGGCCTCCTCGCTCCGGCTGGGGGTGGGGGGCGCGCCGGCCGCGGGTGCAGCGTCGGGGGCTGCGAGGTCGCCGCGCCGTCGGTGCCCAGGGCGGGACTCCGGGGATTCCGGGGGTCGGGGGTCGGCGCCTGGGGGCGCGCCGCGCCTACCTGCCTACGAAATTCTCGAGCACCGAGCTCTTGCCGGCGCTCTGACCGCCCACCACGGCGATCTGCGGCAGGTCGAGATCCGCGTTCTGGCCGATGGCAGAGAAGGCGTCTTGCAGCCGGTTAACCAGCGGGATGAGATCTTCCATGCCGCGGTTGCCCATGGCTGCGGCGGGCCCCGCAGGCTGCGACCCGGCTGCCGCTAGCGCTCCCGGTTCCGACTCCTGCTCCGCCGCTGCAGCCGCGCGTCCCGACTGCCTGCGCCGCGGGGCCCCCGCCCCTCGGGGATCGGAGCGAGCACCGCTCCCGGACGCCGCTAGGGGGAGCCCGCTGCGTTGCGGGCCGGCCGCCGTGCGCAGGCGCCGCCCGGGGCACCATGGGTGTCGTAGTTTTCACCTTCTGCGGCTTTCGGGGTGCTTTAGCAGTGTCTGAGGTGCGCAGATGCTGCGCAGAATATATTTGTCAATGGGTGGGGTCTCACTCCTAGTACCAGGCCTCTTGGATAGTGGTCATGGCTGTTTCACTCCATCTTACCGATGAGGAAACTGAGGCCTGGAGAGCAGATGGGCTTCCTCTGAGGTCACAGCCTCCTGATACGGAGTTCCCCTTCACCTTGCTGCCTTCTACCCCTAGATCTTGACTCTGATCTCCAACATGTCCTTTTCTGCCTTTGGTCCTCAGTTTCCTTGTTTCTAGAAGGAGAAAGTTGGAACATGAATTCAACAAATATTTACAAGGTACCTGTTAGAAGCCAGGCCCTGTCCTAGGCACTGAAGATTCAGCAACGAATAAGACAGCTAAGGCCTCTGCCCTCATAGATCTTGCATCAAGCTGGTGAGACAGACAGTAAATGAATAAGCAGATACATGAAATAGTAAAAATGAAAATAGTTCATAGAGAGATGGAGGAAAGAAACAGTGTGAAAAAAAGTTATCTTTGTGGGTGTGGAAAGTTCACATTGGCTTGGCGGACTCGGGGGGGTTCTCTGCAGAAGTGACATTTGAGAAGAGACCAAAATGATGAGAAGGAGCCAACAGCAAGCAGATCAGGGGAAGAGCATATCAGGCTGAATGACCAGCAAGTGCAGAGGCCCTGACACCTGGAGGGCCCTTCTTGGGAGAGTTGGAAGCTCTTGTCCTAGAGAGTGGAAGTCTTTGCTCCAACCCATCAGGATGGTGGTAAAACAGCGTAAAACAGTGGGATTCAAATCCAGGGCTCCTACAATCCTACCCTGCGTACCCTTTCACACAGACAGACCATGGGGCCCTGAGCCCAGCCGTCCACCTCTGCATTTAAGAAACTTAATTAGTATTCATGGTGGAGGCTAGGAAGGGAAGGCTAGCCTACACTGTGCTCATGGGGAGTCAGTGAGTCATTTCCCTGTGCTGTGAACAGTGTGGGGGCACTGCTGACAAAGTGGTCTGTGAATTGGAGACTGTTCACTTACTCATCCATTTAATGCATATTTGTTGAGCCAGGTACTATGCTAGACTCCAGAGATAAAGCAGTGAGCAAAACGGACAAAGTCCTTACCCACATGTGGCTGACAATTCAGTGGAAAAAGGCAGACAATATGCAAATAGGGCAATAACAATGGCCCTGTTAGATGGTGTGCCCTGCAAAGCAAGAAAGCAGGGGCGGGGTAGGATGGTGTTGCTATTGTGAAGATGGTGATCACAGTGACCCTTGTGGGGAGGAATCTTCGAGGCAGGCATGGGGAACAAGTAGGCCCTCTCCCTGACAGCACCAGGGAGTGGATTAGGAGCCTAATCTGGGCCTTAAACAAGCTGCGTGACCCAGGTCCCTCCATGTCTCTGAACCTCAGTTAACTAATCTGGATAATGGGGATAATAAGAGATCAAATGCCTGTGTAGGGCACAGCCCAGGCCTGGTGCTCAGGGGGCCTTTATTAAGCTGCAGCTGTGAGGATGCCAATGATAACAGCTCACCAGACAGCTGGAGCATCAGTGCCACACAACTTGCATGGAACCTGGCAGCTGTTCCATGCCAACCTGTTATTATGCTCTGAGGACAAGAGAAGGCAGAGATGGAAGCCTGGATGAGTGGCACCAGGAGGGGGTGCAGTTTATAGATGTCTGCCTAGAGGGCATCATGGCTGGACTTTTAATATTATTTATTTACTTATTTATTTATTTTTGAGACGGAGTCTCACTCTGTCGCCAGGCTGGAGTGCAGTGGCGTGATCTCAGCTCACTGCAACCTCTGCCTCCTGGGTTCAAGCGATTCTCCTGCCTCAGTCTCCCGAGTAGCTGGGACTACAGGCACCTGCCACCACGCCTAGCTAATTTTTGTATTTTTTGTTTGTTTGTTTTTTGAGATGGAATCTCGCTCTGTTACCCAGGCTGGAGTGCAGTGGTGCGATCTTGGCTGACTGCAACCTCCACCTCCCGGGTTCAAGCGATTCTCCTGCCTCAGCCTCCCAAGTAGCTGGGACTACAGGCTCGTGCCACCACGCCCGGCTAATGTTTTGTATTTTTAGTAGAGATGGGGTTTCACCGTGTTAGCCAGGATGGTCTCCATCTCCTGACCTTGTGATCTGCCTGCCTCCGCCTCCCGAAGTGCTGGGATTACAGGAACGAGCCACTGCGCCCAGCCTATTTATTTATTTATTTATTTATTTATTTTTTATTTATTTGAGATGTAGTCTTGCTCTGTCTCCCAGGCTGGAATGCAGTGTCGCGATCTCAGCTCACTGCAACCTCCGCCTCCCAGGTTCAGGTGATTCTCGTGCCTCAGCCTCCCAAGTAGCTGGGACTACAGGCATGCACCACCACGCCCGGCTAATTTTTTGTATTTCTTTCTTTTTTTTTTCGAGACAGAGTCTCGCTCTGTCACTCAGGCTAGAGTGCAGTGGTGTGATCTCGGCTCACTGCAACCTCCCCCTCCCTGGTTCAAGGAATTCTCCTGCCTCAGCCTCCTGAGTAGCTGGGACTACAGGCACTCGCCACCGTGCCCAGCTAATTTTTGTATTTTCAGTAAAGACGGGGTTTCACCATCTTGGCCAGGCTGGTCTCAAACTCCTGAGCTCATGATCTGTCCGCCTCAGCCTCCTAAAATGCTGGGATTATAGCTGTGAGCCACCGTGCCCAGCGAGCTTTTATTATTTTTACTTTTTTCCCCCTAATTACAATATTGAAACTTATTGTAAAACCAGACCTTACACAAGTATTTGAAAACCTCTGGTCACCCTCCCACCTAGAGATAACCACTACAGCTTAGGGTTTATTCTCTGGCTTTGTTTTTCATATATATACATATTCATCTTGTTCCATTTTGTTTTTACAGAAATGGGATTATACTAAGTATCCTATACTGCTGTATCACTGATGCCAGGCCAGCAGCCTGGCATCACATGGAGTTGGTCGAAAAGAAGAATCTCAGGGCCAGGTGCAGTGGCCCACGCCTGTAATCCCAGCACTTTGGGAGGCCAAGGCGGGTGGATCACTTGAGGCCAGGAGTTCGAGACCAGCCTGTCCAACATGGCGAAACGCCGTCTCTACTAAATATACAAAAATTAGCTGGGCATGATAGCCCGCACCTGTAATCCCAGGTACTCGAGAGGCTGAGGTGGGAGAACTGCTTGAACCTGGGAGGCAGGGGTGGTGGTTGCATTGAGCCGAGATCACGCCATGCACTCCAGCCTGGGTGACAGAGCAAGACTCTGTCTCAAAAAAAAAAAAAAAAAAAAAAAAAAGAAATGGCTTCTTTACTCTCTCTTGAGCTCCCAAAGCTTTTTTGTTTTTGTTTTTTTGTTTGTTTTTAGAGATAAGATAAACCTTGCTCAGCTGCCCAGGCTGGAGTGCAGTAGCACAATCGCAGCTCTCTGTAGCCTCAGACTCCTGGGCTCAAGTAGGCTTCCTGCCTAAGCCACCCAAATAGCTGAAACTACAAGTGCACATCACCATGCCCAGTTAATTAAAACAATTTTTTTTGCACAGACGGGATCTTGCTTTGTTGCCCAGGTTGGTTTTGAACTCCTGGTTTCAAATGATCCTATTGTTCTGGCCTCCCAAAGTGCTGGCACCATAGATGTGAGCCACCATACATGGCTGAGCTCCCAAAGTTTTGACCACCAACTGTGCTGGGCAGATTTTTTTTTTTTTTTTTTTTTTTGAGATAGAGTCTTGCTCCAGCTCCAAGCCGGAGTGCAGTGGTGTGATCTCTGCTCACTGCAACCTCTGCCTCCTGGGCCCAAGCAATTCTCCTGCTTCAGCCTCCTGAGTAGCTGGGATTACAGGCGCCCACCATTATGCCCAGCTAATTTTTGTATTTTTAGTACAGACGGGGTTTCACCATGTTGGCCAGGCTGGTCTTGAACTCCTGACCTCAGGTGATCAACCCACCTCGTCCTCCCAAAGTGCTGGGATTACAGGCGTGAGGCACCGTGCCCAGCTGAGAAAGTTTTATTAGCCTCCTTTGACAGATGAGAAAACTGAGGCACAGAGAGGTTAGTAAAGAACATATCTGAGGTCACATAGCCAAGAAATGATGGAGTCAAGGTGCGGACGGACGTCAGTGTGACTCAGAGCTTCCATATTTACATCCTACACTGTGCCAGCTCTGGTAATCGATGGTTTTCTCCCAGAGATGCTGTGTGGTGAATACATATTTTTAGTGCACATAAAATAAAACCCTTTCTTTTTTTTTTTTTTTTTGAGATGGAGTCTTGCTTTGTCACCAGGCTGGAGTGCAGTGGCATGATCTCAGCTCACTGCAACCTCCACCTCCTGGGTTCAAGCAATTCCCCTGCCTCAGCCTCCCAAGTAGCTGGAACAACAGGCACTCACCACCACACCTGACTAATTTTTTGTATTTTAGTAGAGACGGGGTTTCACCATGTTCGTCAGGATGGTGTCGATCTCCTGACCTCGTGATCTGCCCGCCTCCGCCTCCCAAAGTGCTGGGATTACAGGCATGAGCCACCGTGCCCGGCCAGGACACAAGCCATTTCTGACAGTGCTTGTGTGGTATACACACACAGTAGGTGCTCAATAAATGCCAGTTGAATTGAGCAGTGGCCTTATTACACAGCTCCGGGGTCAAGTCATTATATTTAGTCACTAAGTCTGCTCAGGGTCTGGCTCTTTGGAGTCATTCATTCATTCATTTTTTCCACAGGTATGGATCAGTGGCTACTATGTGCCAGATCTCAGCAAGACACAGGGGGATGAAGAGGTTAATAAGATGCAGGGACCATCCTGCTGGAATGGAAGTCACAGGGGAGGGGCTAAGGGGACCAGGTGCATGGAACAAGGGCACCTGGCACAGCCTGGGGCAGAGTCGCCGCTGAGGAAACAGCTGGGTCAGGCTGGGTCAGGCTGGGCCTTCTCTACATGGTTGCAGGCTGGGCACCAATATTTCCTATGGGCTTTGGGGCTCTGGCAGTCCAGGCGTCTGTGCCTGCACCGCCTCATCTGTTGAAGGGCTCCCCATCAGCCTGGAACAGGGCAGGTGCCTATGTGTGGTGATTGTGCCATGGTTAGGTCTGAAGCCAGACTGCCTGGTGTTCAAATCCCATCTCTGTCACTTTCTAACCTGATGACCTTGGGCAAATCATTTCACCTCCCAAAGCTTCAGTTTCTTCATCTGTAAAAGGGGGGATTATAATAACCCCTAACTCATAGGATTGTGTGAAGGTTCAGTGATGTAATAATAATTTAGGTAAAGCATCCAACAGTGCCTAGAACTGTGAACAATGAGAGCTACAAATAGTGTCATTATAACCATCATCACCAATGAAACTGTCCAAAGAAACTTCTTCGGTGTTGCGAAGGTAGCAGATGGTGTGGCTGGATGCAGTAAGGGTGGAGAGAGAGTCTGTTATCCACAAGTCTGTCCTGTCTGGCACAGATGGCCAAACTCGAGCCCTAAGTCAGGACCTACCCTGGGTCCCCTGGAAGGTAGGGGCAGCAACAAGGTCGTGCCCATCCGGCTATTCCTTGCCTCTGTTCTCTGCCTTTCACACTCCATTTATTTTTAGGAAAAGGCACAGGTGGGTGACAGCCACTGGGGAGGCCACGTGATAAACACATGGTCTTATATATTTCTCTGCCTCTTGTCTGACCTGGAGCTATTGCCGAATACAGCCTGTTCCCAGGGATTCTGAGCTGGGGCGTCGGGTGGGGGTGCCCACCTTATGGCCTATGCTGGGTGCCTCACTGGAACTTGCCTCTGTAGGGTGATGGACACAGATATCAAAGGCGCGAAGGGCTGCTATGATGAACACTAACCTGAGGACAGAGGGAGGAAATTGCATCCTGAAGCAATCCATTCATTCATTCATCATTCACTAATTTAACCAGCCTTCACCACACAAACCTGCGATGTGCAGGGTTCTGAGCTGGGTCCCAAGAACATGAGGACAACTTGGCAGGTGCTTCTACCATCAAGGGCACACGACATTGCTGAGGACAGAAATAGTGCAAGGTGGGGAGGTGGCAGGTTACAAGATAAAGAAGCTATAGTCAATAGCCAGTTAGAAAGAGTACTGGGAAAATAGCAATAATAGCTACCATAGAAACTGTGCAAGTACTAGGTGAAGAGGCCTATGAAACTAACTTATTGCAAGGCTTGAATAAATAGAGACATTTGTGGCCAGGTGCAGTGGCTTACGCCTGTAATCTCAGCACTTTGAGAGGCTGAGGCAGGGGGATCACGAGGTCAAGAGATCGAGACAATCCTGGCCAACATGGTGAAACCCTGTCTCTACTAAAAAATACAAAAATTAGCCGGGCGTGGTGGCACGTGCCTGTATTCCCAGCTACTCAGGAGGCTGAGCCAGGAGAATTGCTTGAACCCGGGAGGCGGAGGTTCCATTGAGCAGAGATCGTGCCACTGCACTCCAGCCTGAAGACAGAGCGAGACTCTGTCTCAAAAAAAAAAAAAAAAATTAAATAAATAAATGAGACATTCACCTCATTCTTTTCTTTCTTTTCTCTTTCTTTCTTTCTTTCTTTTTTTTTTTTTTTTTTTGAGACAGGGTCTCACTCTGTTGCCAAGGCTGAAGTGCAGTGGCACGATCATGGCTCACTGTAGACTTGACCTCTCTGGCTCAAGTGATCCTCTCACCTCAACCTCCCAAGTAGCTGAGACTACAGGCACACACCACAATGCCCAGCTAATTTTTAGCTATCTGTAGAGACGGTGATCTCCCTATATTGTCCAGCCTGGTCTCGAATTTCTGGGCTCAAGGAATCCTCCCACCTTGGCCTCTCAAAGTATTGGGATTATAGGTGTGAGTCACAACACCTGGCCCATTTACCTCCTTCCTTAACCGGGGGTAAAGATGTCAGTTTTTCTCTAATTTGAACATATTTAGTGCAACACCAATCAAAATTCTGATGAGGTCCAGGTTTAGTGGCTCATGCCTGTAATCCCAGCACTTTAGGAGGCCAAGGTGGGTAGATCATCTGAAGTCAGGAGTTTGAGACCAGCCTGGCCAACATGGTGAAACCCCATCTCTACTAAAAATACAAAAAATTAGCTGGGTGTGGTGGCGCATGCCTGCAATCCCAGCTACTTGGGAGGTTGAGACACAAGAATCACTCAAACCCAGGAGGCAGAGGGTGCAGTGAGCCAAGATCGCACTACTACACTCCAGCTTGGGCAACAGAGCGAGACTCTGCCTCAAAAACAAACAAAAATTCTGATGGGATTTCAGAGGCTGAGGAAGGTTTGACAAAATTCTATAAAGTATCTGAAAAAAATATATAATTGGGAATTAGCAAAATTTTTTTAAAGAATAACAATGTCAGGGGCTTGCACTATTGGGGGTAAACATATTCTAAAGCTATAATAATCAAAGTATGTGGCATCATCATGAGATGGGATAGATAGATGAAGTCCTGGAGCAGAATAGGTCTGGAAGGCCTGGCACGGTGGCTCACACCTGTAATCCTAGCACTTTGGGAGGCCAAGGTGGGTAGATCACTTGAGATCAGGAGTTCGAAACCAGCCTAGTCAACATGGTGAAACCCCATCTCTACTGAAAATACAAAAATTAGCCGGGTGTGGTGGCGCATGCCTGTAGTCTCAGCTACTTAGGATGCTGAGGCAGGAGAATCACTTAAACCCAGGAGGCAGAGGCTGCAGTGAGCCGAGATTGCACCACTACACTCCAGCCTGGATGACAGAACAAAACTCTGTCTCAACAAAACAAAACAAAACAAAACAAAAACATCTGGGGTGGTAATATGCATGCATTTTATAAGCTGGTGAGCTCACTTCACATCATATTGTGAGTGTTTATCCTTTGAAAACATAATTTCTGATGGCTGTGCACTGTTCCTTAAAAGGTGACACCATGACTTATTTAGCTATTCCCCTAAAGTTGATTATTTTCCAGACAGCTATTATAAATAATGTTTTGGCTGAATGTGGTGGCTCACTCCTGTAATCTCAGCACTTCGGGAGACCATGGCAGGAGAATCACTTGAACCTATGAGTTCAAGACCAGCCCGGGCAATGTAGTGAGACCCCTGTCTTTAAAAAAAAAATACAAAAATTAGCTGGGCATGGTGGCATGGGCCTGTAGTCCCAGCTGCTTAGGAGGCTGAGGTAGGAGGCTCCATTGAGCCAGGGAGGGAAAGGCAGCAGTGAGCTGTGATTGTGCCACTGCGCTCCAGACTGGGAGACAGAGCAAGACTCTGTCTCTTTTGTTTTGTTTTGTTTTGAGACAGAGTTTTGCTCTTGTTGCCCAGGCTGGAGTGCAATGATGTGATCTTGGCTCGCTGCAACCTCTGCCTCCCAGGTTCAAGAGATTCTCCTGCCTCAGTCTCCTGAGTAGCTGGAATTACAGGTGCCCACCACCAGGCCCAGCTAATTTTTTGTATTTTTAGTAGAGATGGGGTTTCACTATGTTGGCCAGGCTGGTCTCAAACTCCTGACCTCAGGCGATCCACCCACCTCAGCCTCCCAAATTGCTGGGATTATAGGCATGAGCCACCACGCCCAGCTGACCCTGTCTTTAAAAAAAAAAAAAAAAGAAAAAAGAAAAAATATATAAATGTTTCCATGAACAACCTGCTATCTTGTAAAAGTCTCATTTCTGATTATTTTCTTAGGCTAGACTCCTACAAATGGTGTTATTGGGTCAAAGGGCAAAACATGTGCAAGATTCTTTTTTTTTTGAGATGGAGTTACGCTCTTATCACCCAGGCTGGAGTGCAGTGGCACGATCTTGGCTCACTGCAACCTCCGGCTCCCAGGTTCAAGCAATTCTCCTGCCTCAGCCTCCCGAGTAGCTGGGATTACAGGCGTCTGCCACCATGCCCGGCTAATTTTTGTATTTTTAGTAGAGATGAGGTTTCACCATGTTGGCCAGGCTGGTCTTGAACTCCTGACCTCAGGTGATCTGCCCGCCTCGGCCTCCCAAAGTGCTGGGATTACAGGCATGAGCCACCGCACCAGCCCAAGATTCTTGATATAAAATTTGCAAATTGCTTCCCAGAGAGATGAACCAACACAGGAAGTTAGTGCTGGCTTTCCACCTTCACCAGCACAAGCATTATTTTTAGTTTTTTCACTTTGGCAATTTGCTAAGCTCCTTCTGTGCCAGGTGCCAGTGCTAAGCATTATGTAATGTCATCCTTACCACCCCGGGAGGGGGCACACATTTCACCAAGGAGGAAACCAGCTAAGAGGCCTCTCCCCCAGCCAGTGTCACCTAGCCACAAGGCAGGGGAGTCACGATTCAATCCTGGACTTCTCCAACGCTAGCACCCAGATCAAGGTGTTAACATGCTTGCTTGGCAGCCTGGGCAGTCTTTTATTTTTATTTTTTGAAATGGAGTCTCGCTCTGTCGCCCAGGCTGGAATGCAGTGACGTGATCTCAGCTGCAACCTCTGCCTCCTGGGTTCAAGCGATTCTTCTGCCTCAGCCTCCCGACTAGCTGAGATTACAGGCGCCCGCCACCACATCCGTCTAATTTTTTTTTGTATTTTTAGTAGAGACGGAGTTTTACCATGTTGGCCAGGCTGGTCTCGAACTCCTGACCTTAAGTACTCCACTCGCCTGGACCCCCGGCCCCTGCAAAGTGCTGGGATTACAGGAGTGAGCCGTTGTGCCCAGTAGAGCCTGGGCAGTCTTGACTCGCCCCTCTCTCCTCACTGCTTCTGTCTTGGTTTTCACGGGAGCGGGTTTTCTAATTGGCAGATTTGATGCTGTCACTCATGAGGTTCGCACCCTTCTCCAGTGCTCCCTACCCTTAGAGGATAAAGTCTACTCCTCAGCCCAGCATTCGAAGTCCCCACCCTCCAGGCTGCCTGTTCACCCATAGGCGCCGACGTTTCCCGGGCCCCGGACGTCACCCTGAGCTCCGGCCTCGCCTAGTCACTTTCGCGCCTCTAAGTCCTAGCTCTTCCGCGACTAATCCAGGTCGAGTTAGGCTCCTCAGCCGCCGCCCATCTGCCGCAGAGCCAGTCCAGAGCTTTGGAGCGGCGCTTGTCACATGACTGCAGTGATTTATGGACACGCGAGTTCTGCTGCCCGAGCGCCCTCCGTCAATACGCTCCGCCTGCCCGGGTCTGCGCGCCGCCAGCGCCCCCGCGCGCCCTGCCCGCCCAACGTCGGCGCGGAAGGCAGGGCGAGGAGTCGCCTGGCCTGTGACAAGCACAAGGCAGGGAGCCACAGAAAAGGGAGACTGAATTGCTACTTAGTCCGAGAGAGGTGGCTCACCCCTGTAATCCCAGCACTTTGGGAGGCCAAGGCAGGCGAATCACTTGAGGTCAGGAGTTCAAGACTAGCCTGACCAACATGGTGAAGCCCCGTCTCTATTAAAAATACAAAAATTAGCCGGGCGTGGCGGGCCGCGCCTGTAGTCCCAGGTATTCCGGAAGCTGAGGCGGGAGGACCACTTGAACCCAGGAGGCGGAGGTTGCGGTGAGTCCAGATCGTGCCACTGCACTTCAGCCTGGGCGACAGAGTGAGACTTCGTCTCAAAAATATAAATAAATAAAAAATAAATAAAAGAACTACTACTTAGTAGCCAAGGATTGTTACGGCGCGGGGACGGGGGATACAGCGGTTGTTAAGGGGGTCCTTGGGAGCAGGACCATTTTAGGTGCAGGATAAGGGAGCAGGGCTCTCTTTTTCTCTCCTTTTCTTTTTAAAATTTTTACTTATTTATTTATTTATTTATTTATTTATTTATTTATTTATTTATTTTGACAGCTCTTGCTCTGTCGCTGAGGCTGGAGTGCAGTGGCGCGATCTCAGCTCACTGCAGCCTGTGCCTCCCGGGCTCAAGTGATCCTCTTGCCTTAGCCTCCCGAGTAGCTGGGACTACGAACGCCCGCCACCACCCCGGCTAATGTTTGTATTTTTTGTAGTGAGGGATTTCGCCATGTTGCCCAGGCTGGTCTCGATCCTCCAGCCTCGGCCTCCCAGAGTACTGAGATTACAGGCGGGAGCGCCCGGCCCCTAGGACTATTTTTTGATAATTGGACTCGACCCTCCTCACCCACTCCTTCCTTAGCCAAATCTACTGAGAAACGACTTTGAGGTGGACTCCCCCCTCCATCCCTCCGTGGGCAAACTCCTGCCGGACTGTAGGACCTTGGCCGCCCTCTCGCCTGGCCTGGGTTCCCTCGAATGAATGTACATCCGCCAACTGCGCGCCCCCTCCCACCGCAGCCCGGCGCGGGGCCCCAGGATCGCAGGACCGCGGCGGCCGCAGGGAGGTGGGTTGGGAACAGAAAGGAAGTCCCCCTAGATGCCCGCGGGATGGCTGACCCTTCCAGGCGGCAGACGGACCTTGGTCTCCAAGCCTCCCCTTCGCGATGCGGAGGACGCGAGACAGAGGGTATGAGCCGCCCAGGACCCCCTCGCACCTGCTAACACCCCGCAGCCGCCCCCTAGCGTGACCCGTGCACTGGGCGGGCTCGGGTGGCGCGGCCGGCGGCGCCTGGACCTCCCGTCCCCCAGAGGGCGCTGCCCCGGCCGGCCCCGCCCGCGTTTGGGCCTTACGAGCCCACAGGCCCCGGAGAAGCAGCGGGGAGGCCGGGAGCCCGCGGGCTGGAGCCGCCCGGCCGGAGCGTGGGGGCTGCGGGGCCGGCCCACCCGTGGGGGCGACTTGAGCGTTGAGGGCGCTCGGGGAGGCGAGGTGCGGGGCCGGGGGCGGCTGGGTCGTGGGGCTCCGCGCGCGAGCTGGCTGTGTCTGCGGAGGAGGCGGCTGGCGGGGTGGGAGCGGGCGGAGTGGGGCGCAAGGAGGTGGCGGTGGTGGGGAGAAGCCGTCCCACGGAGCTCAGGACCACGGTGACCGGGTTGGACGGGTGCCGATGTTATTGACACCCGGGGGCCGGGAGAGGGTTGCGGTATTGAAAAGGGGGTGTGAGTGAGGAAGTGATGGGCGCAGAGAGAGGCTGAGGCTGAGGGTGGGAGGATGGAGCCGCCAGAAATGGAGAGATGGAGGGACTTGAAGGAGGGGCTGTTGGCAGTGTCTGGGGGGCATTGGCAGAAGGGTGGTTGAATCTTGCCCCTAGCAGGATTGGAGGTAACTTGGAAGGATGGGCCAAGTGAGTGTGGCAGGCTCTTGGCAGGACTGGGAGTGCAGCTGCGAAAGCTCCTCAGCAGTCTCTGTGGGCTGTTGCTGCGGGGAGTGGCGGTGGATGGGAGGGGAGCAGGCCTGACCTATGGTGGGGACCCCTGGCCTTACTCTGCATTCTGCCCCTAGCCACCATGTTCAGCCAGCAGCAGCAGCAGCAGCTCCAGCAGTTACAGCAGCAGCAGCTCCAGCAGCAGCAATTGCAGCAGCAGCAGTTACTGCAGCTCCAGCAGCTGCTCCAGCAATCCCCACCACAGGCCTCGTTGCCCATGGCTGTCAGCCGGTGAGTTTCCCCCTCAGGGGCCGGTGGCTTCAGCCTTGCCACTCAGACCCATGTCTCGGAGCTCCCAACCCCATCCTTTTTCCCAGTGCCATCCCCGTTTGAGTCCTGGAGATCACCAGTTCCAACCCCAAGGGGTCCTCTGTCTACCACAGAGTGGGGCAGAGAATGGAGGTGAGAAGTCTTGGGGAAGAAGGAAGGTCTGACTTTCCAAATAACCCTCTGACACCCCCTCCCATCACACAGGGGGCTCCCCCCGCAGCAGCCACAGCAGCCGCTTCTGAATCTCCAGGGCACCAACTCAGCCTCCCTCCTCAACGGCTCCATGCTGCAGAGAGCTTTGCTTTTACAGCAGTTGCAAGGTATGGATGGCCCCAGGCCTCTTCTCAGTCTCCTTTGGTGGTAGCTCCCTAGCAGCCTATTGCACTAAATCCCAACTCCACACAGCGACCTTGAGAGGGAGCTATTCTCAGCATCCTAGTTCACTCATGAGGACACTAAGGCTCCAGGAGGTGAAAGTCCCTAAGCTGCTAATTTGAATGCAGGTCCGTCTGATCGCAGAGGTATGTCCTTGGCCATGGTGCTGGCTCTTTGGGCAGTACTCAGCACACTTCACTCACATTCAGATTAGATGCCATTTGACAGATGAGGAAGCTAAGAAGGGAAATCATTTGCCCTGCATCAGCAGTGGCTAAGCTGGGCCGATGCCTGGGCCTCTTGACCATCCAGATATCTGAGTGGTTATCTCTAGCCCTGTGCATTAAGCCTGTGGCCTTGTCTCAATTTCCCAATATGGAGAGCAGTCTCAGTTCTTCCTGCCAAGATGCTGCTCCTTTATTTTTTATTTTTATTTTTATTTTTTATTTTTTTTGAGACAGAGTTTTGTTCTGTCGCCCAGGCTGGAGTGCAGTGGTGCGATCTTGGCTCACTGCAACCTCCGGCTCCTGGGTCCAAGCAATTCTCCTGCCTTAGCCTCCTGAGTAGCTGGGATTACAGGTGCCCGCCACCATGCCCAGCTAATTTTTGTATTTTTAGTAGAGACGGGGTTTCCCCATGTTGGCCAGGCTGGTCTTGAACTCCTGACCTCAGGTGATCCACCCGCCTTGGCCTCCCAAAGTACTGGGATTACAGGCATGAGCCACTGCGCCCAGCCAAGATGCTGCTCCTGATTCTACTGATAACCCCCTAAGGAGAGGTACAACCACGATCCCATTTTACAGATGAAGAAACTGAGGCCCAGAGAGGGGTCATGTGCCCAAGATTACATAACAAGTCGGTATTGATTAGATGGTTGTCAGTCTGTGGACCTGTCAGGGCCACATGGATGTGGTCCTGGGAACTGACTTAAAAATGATAAGCAGGTAGGTAGAGAGAGAGAACCACACACAGGGACCTGCCACATATACATTTTCCTTTTTTTCTTTCCCGTTTAAAAAATTACACCCTTCAGCCACGGGTTGTGGCTCACGCCTGTAATCCCAGCACTTTGGGAGGCCAAGGCAGGAGGATCACATGAGTCCAGGAGTTCAAGAACAGCTTGGGCAACATGGTGAAACTCTGTCTCTATTAAAAATACAAAAATTAGGCCGGGCGCGGTGGCTCACACCTGTAATCCCAGCACTTTGGGAAGCCAACCGAGGTGGGCGGATCACGAGGTCAGGAGATCCGAGACCATTTTGGCCAACATGGTGAAACCCCGTCTCTACTAAAAATACAAAAATTAGCTGGGTGTGATGGTGTGCACCTGTAGTCCCAGCTACCCAGGAGGCTGAGGCAGGAGAATCGCTTGAATCTGGGAGGTGGAGGTTGCAGTGAGCCGAGATCGTGCCACTGTACTCCAGCCCAGCAACAGAGCGAGACCCTGTCTCAAAAAAAGAAAAAAAAAAATTAACTGGGCGTGGTGGCGTGTGCCTGTAATCCCAGCTACCCAGGAGGCTGAGGCATGGGAATTGCTTGAACCCAGGAGGCGGGGGTTGTGGTGAGCCAAAATTGCAGCACTGCATTCCAGCCTGGGCAACAGAGCGAGACCCTGTCTCAAAAAAAGAAAAAGAAAATAACTCACACTCTTGGCCAGGTGCAGTGGTTCATGCCTGTAATCCCAACTCTTTGGGAGGTCAAGACAGGAGGTTTGCTTGAGGCCAGGAGTTCAAGATCAGCCTGGGCAACATAGCAAGACCCATTCTCAAAAACAAACAAAAGAATAAAAGTCACACTCTTTAAAGTGGAAAAAAAGGTTAAAAATGGGGATAGGAAAACCCACAGTGTCATCTGTTGACTCACTTACCACCTGAAGAAAACCACCAGTCAACATTTTTGTCTCTTTCATCCCATTTTTTTTCTAGGCACAGACTTGGGGATTTGTATCTGATGATTGTGATTGATATAAGTCCCAGGCTGTACCTTGTTTCTTTTTCACTGAATAGAATGGCATGATCGTTTACCGTAGGATTTGATCATCTGTGTTAAGATGTTAAGATTATTTTTAATAGCTGTTTAATATTGCACCAGAGGGCTATGCCTTTGTTTATCTAAACCTTCTTAGCTGTTTGGCTCTTTCCTTTTTTTTTTTTTTTTTTTGCTTTTTTTTTTTTTTTTCTTTTTTTTTTTTTTTTTTTTTTTTGGTTTTTTTTTTTTTTTTTTTTTTTTGCTGTTTTAAGTAACCCTGGGATGAATATGATGTTTGAGGTTGTTTTCTTACTGAGTCAGGGGGGATGGATGTTTTATGGCTCTTGATAAGTATTGCCGAATTGCTTTCCTAAAGGACTGGACCAGTTTGCAATGCCACCAGCCACGTATGACACTGCCGGTCTCACCATGCCCACGGCAACACTGGGTATTATATGCTTTTTATATATATATATATATAAACGTATATATACATATAATTAAGTTGGTTGGCAAAAAGAAGCTATGTCATGAATGTTTTACATTTCTTAGAGTGCTAGTGCAGTTGAACATTTTATATTTGTCTGTTGAACATTTTATTTCTTTTTGTGACTTGTCCATGTCCTTTGTTCATTTTTCTTTTAGGTTGTTTAATCTTTTGTCTTATTGTTTTTAAGAGCTGGTTGGCTCTCTGCACATATGTGTATATGTATTTGTTTCAAGTTAATGTTAATTGAACATTTACTATATACCAGGCACATTTGTATATCTCATTGAATACTCATGAAACATTGTGAGGCAAGTGCTATTATTATCCCCATTTTACAGATCAGGAAATCAGGCTAAGTAGGGGGAAGTGATTTGTTCAAGGTCACAGAGCTTGCACTATAGAGTCTGGATTTGAACCCAGCACTCACAGCACAGCTGACCCATGCTTTAAGCTTTAAACCCTGTGCTTCCCATCCCAGCACTGGGGCAAGAGTTCCAACTGCCTTTCATCCCTTAAATACTTCCCAAGCTCTGGGCCTCCCCTGAGGTGCAGAGCTGAGTTAAATGAGGTGAAGCAGAAAGCAGACAAGGAGCTAGATGTGGTGGCTCACACCTATAATCCCAGCACTTTGGGAGGCCAAGGTGGGCGGATCACCCTGAGGTCAGGAGTTTGAGACCAGCCTGGCCAACATGGTGAAACCCTGTCTCTACTAAAAATACAAAAATTAGCCGGGCATGGTGGCCCACGTCTGTAGTTCCAGCTACTCGGGAGGCTGAGGCAGGAGAATCACTTGAACCCAGGAGGCAGAGGTTGCAGTGAGCCGAGATCGCACCACTGCACTCCAGACTGGACAACAGAGCAAGACTCCCTCTCAAAAAAAAAAAAAAAAAAAGCAGACAAGGAAAGTATGAAGTATGTAGCTCGTCCTAGAACTGGAAGCTGGGGCCTTTGGGGACACAGTCTGCAAAGGTCTCTTGGAGGAGAGACACCTATAGGGAGGTGTGAAGGGTGACTAGGAGTCAGCGGGTAGAACAGCCCAGGTAGAGGGAACAGCACATTCAAAGGCCCTGAGGCAGGATGTCTGAAGGATGGCACAGGGACATGTGACTGGAATATAGTGGGGACATGTGGGGAGAATGGCAAGAAGGGAGGCTGGAAAGGTGGGAAGGGCAAGATCATGCAGTGAGGAATGGGCTTTGCTACCCAGCAGCAGGGAGCTATGGAAGTGTTTGGGCAGAAGGGAGAGATGAACTCAGAATATGGTTTGAGGAAGATCACTGTTTGCTGCCATCTTGTGCAAAAGCTGTGGCTGGAATTCAGGCGAAGGATCAAGTGGTTTTGGGAGGAGGCAGGGAGTAGGAGTGGGAATGGAGCGGGAAAGTCAGATTGGGAAGAGGCATAGGAGACAGAGTTGATAGTATCTGGGGATGGCTTGCATGGAATAAAGCAAAGAGAGGGAGGAATGAGGAATACCCCAGAATCCTGGCTGGGGCAGTAGGTGGATGATGGTGTCCCTCATAGCGACCCTGGGCAAGCTGCACCTCCACTCTGTCTCCATTTTGTCATTGGTAGAGATAACACCCACCCTGAAACCTGCTGGGCCGAGGGACTGAGGCAGTGTGAGGAATGGGCTTAGCACAGTGCCTGACTCATAGTTGCTGCTGATGAAGGGTAGCTGGTAGGGGTGGGGGTGGGGGTCTTGTTATCCCAGGGACCAGCCCTCCTGCTGGTTCTCCCTATGGGCTGTGCTAAGTCTCTCACCTACTCTATGGCAGACTCTAAAGCATGCCTGAGGGTGAGCAGGGTTTTGGGGAATGCGAAAGGCAGCACCCCTACCCCTAGCTGGGGCAGAAAAGAGCGCTAAAGCTTCCTTCACCACCAGTGCCCAAGATGGGGCTGAGCCTCAGCTCTCGTCTCTTCCCTTTGGCTGCCCTTGGGTGGGAAGGTCCCTTTCAATTATCTGGGATGTTCCCATGATGCTCTGGGGCACTGACGCCTGACCCTACCTTCTGCCACCCGACCACATTGTGACCCCTCTTCTCTCTTCTTGCCTGCAGGTAACCTCCGAGGCTACGGCATGGCATCCCCAGGCCTCGCAGCCCCTAGCCTGACAGCCCCCAGCCTCACACCCCCTCAACTGGCCACTCCAAATTTGCAACAGTTTTTTCCCCAGGCCACTCGCCAGTCCTTGCTGGGACCTCCTCCTGTTGGGGTCCCCATGAACCCTTCCCAGTTCAACCTTTCGGGACGGAACCCCCAGAAACAGGCCCGGACCTCCTCCTCTACTACCCCCAATCGAAAGGTGAGTGGTGGCTGGGGTGGGGCAGGTGGGGATGGGAGTGGGCGGGAGGGGACCCTGGGTGTCAGCCCCAGTGCCACCCGCTGTGGCTCAGCCTGGGCCTTCGGACAGGTCACACTCCCTTTATGCCTCAGTTTCCTCATCTGTAAAATGAGGGGGGCGGGAATGGATTTGTTTAGCGTTTCCCAAACTTCAAATATTCTTGTTTATCAGCGAAGGGATTTTTGCCATGCCCAAACACTATCAGTACTATCATTTACTTAATGTTTCTTTTTTCTTTGTTTTTTGAGACGAAGTTTCGCTCTTATTGCCCAGGCTGAAGTACAATGGTGCGATCTCAGCTCACTGCAACCTCCGTCTCCCAGGTTCAAGCGATATTCCTGCCTCAGCCTCCGGAGTAGCTGGGATTACAGGCATGTGCCACCTGAGTTGCTGGGATTACAGGCATGTGCCACCACACCCAGCTAATTTTGTATTTTTAGTAAAGATGGGGTTTCTCCATGTTGGTCAGGCTGGTCTCAAACTCCTGACTTCAGGTGATCCTCCCGCCTCAGCCTCCCAAAGTGCTGGGATTACAGGCATGAGCCACTGTGCCCAGCTTAATATTTCTTTTAAAATTATCAGTGTGGCCAGGCGTGGGGGCTCACACCTGTAATCCCAGTACTTTAGGAGGCCGTGGTGGGTGGATCACCTGAGGTCAGAGGTTCGAAACCAGCCTGGCCAATATGGCGAAACCCCCTTCTCTACTAAAAATATAAAAAAGTAGCTGGGCATGGTAGTGCATGCCTGTAATCTGGGCTACTCAGGAGGCTGAGGCAGGAGAATCACTTGAACCCAGGAGGCGGAGGTTGCAGTGAGCCAAAATTGCGCCATTGCACTCCAGCCTGGGGAACAAGAGCAAAACTCTGTCTTAAAAAATAAATAAATAAAAATAAAATTATCAGGGCATGATGGTGCATGCCTGTAATCCCAGGGACTTGGGAGGCTGAGGGGGGAGGATTGCTTGAGGCCAGGAGTTAGAGGCTGCAGTGAATTACAATCACACTACTGCACTCCAGCCTGGGTGACAAAGTGAGACCTTGTCTGAAAAAAAAAAAAAAAAATCAGCACTGCCCAGTAGAAATAAAATACAAGCCATATATGTAATTTAAAATTTTCTGGTAACCACATTATAAAGTAAAAAGAAATGGGCTAAATTAATATTACTAACTTATTTAACCCAATCCCATATGAAACTATTATCATTTCGACCTGTCATCAATATAAAAAACGAGGCATTTTACATTCCTTTTTTAAAAACTACAAAATCTTCACAATCTGGTGTGTATCTGATACTGACCTCTCAATTCAGCCCCACCAGTTTCAGGTGCCCTCCCAAGGCTGTCGGGCGACTGTGTGGGAGAGCATGGCTTTAAATGAGTGAGCTTCCTTTCTGTTACATTTATTTTGAAAGGAAACATCATATCATAACCTGACATTCTAAAAACTATCTAAGTTAATTGCCATTCATAGAAGTATAAGAAATTGCTGGATGCAGTGGCTCACGCCTATAATCCCAACACTTTGGGAGGCTGAGGAGGGCAGATCATTTGAGGTCAGGAGTCCAAGACCAGCCCGGCCAACATGGTGAAACCCCATCTCTACTAAAAATACAAAAATTAGCTGGGCCCTAGTGGCAGGTACCTGTAATTCCAGCTACTCAGGAAGGCTGAGGTAGGAGAATCTCTTGAACCTGGGAGACAGAGGCTGCAGTGAGCCAAGATCATACCATTGCACTCCAGCCTGGGCGACAGAGTGAGATTCCGTCTCAAACAAACAAACAAAAGTATAGGAAACATAACTGGGGTAGAACAATGCCATAAAATCCTAAGCTATACTCTGTTGCCGGCTATAGGTTCCAGCCCACAGGCCCCTGGCTCCTTGTGTGTTTGAGAGGTGTTTACCTTTCTCCTGGCATAAGCAGGAGATCTGCAAAGGGCTCACCCCCTCCCTAGACTGTCCTGTCCCTGAAGGTCCCTGCAGCTCCTGCTCACACCCTGTTCTTGGGTGTATTCCAGGGCAGGGGCAATGCCCCCTTTGCTGGCCGCTCCAGGGCGGGCCACTTCTGGAGGTGATGCATTTTCCTCCAGCGAGGGGCCCCGCCTCCAGCCTTCCAACGGGCCTGTCATCACAGATCTGGTCTAGTGTCTAACCCTCCCTGCCCTCATTTTTTTACGTATGGAAAAACCCAGGCTCAGAGATTGGGATGGGGGTGGTCCTGAGCCCCACAGCTGTCGAGGTGGACCCAGAGCCCAGGCCTCCTGACTCTCAGGCTGGTGCCTGTGTTGTGCAGGGTGACACCTGGGTAGTTTCTGAAGGGCAGAGTCCTGATATGTCCAGATTGCCATTCCCTGCTCAGTGCTCGTTGCTTGGGCTTAGCAGGAGGGAGGGAGGGAGGCTGCAGGCTTCTGGTGGCCTCCTGGGGTGCCTTGGACTGGCCAGAGAGAGCTGTGTGTTCATTTAGCAGACATCTGGAAGTCCCTGAAGGGGACTCCCTGGTGCAGATGATACATCTGGCCTGGCCCTCCCTGAGGTCTTGGACAGGAAAGGGGCGGGCGATGAGAGATATTAATGCAAATAATGCTCCAACCAATTAATTGACTGTGGAGGCCGGGTGCAATGACTCATGCCTGTAATCCCAGCACTATGGAAGGCCAAGGCAGGAGGATCAGTTGAGCCCAGGAGTTCGAGACTAGCCTAGGAAACACAGTGAGACCCTGGCTCTGTGGAAGAAGAAAAAAAAAAGAATACAGAAATGCCACGAAAAGGAAGTGGGTTCTGGACCCATTCTGGAGTCTGGAAGGCTTCCTGCAAGAAGTGCTTCTGAGGCTCCAAGTGAAGGCCTGGGGGCAGGGATGGGCCTGGGGCTTGACCAGAGAGAAGGCCAAGGTAGATAAGCAGAGAGGGCTGATTGCGGGCGCATGGCCGGGGCAGGGAGTGTGCAGAGGCCAGTTTGTGCAGGGAAGGGGTGGGTGTGCAGAGTATTTTCAGGCTTGGCATAAGGCATGCACCAGGGCTGCAGGAAGCCATGGGAGGGCTTTAAGCCTGGAAGAAGAGACATGATCAGGTTTGCATTTTAGAAGGACCCCACTGGGCCAGGTGCGGTGGCTCACGCCTGTAATCCCAGCACTTTGGGAGGCCGAGGCGGACAGATCATCTGAGGTCAGGAGTTTGAGACCAGCCTGGCCAACATGGTGAAACCCCAGCTCTACTAAAAATACAAAAATTAGCCAGGCGTGGTGGCATGTGCCTGTAATCCCAACTATTTGGGAGGCTGAGGCAGGAGAATCGCTTGAACCCAGGAGGCAGAGGTTGCAGTGAGCCGGGATTGTGCTATTGCATTCCAGCCTGGGCCACAAGAGTGAAACTCTGTCTCAAAAAAAAAAAAAAAAAAAAAAAGGGATCCCACTGGCTACTTGGTGGAAAACTGGGTGGGAAGTCAGGTCAGGAGGTAGCACTGTGGCCAGGAGAAGGCTTCATGTCCTCCAAACCTGGGTTTATTTAACAGACAACTAGGTAGAATCCCCTAGACACCATTGTTGGGACATTTTTACTAAGATCATCCAGTTGGCAGCTCTGGGGCCAGGCCCACCAGAAGTCCTCAGGCCCCCATCATCCCCTGGAGGATGGAGGCAGCTGCCCTTGGGCAAGGGGGTATTGATAGGGGTGGGTATCGGATGTCAACATAGTTTCTGAAAGGAAGCAGGATTCTTCTTCTCAGACAATGCCTGTGGAAGACAAGTCAGACCCCCCAGAGGGGTCTGAGGAAGCCGCAGAGCCCCGGATGGACACACCAGAAGGTGAGGGAGGGAGGCTGCTGGCCCTTCAGAGGGACATGAATGGGGGCGGGGCAGTGGGCGGGTCAGCAGGTGATAGAGGCAGCTGTGGGAGGCAAGGGTTCTTGGTGGGTAGGCGGGGAGCCCAGGCCCTATCTCATGGAGGTCAGAGATGCTTGCTCTTCCCAACATGAGTTCCCTCGCTCATGCTTCCATTCCAGACCAAGATTTACCGCCCTGCCCAGAGGACATCGCCAAGGAAAAACGCATTCCAGCACCTGAGCCTGAGCCTTGTGAGGTGTCCGAGCTGCCAGCAAAGAGATTGAGGAGGTAACTGATGCTGAAAACCTGACCTGGGCCCGGGTGCCCTCTGCTCTCATTCCTGCAAAGGCAGGGGTGGCAATGGCAGAGGGGATGCACCCTTCAGTGGAGCTGGAGCAAGGAAAGGGCCTTGGCCTCGGCCTCTGACTTGGAGGAAGGCCTTACTTATTTCCGCACCTGACCTGGGGAAGCTCCCAGCCAGACTCTGGTGTCTTCCTTGGGACTGAGCCACCTGGAGGCCAAGCTGGATGGCTGGGTGGGAGGGGTGAAGACGTTCATCTGGGACCATAGTGGGCAGGCCGTTTACAGAGCCAGTTGGATACATGTCAGCAAGTTGTGGGAGGTGAGAACGATCCTCCCCGGTTTATTTAGGTGAATTTGAGGCCTAGACAGCCAAAGGAGTTTGCCCAAATCCCAAGCCTGTAAGTGGTAGAGCCAGCATTAGAAACTGAGTCTTGGGCTGCATGCGGTGGCTCACACCTGTAATCCCAGCGCTTTGGGAGGCTGAGGTGGGCGGATCACCTGAGGTCGGGAGTTTGAGACCAGCCTGACCAACGTGGAGAAACCCCATCTCTACTAAAAGTACAAAATTAGCTGGGCATGGTGGCGCATGTCTGTAATCCCAGCTACTCGGGAGGCTGAGGCAGGAGAATCGCTTGAACCTGGGAGGCAGAGGTTGCAGTGAGCCAAGATCGTGCCATTGCACTCCAGCCTGGGCAACAAGAGCAAAACTGCATCTCAAAAAAACAAACAACAAAAAACCAAAAACAGAAACAGTCTTGGGCTGGGTGCAGTGGCTCACACCTGTAATCCCAGGTTTCACCACATTGGCTAGGCTGGTCTCGAACTGCTGACCTCAAATAATCCGCCTGCCTCAGCCTCCCGAAGTGCTGGGTTTACAGATGCGAGCTACCATGCTCGGCCTAGTTTTGGCCTTCCTTGGGAGCCCCTGGGGCCTCTTTGAAGATACGACTGGGATTTTCTTTTGATCCTTCCTAGCTCAGAAGAGCCCACAGAGAAGGAACCTCCAGGGCAGCTACAGGCGAAGGCCCAGCCACAGGCCCGGATGACAGTACCGAAACAGACACAGACACCAGACCTGCTGCCTGAGCCCCTGGAAGCCCAAGTGCTGCCACGATTCCAGCCACGGGTCCTACAGGTCCAGGCCCAGGTGCAGTCACAGACTCAGCCGAGGATACCACCGACAGACACCCAGGTGCAGCCAAAGCTGCAGAAGCAGGCACAAACACAGACCTCTCCAGAGCACTTAGTGCTGCAACAGAAGCAGGTGCAGCCACAGCTGCAGCAGGAGGCAGAGCCACAGAAGCAGGTGCAGCCACAGGTACAGCCACAGGCACATTCACAGCCCCCAAGGCAGGTGCAGCTGCAGCAGGAGGCAGAGCCGCTGAAGCGGCTGCAGCCCCAGGCACATTCACAGCCCCCAAGGCAGGTGCAGCTGCAGCTGCAGAAGCAGGCCCAGACACAGACGTATCCACAGGTCCACACACAAGCACAGCCAAGGGTCCAGCCACAGGAGCAGCCTCCAGCGCAGGTGTCAGTACAGCCACCAGAGCAGACCCATGAGCAGCCTCAGACCCAGCCACAGGTGTCGCTGGCTCCAGAGCAAACACCGGTTGTGGTTCATGTCTGTGGGCTGGAGATGCTACCTGATGCAGTAGAAGCCGATGGAGGTAAGTGAGCACTGGCTCCCAGCTGGTCTGGTGATGGGACAGCTCTGCCCAGACCCTTCATTCCTCCCCTGACTGGGTGCTGCCTGGGGCTGAGGGCTAGGCCTGGAACCCAGGTCCAGGGCCATCCATGCTGGGAGCCTCAAGGTTCTGGTTGTGGACAGAGAAGGCAGCTCTTGGGCCTGGGGACTCTGGGAAACAGAGCACATCTGTCATTTCAGGCATGGAAAAGACCTTGCCGGAGCCTGTGGGCACCCAAGTCAGCATGGAAGAGATTCAGAAGGAGTCGGCCTGTGGCCTAGATGTGGGCGAATGTGAAAACACAGCGAGAGAGATGCCAGGGGTGGGTAGAGGCCCTGATGTGGCAGTGTGAGGGCCACAGAGCCCAGCAGGGTGGGAAGGCCTCTTTCTGCCCCAGGCCACCTCAGGGCCTCCTTGTGTTTCCCCCACCATGAAATGGGATGACAGCCCTCTGCCTAGGATGGGTGGACAGACCAGGCTGGGCTTGGCAGTGGTCTGCATGGGACCCTCTTGCTGTTGTGCTGTCTTCACATCCGTCCCTTCCAGCTTGCCCATCCTCAAGCCAGAGCCCCAGTCTCCTCGCATGGGTAATGTTGCTCTCGTGGAGAGAGCACAGAGTGGAAGCCTCTCTGTGGGGTTTGGGTCCCAGCTCTACATAACTGTGGGCAAACCCTTTCCCTTCTGAGTCTGTTTCCCCATCTGTCATACAAAGGGTGGGACGGGTGGTACTTTAGGCTGACCTGGGTTCGCATCCTGACTGCAGTGCTTTCTAGCTGTGTAAGCTGGGGTGGTCACCTAACAGCTCAGAGCCTCAGTTTCCCTATCATCAGGAAGATCTGATGAGACAGTGTTGGTAGATGTTGAATGCTGGGCTGGCTCACCGTAAGTACACAGTTGGTGGAAGCTCAGTGCCTACTCCCCATGCAGGCATGGGGTGCCGGGGGCTCCCTGAAGGTCACCATTCTGCAGAGCAGTGACAGCCGGGCCTTTAGCACTGTACCCCTGACACCTGTCCCCCGCCCCAGTGACTCCACCTCCTCCACCCCTGCGGCTACCAGCACTCCCTCTAAGCAGGCCCTCCAGTTCTTCTGCTACATCTGCAAGGCCAGCTGCTCCAGCCAGCAGGTACTGATACAGGAGATAAGGGTGGGGAGGGGTGGGGCCTGCATGGAATGCCCAGCCTGCCCTCCCAAGGCTGCCTCAGGCTGCATTGGGCCCTGCCCCGAGCAGCCATGCATTTGCTTGGGAAACATTTCCTGACCAGCCAAGAAGGCAGGTTTTGGTGGTTTTGTTTTTTGTTTTTTGTTTTGAGACAGGGTCTTACTTTGTCTCCCAGGTTGGAGTGCAGTGGCATGATCTCAGCTCACTGCAGCCTCTACCTCTTGGGCTCAAGCAGGTTTTTAGAGTCAGTCAGACCTGGTTCATATCGGCTCTGAGTAGCTGGGAGGCCTTGGAAAGCGAATTCCACCCCATGCCTGTTTCCTCTTGCATCAGACAAAGGAAAGTTTAGGGTCGGGCACGGTGGCTCCCTCCTGTAATCCCAGCACTTTGGGAGGCCGAGGTGGGCGGATCACGAGGTCAGGAGTTTTGAGACCAGCCTGAACAACATGGTGAAACCCCGTCTCTACTAAAAGTATGTGGTAGCATGTGTCTGTAATCCCAGCTACTCAGGAGGCTGAGGCAGGAGAATTGCTTGAACCCAGGAGGCAGAGGTTGCAGGGAGCCAAGATTATGCCACTGTACTCCAGCCTGGGTAACAGAGCGAGACTCTCTCAAAACAAAACAAAACAAAAAAAAGAGAAACGTTTAGAATCCACCTCACTGGGTGGTTCTGGGGATTCAGCAATGTGACATTGGAGTCCTGAGCACAGGCCTGGCCCAAAGTGAGTGTAGCAGTAATCATGATCACATTGTACTTGTGTTATTACTACTCTTGTGCTGTTAACTGTGTTACTCTGTGCCTCACCTGGCAGAGCCTTGGAGACCTGGATGCTAACCAGGCTGCTCCTTGTCTTTGAGGCACTCACACATTCTCTGGGAGGGGCAGAAGCTCGGGCTGGCATGTACCCTGTGTCTCAGTTTATCATGCCTGCTCTAGCCTACACAAGAGAGAGATGTGTGGTGAGAGAAATGGGCTCACAATGATGAGGCTGGGGTCTGCCTCCCCAGGCCTCAGTCTTGCCCACTGTTCTGGGCTCATGCCCCAGGCCCATCCCTCTTTCCCTCCTGCCGCAGGAGTTCCAGGACCACATGTCGGAGCCTCAGCACCAGCAGCGGCTAGGGGAGATCCAGCACATGAGCCAAGCCTGCCTCCTGTCCCTGCTGCCCGTGCCCCGGGACATCCTGGAGACAGCGGATGAGTGAGTGGGGGATGGTGGAAGCTCGGGCTGCAACCTTGTCGGCCAGGGCCTGAATCTACCATCTGCAGGCTTTACCTTTGGGTTAAGCATTGCCCCCCTGGCCAGGCCTCCTCACACTGTTAACTGTGTGACCTTGAACCTCAGTTTTCCCTGCCTGTAACATGACTTGGTGAGGGATATAGTACAGGAATTCATGACATTCTCTTAAGGTTCCCTCTAGGCAGGAACAGTATGACCATCCCTGTGGGAGAGGACAGGTTGTGGCACAGACTCCTGCCCCCTGTGGCTTGTGTGCTAACCCCGCTGTGGGGTGACAAGGCTGAGGATCAGGTTCTTTTGTGGTTGGAGGTTAGGGTTTCCCTGTGTCTCCCCCTTTCATTGTCATGGGAGCCTGTTTAATCAGAAACTTCAGCTCTCCTGGTGTCTGGAACTAGACTGGGATGGGAAGGCCTGGCGGGCAGCCGGAGGTGCTTTCAGGACTCTGTGGGCAGTCGTAGAGGTATGCAAGGGCTGGGACGTGTCATCTCAGCAGCAGGACCATGTTAGCTAGGGCCACAGCGGGCACACAGGCTCTGTCTCAGGAGACAGCTGCTTCTCAGCTCCGGATCTCTTAGTTTTAAGAAGAATCCAGAAATCCAGGTTTGTATGTGAAATCTCCCAATTTCAGAATGTTAACAGCTAGTTCAGAATTGAAACAAAACAAACCCTACAGAGAGCAAATCAAACACTTTCATAGGCTAGACGGTCCCTTGAGTCAGTGGTCACGGGCTCTGTCCTGATTTTACAGAGGTCACAATTTGAAGCTTCCAGGTGGGGCTGAGGGGACAGGAAGGGCTCTTGATTGGCCTCCGCTTGCCTGCCTTGTGTGACAGGGAGCTCTCTCTCTGCAAAGGCAGCCTGTGTCTCTGTTAGCTGTTTCTCACGTTGAGAAGAGTGTCCTTGAGTGGTTTTCTACTTGGGTGAAATAATCATAAACACAGGAGAATGATGACTCACCAAGACGTTCTTTGCTATTAGTATCATGGTGAAAAAATCTAACGGGAAATGATCTGAAATACTCGAAAGTAGGGGATTGGTTAGATGATGAAAAAGCCCGTCCAGCTCATGGAACAATGAATAAATAGGATAACTGGAGAATTTATAATAATGTGGAAAGGTGATGCAATGTCAAAGTAAAACAGGATTCAAAATTGCATCTGCAGAATGAGCTTGTTTGTATAAAAATAGATCTTGTGACACAGAAGAAAACTAGAAGGGCATACGTAGCACAAGCTGTTAACAAACTGCAGGTGTCAGGGATTCATCAAACCCTCTCCCAATGATATCTTTCCATGAAGTCTTCTCTTGAATCCTACTTGGCCCCGAGGCCATCAAGAACATTATGGTCAGGGGCAGTGGCTCAGGCCTGTAATCCTAGCACTCTGGGAAGCTGAGATGGGCAGATCACCTGAGGTCAGGAGTTCAAGACCAGCCTGGCCAACATGGTGAAACCTCCCCCCCCGCCACTAAAAATACAAAATTAGCTGGGCATGGTGGCGGGGAGGCGGAGCTTGCAGTGAGACGAGATCACGCCACTGCACTCCAGCCTGGGTGACAGAGCAAGACTCCGTCTCAAAAAAAAAAAAAGAAACAGCTAAGGTAGGCAAGGGCTTAGTTCACAGCACCTGCCCTGTGGGCTTTGAGGAAGGAGGAGAGGGGCACCCCCACCAGCTAGGGTATTGAGATCCAGCCTTCAGCCCCATTCCTGGGAACACCCCCCTGCCTTCCATGGGGAAATGTATTTCCATGTGGTTTAGGTAGAGCTGGCCTGCCTAGGCCTAGCCAGTCAGAACGCCCCATCCCTGGCCAGGGGATTGCTTCAGAAACGTGCACGTGACCACAATCAGATTAACCAGCATTTCCCCTAGAAACTGTTCTGCTACCGCAGACACAGGTGACTGCCCTTCCTTGGAGGTCACTGTGCAGGGAGGCTGGGGCTGTGGGTACCTGGTGCCCACTGTAGTGAGAGATGGAGCCTCTCTAATAAATGGTGTCGCCTGGGTCCAGCTGTATCTCTTGCCTTCCCACTTACCTAAGCCAGAAACATTGTTCCTTTCTGTTCAAGCTAATTTCTGTCTTATAGAAATTAGAATTTTTTTCACTTACAACCGCAAAGAACCCCCACTGATGCAGGAGGACAGTATTGATGTCTTTGTGTTGGGGACCAAGGTGAGGTGGTCGTAGGTAGGGACTGGAGGGACTTTTTAAATTTTTATTGTTGTTTTTGAGACGGAATCTCTCTGTCACCCAGGCTGGAGTGCAGTGGCGCGATCTCGGCTCACTGCAACCTCCACCCCCAGGTTCAAGCAATTCTCCTGCCTCAGCCTCCTGAGTAGCTGGGATTACAGGCATGCGCCACCATGCCCGGCTAAATTTTGTATTTTTAGTAGAGATGGGGTTTCACTATGTTGCCCCAGGCTGGTCTCAAACTCCTGGCCTCATGTGATCCCGTAACCTTGGCCTCTTTTTTTTTTTTTTTGAGACGGAGTCTCGCTCTGTTGCCCAGGCTGGAGTGCAGTGGTGCCATCTCGGCTCACTGCAAACTCCACCTTCCGGGTTCATGCCATTCTCCTGCCTCAGCCTCCCGAGTAGCTGGGACTACAGGCGCCCGCTCCCAGGCCCGGCTAATTTTTTGTAGTTTTAGTAGAGACAGGGTTTCTCTGTGTTAGCCAGGATGGTCTTGATCTGCTGACTTTGTGGTCCACCCGCCTTGGCCTCCCAAAGTGCTGGGATTACAGGTGCAAGCCACCATGCCCGGCCTGCGTTGGCCATTTCTGGGCAGCCTCAGACATGACACTGGCACAAGGTGTCCGCCTGTTTGATGACCATGTTCTCTACCCACCCCCTTTCTTCATTTATCGTGTTTTTTCTCTCACAGAAATTAAAATGCACATTGCAAAATAGAGCCAGGCTGGCATGGTGGCTCACACCTATAATCCCAGCACTTTGGGAGGCTGAGGTGGGGGGATTGCTTGAGTTTAGGAGTTCAAGACCAGCCCATCATGAGACCCGTGTCTCTGTAAATTAAAAAAATTAGCCAGGCCTGGTGGCATGCACTTGTAGTCCCGGCTACTTAGGAGGCTGAGGTGGGAGGATTGCTTGAGCCCAGGAGGTGGAGGCTGTAGTAAGCCTTGATCATGCCACTGCACTCCAGCCTAGATGACAGTGCGAGACCCTATCTCTTAAAAAAAAAATTCAAACTTTACAAAACTGTGTTTAAAAGGAAAATTCCACAGCAATGCTCCCCTCTGGAGCAAGCTGCTTTAAAGTCTGATTTTGTTGCTTGCAGCAGTACTAAGAAGATTTTACTGAGGACAGTAAATGTCCCTAAATCCTCAAATCTAGAATCTGGTACTCTCACTGTGTGGCTGACGTGCCTTTTTTGACTAAAAAAAAAATTTTTTTCTGATTATAAAAATAATTCGCTCATTATATAACGTTTTGAAAATACAAGGACACAGACACACGAGAAGATAAAAATCACCCATAATCCCATTACCCAGAGATAAACACTGTTTACATTTTGACCTAGTTCTTCTCGTGATCCTTTCTGGATTTATACAATCTTTAAAAATAAAAATCGGAATCATGCTACATGACAACACAAACACTTTCTGTCTCTAAGCAGCCCTCCCCAGCAGAACTCTTACAGGGCTTCAGTGGACATGTGTCCCCTAAAATTTATGAAAAATTGTGTATTTGCGGCCAGGCGCGGTGGCTCACGCTTGTAATCCCAGCACTTTGGGAGGCCGAGGCAGGCGGATCACGAGGTCAGGAGATTGAGACCACGATGAAACCCCATCTCTACTAAAAATACAAAAAATTAGCCGGGCGTGGTGGCGGGCGCCTGTAGTCCCATCTACTCGGAGAGGCTGAGGCAGGAGAATGGCGTGAACCCGGGAGGCGGAGCTTGCAGTGAGCCGAGATTGCGCCACTGCACTCCAGCCTGGGCGATAGAGCGAGACTCCGTCTCAAAAAAAAAAAAAAAAGTAAAGAAAAATTGTGTATTTGCATATTTTATACTGATTCAGACACTTTTTTTTTTTTTTTTTAAATGGAGTCTGGCTCTGTTGCCCAGGCTGGAGTGCTGTGGCGCAATCTTGGCTCACTGCAACCTCCATCTCCCAGTTCAAGCAATTCTCCCGCCTCAGCTTCCTGAGTAGCTGGGATTACAGGTGCCTGCCACAATGCCTGGATGATTTTTTTGTGTTTTTAGTAGAGACAGGGTTTCACCATGTTGGTCAGACTGGTCTTGAACTCCTGACCTCAGTGAGCCACCGTGCCCGGCCAGGGTTTTACATGTATTTGGCTTTTCTTTTTTCTTTTTTTTTTTTTTGAGACAGTGTCTCACTCTGTCACCCAGGCTGGAGTGTAGTGGCATGATCACAGCTCAATGCAGCCTCAAAACTCCTGAGCTCAAGGAACCCTCCTCCCAAAGTGCTGGGATTACAGGCGTGAACCAGCGGTATGCCCCAGCCTTGGTTTAGGAAGCTGCCTACATAAAGGATACACTCTGGCCAGTGATAGCACAGCCCTTGTCATTGACATTTGTTTGCTTTTTAATTTTCTTATATCTTTCAACATGCAGAAGTTTTAAATTTTTATGCAATCGGATCTATCAGTTTTTTCCTTTATGATTTCTGGCTTTGATGTTATATGATGCAATGATCTTTCCCAACCCAAGATTAAATAGTTGCTCTCCCCTTGTAAAATAAATATTATTTTATTTATTGATTTATTTATTTTCTGAGATGGAGTCTTGCTTTTTTGCCCAGGCTGGAGTGCAGTGGTGCGATCTTGGCTCATTGCAACCTCCGCCTCCTGGGTTCAAGCAATTCTCCTGCCTCAGCCTCCCAAGTAGCTGGGATTACAGGTGTGTGCCACCACACCTGGCTAATTTTTTTTTTTTTTTTTTTTTGTATTCTTAGTAGAGATGAGGTTTCACCATGTTGGTCAGGCTGGTCTTGAACTCTTGACCTTGTGATGTGCCTGCCTTGGCCTCCCAAAGTGCTGGGATTACAGGCGTGAGTCACCACGCCCGGCCCTATTTTATTTTATTTTTTGAGGCCGGGTCTCTCTCTGTCACCCAGGCTGGAGGGCAATGGTGATCTTGGCTCACTGCAACCTTAACCTCCTGGGCTCAAGGAATTCTCCCACCTCAACTTTCCAAGTAACTAGGACTATAGGTGCATACCACCATGCCTGGCTAATTTTATTTTATATAGAGACAAGATCTCACTATGTTGCCTAGGCTGGTCTTAGACTTCTAGGCTCAAGTGATCCTCCTGCCTCAGCCTCCCAAAGTGCTGGGATTATAGGCATGAGCCACGGCGCCTGGCCCCCTTATTTATTTATTTATTTATTTATTTTTATTTATTTTTTTTGAGACGGAGTCTCGCTCTGTCACCCAGGCTGGAGTGCAGTGGCGCGATCTCGGCTCACTGCAAGCTCTGCCTCCCGGGTTCACGCCATTCTCCTGCCTCAGCCTCTCTGAGTAGCTGGGACTACAGGCGCCCGCCACCACGACTGGCTAATTTTTTTTTGTATTTTTAGTAGAGATGGGGTTTCACCGTGGTCTCGATCTCCTGACCTCGTGATCCACCCGCCTCGGCCTCCCAAAGTGCTGGGATTACAAGCGTGAGCCACTGCGCCCGGCCTATTGTTTATTTTTGAGACAGCATCTTGTGTTGCCCCAACTGGAGTGCAGTGGCACAGTCATGGTTCACTGCAGCCTCGACCTCCTGGGCTCAAGCAATCTTCCCACCTCAGCTTCTGAGCAGCTAGGACTACGGGCATGTGCCACCAAACCCAGCTAATGTTTTTTATGTTTTGTAGAGATGGGGTCTTGCAGTGTTGCTCAGGTTGGTCTCAAACTCCTGGGCTCAAGCAGTCCTCCTGCCTTGAGGACTGGGATTACAGGTGTGAGCCACTGGGCCTGGCCTCCCTTTTTAAAGTATATGGTTTTTATTTTTATGCCTAAATCTCTGGTAGTTCAGCTAGAATTCATTTTCAAGTAAGGTAGAAGGTGGAAGCAGAAGGCGTTTCTTCTCCAAGTAGACAACAAATTGTTCTGACATAACTTGTTGTATAATCTATGCTTTTCAATACCAATTTATCAGAAGCGGAATTCTTTTTTTTTTGAGATAGGGGTCTCACTCTGTCACCCAGGTGGGGTGCAGTGGCGCTATCTTGGTTCACTGCAACTTCTGCCTCCCAGGCTCAAGCGATCCTCCCACCCCAGCCGCCTGAGTATCTGGGACCACAGGTGCATGAGCCACCACGCCTGGCTAATTTTTTGTGTTTTTGCTAGAGATGGGGTCTCCCCATGTTGCCCAGGCTAGCGAAGCTGTGTTACCAATATTTGAACCTGTTTAGGACTTTCCATTCTTTCCCACTGATAACACTGTCAGGATGTACATCATACTACACAGTTTTATCTATTGTAGCTTGTGGTTTTCATTTTAAAGGTTGGTATCCCCAGTGCTGCATTCCCCTTCCCCCTAAAGTTTCCTGGGTTATTTCTGCTTAAGTACTGATTCAGATGAACTTCAGAACCATTTTGTTAAGCTTCCCTAAGAGATCCTGTGGGAATTGCTACTAGAATGGATTATACTTATGGAGCACTCTCGGACAGCTGCTGTCTTTCTGGCATCACATTGTACTTGCTTTGACTGTTGTCATTCAGGGAGCCTCCACCAAGGCGCTGGTGCAACACCTGCCAACTCTACTACATGGGGGACCTGATCCAACACCGCAGGACACAGGACCACAAGGTAGGAGGGCCTGCACGCTGCAGAGGCACCCGCACTGCCGTCTCCAAGTGGAGGCCAGGCAACACAGAGCCCCAGTTGGAAAGTAAACGTTCCTCTTTGCCCCTGCACACCCATAACCCACAATGCAGTTTCTGGATGAGTCAGTCTTGTTTCTTCTTCGGGCTTCAGGTTCCCCATCTGTCCAGTGTAGGCCAGGCCCCATCTCACCTGCCATTCAGCCGTGGGGCTCACGGGGGTTATTTGGGCAGCTGCCCTCTCTCTCGTCTTCTCTCTGTGTCTGTCCTGTCTCTGTGTTGCCATCTGTCATCCCATCTCTCAGCCACCCACACCACGGAGAGATGTGTTTGCCCATGTTCCAGTGCAGGGGTGGAGCACAGCCCGGCTTGTTACAGAGATGGCGGGCCTGCCCGGGGGAGGTGAGCTGTTGCCGGGCCCCGCCTGGGTGCTAGTCAGGGGGCTTGCACCTGGGGACACTGCTTGGTTGGCCTGCCTTTTTCCAGATTGCCAAACAATCCTTGAGACCCTTCTGCACTGTTTGCAACCGCTACTTCAAAACCCCTCGCAAGTTTGTGGAGCACGTGAAGTCCCAGGGGCATAAGGACAAAGCCAAGGAGGTAACCTGAGCTCCCTCAGAGGACATGGGCCCAGAGAGGTACAGAGCCTTGGCCAAGGCCGTGCAGCAAGTTGAGGTTTATCCCAGCCCAAACTCACAGCGGGTCTGGAGGGATTGGGACTCTCAGGGGAGGGGTGGCGTGGGAGGGCATGGCCCCTTGGCTGTTGAGAGCTGACCTGAGCCCCTTGCCTACTCCCTGGGCAGCTGAAGTCGCTTGAGAAAGAGATTGCTGGCCAAGATGAGGACCACTTCATTACAGTGGATGCTGTGGGTTGCTTCGAGGGTGATGAAGAAGAGGAAGAGGATGATGAGGATGAAGAAGAGATCGAGGTTGAGGAGGAACTCTGCAAGCAGGTGCTGGGGGGAGGGTGTGGGAGGCGGGCTCGGTGCTGGATTCCCAGCCCAGGACAGACCTCATCCCACCTCCCGGAGGCCAGACACTGGGCTGGCATCTGTGAGCACTAATGCTTGCCAAAACTGATTATTACTGTCGACTGCCTTCTGCATGACTATGTAATTATGCATGATGACTAGAGAGTGGCAGTTAAAATATGCAAAGCCTGACTGAAATTTGGACCTGTGTGGAGGAAGGGAAAGGGAACAGCATCAGTAAAGGCACGGAGATGGGAAACTATGTAATGTGCAAAGGAAAAGTCAGATGATGGTGATGATAATGGTGAGACTGACAGCAGCAGACGTCTTTTTGAGCACTTAGTGTGTTCCAGGCGTGTGTACCAAGCACTATCCTGGCTGAATCTCATCAGATTGGATGGCAGGAAGTAAAACTTCAGAGTCCACGTTTCCAATGCCGCAGCTACCCTGTCTCCCATGAATGAGGACCTGGAGGAGCTTGGATTCTTTGCAGTTTTGTTTTTTTTTTTTTCGAGACGGAGTCTCGCTCTGTCGCCCAGGCTAGAGTGCAATGGTGCGATCTCGGCTCACTGAAACCTCCACCTCCTGGGTTCATGCGATTCTCATGTCTCAGCCTCCCAAGTAGCTGGGATCACAGGTGCCTGCCACCATGCCCGGCTAATTTTTGTATTTTTAGTAGAGACGGGGTTTCACCGTGTTGGCCAGGCTGGTCTCGAACTCCTGACCTCAGGTGATCCACCCACCTCAGCCTCCCAAAGTGCTGGGATTACAGGCGTGAGCCACCATGCCCAGCCAGATTCTTTGCAGTTTAACACGTTTCCAGAGAGTGTGTTCTAGGTCAGGCCCTGGTGCTGGACGCAGGGACCCATGAGGGCCAAGGCCTGGTCCTTGCCCTCAAAGGCTGACCCAGTTATAGTCCAGGGTGGTGAGGGGCCAACTGGGGCTCCCCATAGCCTCTGGCAGCCAAAGTGGGGTATTGAGGGGCTGGGGGGGAAGCATTGTGGGGGTGGCCTGCAGTCCTAGGCAGGGTAGAATGAGGCCCAGCTTCGTTGCTCAGTAGTCACATCATCTCAGGCAAGCCACTTGGCCTCTCTGAGCCTCAGTCACCTCTGCTCAGAAGTAACAATCTGAACTTGGACCATAAGGGAAGCCCAGGGCCCACAGCTTGGTCCTAGGAAGGGCTTAGCAAACTGGGGTGGTTGTCCTTCTTGGAAGCCACATTTGTTTGCCTGGCGAGTGGTGGAGGGCACTGCTAGGCCTGCTAGGGCTGACACAGCCAGTGTCAGATGACCTCATCTCACATGCAGCAGGTGAAATGCAGAGTCTTTGATCCCTTGAAACCCACCCCCTAGGACCAAGGCCACTGCAGTATTGGATAGGACCTCAGGGAGTTAGCAGGGGGCTCATGGTTAAGAGTGTGAACTATGGCTTAGACCTACAGGGTTCCCTGCCCAGCTCCTCCACAAACCAGCTGTGCAACCCTAGACAAGTGAGTTAATGTCCCTGGGCCTCAGTTTCTTCTTGGTAAAATGTGTGTAGCCATAGAGGGCTGTTATGAGGATTCAGTCAGATGACACATGATGTCTTGGGCACACCTGGTGTGGATTATGGTGCCTGTAGGAGCAGGAGGGCTTCCTGGAGGAGGGGGCTAGTTGAACAGAGTCTAGAAAGTATAGATTGGGAAGAGCACTCTGGGAGGCAGGATCACCACATGCAAAGGCTCAGAGAACGCCACCCACTACCTCCTGGAAATCAAGGGGATTCTGTGTGTCCAAGGGCATTGGTGGTCTCTAGGCCCCTGACCTGTGTCTGGGAGGTGTCAAGGGGAAGCCAGATCCAAGGCCCACACTTGCATGTTTTCAGATGAGGTCCAGAGATATATCCAGAGAGGAGTGGAAGGGCTCGGAGACCTACAGCCCCAATACTGCATATGGTAAGGCCCCAGCTCTGAGCCCACCTGCAGGAGCTTCGGCCCTTGGGCCCAGCCTCCACATGACCCTCCCATATCCCAGCCATGGCATTCTGGCTGGGAAGCCTTCTCTTCTGCTCCTGCCTAGAGGGTCGGGGAGCACACGGGCCCCTAGAGAGGGAGGGACACCTCGCTGGTACAGGGATGTGAGTGCAGACCCTGCTGTCCCGTCCTACAGGTGTGGACTTCCTGGTGCCCGTGATGGGCTACGTCTGCCGCATCTGCCACAAGTTCTATCACAGCAACTCAGGGGCACAGCTCTCCCACTGCAAGTCCCTGGGCCACTTTGAGAACCTGCAGGTGAGCCGGACATCCTGCCCTGTCCTCCCCTGGCCACAGACTTTGTCTTAATCCAAGCTGATCCGGGTGGCTAGTGGCCACCCCCTCTTGTGCTGGGCCTCAACCCCCAGGTACCACCCCTGCACCAACAGGGAGAGAATTAGAGCTGGGGTGGGGTTGGGCTCTTATTGTTCAAGGGGATGTTGAGTGCCAGGCTGTTAGCTCCAGAGCCTTGGCCCAGAGAGGCCGAGTGCATCACGCAGGGTCACAGAGCACACTAATACTGTCTCAGCCAGAGCTGGGGAAGTAGCTGCTGGCCAGGAGCATACCATGTAGGGAGGAGACCCTGACCTTACCTGCACCTTCTGTATCCAGAAATACAAGGCGGCCAAGAACCCCAGCCCCACTGCCCGACCTGTGAGCCGCCGGTGCGCAATCAACGCCCGGAACGCTTTGACAGCCCTGTTCACCTCCAGCGGCCGCCCACCCTCCCAGCCCAACACCCAGGACAAAACACCCAGCAAGGTGACGGCTCGGCCCTCCCAGCCCCCACTACCTCGGCGCTCAACCCGCCTCAAAACCTGATAAAGGGACCTCCCTGTCCCTGGCCTGCCTGGGTCCAGATCTGCTAATGCTTTTTAGGAGTCTGCCTGGAAACTTTGACATGGTTCATGTTTTTACTCAAAATCCAATAAAACAAGGTAGTTTGGCTGTGCAGTTCCCACCAGTACTTCTGTCTGGGTGGATAGGGGAAGGGGAGCACCCCAGCCAGCTCTCAGCCAGCACCCAGCCTCTCTGGGCCATGTGGTGGCAGAACCAGAAGGCCAGACAGGCTCCCTGGGAACCAGGGACTCTGGATCACGAGGCACTTCACCTGTCTGAACTTCGGTTTCCCTCTTTTAAAAAAATGTTTAGGCCAGGCGTGGTGGCTCACACCTGTAATCCCAGCACTTTGGGAGGCTGAGGCGGGTGGATCACCTGAGGTCAGGAGTTCAAAACCAGCCTGGCCAACATGGCGAAACTATCTCCACTAAAAAATACAAAAATTAGCTGGGTGTTGTGGCAGGCGCCTGTAATCCCAGCTACTCGGGAGGCTGAGGCAGGGAGAATTGCTGGAACCCAGGAGGTGGGGGTTATAGTGAGCCGAGATCGTGCCTGTGCACTCCAGCTTGGGCAAAAGAGTGAGACTCCATCTCAAAAAAAAAAATTTAATTTTTGAGCCTGGCGTGTTGGCTCATGCCTATAATCCCAGCACTTTGGGAGGCTGAGGTGGGCGGATCACCTGAGGTCAGGAGTTTGAGATCAGCCTGGCTAACATGGAGAAATCCCGTCTCTACTAATACAATTAGCTGGGCATGGTGGCGCGCACCTGTAATCCCAGCTACCTGGGAGGCTGAGACAGTGAGGCAGGTGAATCACTTCAACCTGGGAGGCAGAGGTTGCAGTGAGCCAAGATCATGCCATTGCACTCCAGCCTAGGTGACTCCATCTCAAAAAAAAAATTAATTTTAATTTTTATTTATTTTTTGAGATGGAGTCTCACTGTGTCTCTCAGGGTGGAGTGCAATGACCCGATCTCAGCTCACTGAAACCTCCACCTCCCAGGTTCAAGCGATTCTCCTACCTCAGCCTCCTGAGTAGCTGGGATTACAGGCACACGCCACCATGCCCAACTTTTTGTATTTTTAGTATAGACAGGGTTTCGCCATGTTGGCGAGGCTGGTCTTGAACTCCTGACCTTAAATGATCTGCCTGCCTTGGCCTCCCAAAGTGCTGAGATTACAGGCGTGAGCCACTGCACATGGCTAATTTTTATTTTTTTGAGGCAGGGTCTGGCTCAGTTGCTCAAACTGGTCCCACCTCAACTTCCCAAGTAGCTGGGACCACAGGCATGTGCTATGACGCCCGGGTAATTTTTCTTATGTTTTTGGCAGAGATGGTGTTTTGCCATGTTGCCCAGGCTGGTCTCAAATTCCTGGGCTCGAGCAATCCGCCCACCGTGGCATTCCAAACTGCTGGGATTATAGGTGTGAGCCACTGTGCATGGCCGTTTCCCTCTTAATAACTTATCAGAACTGGGGAAGTTCCTTTGGCTGGAGGCCTACCCAGGTCAAGTGACTTGCTGAAGGCCACGCAGTTAGTAAGTGGTTGGGATTTGACCTGGGCCTGAGCTCTCTGACCCGTGCTGGCCTGTCTCTCCAGCTGCACCCTTTGGAGTGCAGGAGTGGGGTCCTTGCTGCTCAGGCCCTCTGGTTCTCTTCTTGGTTCACTAGTAGGCCCCCGCCCTCCTGGTCAGGCGACCCTAAGATGAATCATGGGTGGATGGGGCCTGGGCTGAGTTGACCCTTTACTTCTGCTATTTCCTCATTAGAAAGACCCATAGAGATAAACGACCAGACCAACCCTGTTATTGGGGAGATAGGCCAAGAGTGGGAGGGCAATGCTGAGGCTGCATAGCATGTCTTAGCATGTTGGCTATCTTGGTGAAAGGCCCTAGTACCCAGAGAGGCTGAGAGCATCACATAAGGTCACACAGCATGTCCAACAGTCTCAACCGGGCTTCTGGGCTAGGAAGCAGCTGCTGGCCAGGAATGTACCAGGTAGGGAGGAAGCTCTGCCCTCACCTGCACCTTCTGTGTCCAGAAGTACAGGTGACCAAGAACCCCAGCCCCACCACCTGGCCTCTGAGCTGCCAGGACGTGATCAACACCTGAACACCTAGACGGTCCTGTTCGCCTCCAGCAGCTGCTGGGGTTCTCGTCCTGGGATACAGAGGAGAGAGGCACAGCGGTGTGGGAGACCCATTTAATGTGGACACTCAAGGCCTGGGCAGAGTGGGGAGTGCCCAGGAGTTGGGTGGGCAGGCAAGTGGGTGGGTTGCAGGCCCACTCTTGGCCCCAGGAGGGCATGCCAGGTGGTGGGGGCTGGCCCAGGTAGGCCAAGGGGAGGCCCAGGCAGGAAGGGTGGCCCAGGCAGGCAGACCCACCAGGGGGCCCTGAAGGCCAGCCCTTGAGAAGGTGTCTAAGCCAGGGGGTGAGTGCCCAGGCCAGAGCCTAGCCCAGGGAGGCAGGGTTGGGTCCCAGTTGGGGGCTCTTGGAGCCTAGGGGCTGGCATCACTGGGGGCCTCCCCGAGCTGCTGCTGGAACTCCAGGCGTGTCTGCCGGTTGGACTCCAGCAGCTCCTGGAGGCGGGCGTGGAGGTGGTCGTTCTTCTCCTCCAGGTGGTCCAGACAGGAGTTGATCTGGTCCAGCATGGAGTTGATGGCAGCGTATTCTGGGAGGAAGGCGAAAGACAGAGCCCAGATCCTGTGTCTCCTTGGGGCTAATGGACACCCTCCCTCCACCGTTTCCCAGCCTGCTTCCCAAAGGGCTTTGTGCAAGTCCCTACTGCTTCCTGAGCCTCAGTGTCACCGTCTGGAAATTGGGTGGATACCAAAAGAGGAATGGCTTTGAATGAATGACACCTTAGTACTGCATCCTTTTTTCTAGGGTTAGGGTGGTCACAGGGTGGCGAGCCAGTGTCCTACATGGGAAGTCCTGCCAGGTGCCAAGTCTCTGCACTTCCTGCAGCAGGTGCTTAGTGGCCAGAGCCCACATTCCTGAGTTGGGCATTCAAGGCCTCTGTCCCCAGATGGGCCCTGTTCGCTAGCCCTTCTGTGGCTCCCTCAGGATAAAACACCCAGCGGAGTCTCCAGCCCCTGCCTCCTAGCTAGCCCTGCCTCCCTGCCTCTTCCTTTCCTCTCTCACACCTGCCTTTACCTACCTCAGGCCCTTTGAACATGCTGCTGTCTCTGCCTGGAATGTGCTGGGTCCTCCCATCTTCCTTCCCTCTTCTCCTGGATGAGTCCCACTCATCCTTCAAGTCTCAGTATGGATGTCACCACCGGGAGCCCACCCAATGCCCCAGACTGGATCAGGCCTCTATGCTGAGCCCATAGCCCTCCTCAGCCCTCCACGACCCTCTCTCCAGGATTGACTGCTGTGCTTATCTGAGTGCTGTTCTGTTTCCCCATGAAAGGTGAACGGTCTTGTGTTCGCTGCTGGCTCCCTGGTGCCCTCACAGTTTTGCGATAAGCATTTGTTGAATGACTGAGTGAGTGAATGAATGAAGCCTCTGACTTTCCAGCCTCTCCGCCATTGCTCAACTATCCCTGCAACCTAGAATGCCTCAACCACAACAGCCCTTCAAGGACCAGCTCAAAATGCCTCCTCCAAGAAGTCTTCCCTGGTCTCCACTAGAAACCATCACTCCCGCCGAGCGCGGTGGCTCACACTTGTAATCCCAGCACTTTGGGAGGCCGAGGCGGGCGGATCACGAGGTCAGGAGATCGAGACCACGGTGAAACCCCGTCTCTACTAAAAATACAAAAAAATTAGCCGGGCGTGGTGGTGGGCGCCTGTAGTCCCAGCTACTCAGAGAGGCTGAGGCAGGAGAATGGCGTGAACCCGGGAGGCGGAGCTTGCAGTGAGCCGAGATTGCGCCACTGCACTCCAGCCTGGGCGACAGAGCGAGACTCTGTCTCAAAAAAAAAAAAGAAACCATCACTCCCTCCCCTCCACGGCCACTCCAGAGCTGCCTTGCTCAGCAACACAGTGTCCCTGAGGACTCAAGGTCTGGGCCTGTGCCCACTGCGGGACCCAGTTCTGAGCCGGCCCATGACTCAGATACACTCGGCTGCCAGCTTGAGACCAAGGGGGAAGCAGCCGGTGGAGGAGCTGGAGGAGCGTATCTGGGTTATGGGTGCACATGTGCCTGTGTTCTGGGAAAGGGCACCCGTTGCCTAGAGTCAGCCACCCTCACAGACGACAGAGTCCTGGGAAATCGGCTGCATCTTAAAGTCCAACCCCCTCATGGTATATAGCTAGGGAAACCGAGGCCTCAGAAGGAAGGAGCCTGCTCAGGGTCCTCCAGGTTGGTAACAGCCAAAACTCAGGATTGAACTTGGGGGTCGGGGCACTTGGGTTTGAATTCCAGCTCTGCTTTATCCCAGCAAGCTGTACCTTTCTGGAAAAAAGGGAAAATAACTGGGTGGTTGTGAGGATTCAAACATATCAAGAGTTCAGACAGTGGCCGGCGTAGTGGCTCACGCCTGTAATCCCAGTACTTTGGGAAGCCAAGGAGGGTGGATCACCTGAGGTCAGGAGTTCGAGACCAGCCTGGCCAACATGGTGAAACACTCTCTACTAAAAATGTATAAAAATTAGCCAGGCGTGGTGGCAGGCGCCTGTAGTCCCCACTATTCGGGAGGCTGAGGCATGAGAATCGTTTGAACCCGGAAGGCGGAGGTTGCAGTGAGCCAAGATCACACCACTGTACTCCAGCCTGGGCAACAGAGCAAGACTCCGACTCAAAAAAAAAAAAAAACAGGATCTGGCCACAGCAAGTACTTAGTGGATGGTCATTATTATCAATATTTAGAATTCTGTGTCCATACAGGCTGGGAGGAGGAATTGGGGAGGCAGGTGCCCCATACGTCTCCAGGCCAGGCTTTATCTGTGTCAAGGGTACTTCCCAGTTCCAAGCCTTTGCTTCTGCCTGGGACACCACCCTCCTCCCCACTGTTCTAAGTACTGTCTGCCAACATCCACTCAATGTGGCCTCCTGGGAAGCTCTTCCTGATGCTCCCGACAGCATTGCCCAATGCAGAGCTACCTAAAACTATTGTGGTGATGGATGCACAACCCTGGGAATACACAAAAGCCCACTGAACTGTACAGTTTAAATGGGTAAGTTGTATAGCTCAATAAAGCTGTTACCCCAAACAAAAAAAGAGCATGCGCCATACTTACACCACATTTACTAAATCCTCAGTGTATGTTAACATGCCAATCTTTACTATACCAAAGAGAATAATGACAATAACTATTTACTGAACTCTTGCATGCTAGAACCTGCTAAGGATTTTCCTTTTTTTTTTTTTTTTTTTTTTTGCATTTAATTCTGACACATCCCAGTGCAGGAGACACTAATCGTTATTCCTATTTTATAGAGGGGGAAACTGAGGCTGAAGAAGGTGAGAAGGGAGCTGATGGTTCTCTCTCCACACCCCACCCCTGCACTCGTAAGCACGCAAAAGGCTGCTCTGTAAGCTGCTTACATTTGGCAAGGCTGCGAGGCTACACCAGCAAAGCCAGGTGGGTAGGGATGCTGAATCCGCAGAGCGACGCCCCCGCGCCCCCCACTCCACGCCCCGGCCCGGCCCCTCCGCTAAGCTCAACCCTGCCTCCCTCTGGTGCCTCGGTCTCCCCCAGGGCTTAAGGAAGTAGTGGAGCAAGGCCCACAAGGGCGAGTGTCCCCGAAGCTGCCTTAGTTTCCCCATCTGTAAAACGGGACTGGTGACCTGCAGCTCTCACGAGGCTGGCGACCGGCTCGCGGGTGCTCGCGCTGCATCCGAGACAGCACCTACAACTCCGGATCCACTCGGGACGGAATGGGGTGGGCTCTTTGTTCCCTTCCGAGACCCCATCCCGATTCCCCTTCCCGGTAGGGCAGCCCTGAAAATGCAAGGTTGCTCCAGCAGCCCCCTCGGGTCACCTGCTTCCCCGAAGCCGTCCTCCTCGCCTTCCGCTCCCGCCTCCACCGGCATCCCCAGGTCTCCATTGGGGCCCGACATTGCGGGCTCGGGCGCCCGAAGGGCCGCGCGACGATGGAACGCGGCGACCGTCGCGCCGAAAGCCGGCGCCGGATGGAAGGTGGAGGCGGCGGATAGAACACCGGGCCGGAAGGGTAGAACGCGGCAGCAGATCTCCGCCCAGAGGCCGGTGCCCCGCCCCTGAAGCCGGAATCCCGCAGCTCCCGCTCCGCCCCGCCCCGCCCCCAGCCGGAACTCCGCCCCCGCCCCGTTCTGGCCCCGCCCCACCTCCAGACTCCGCCCCCACCGCCGGACTCCCGTCTCCACCTCCCTCACAGTCGAACTCCGCCCATTCCGCCGCCGGCCTCGCCCCTCTCCCGGGCGCTGGGCGGGGCCACCACGGGGCTGCCCCTGGAAAAGCCCAGAAGTAGGGAGGTCCAGGAGGAGGGGCGGGAGACCGTCCAAGCCCATCTGCTGCTTCGGCCCCTCCGCGTGGGCGAAATCGAAAACGGGATTTCCTTGATATTTTTTGAGGTAGGGTCTGGCCCTGTCTTCCAGGCTGGAATGCAGTGGGGTGATCTCGGCCCACTGCAACCTCCGCCTCCCAGCCTGAAGCGATCCTCCCACTTCAGCCTCCAGAGTAGCTGGGACTACAGGCTGGCTATTGTATTTTTTGGAGACGGGAGGTTTTGCCATGTTGCCCAGGCTGCTCTCGAACTCCTGAGCTCGAGCCATCCACCCTCCTCAGTCTCCCAAAATGCTGGGATTACAGGCACGAGCTACTGGGCCCAGCCTTGGAAACGGGGTTTCCACACCTCTTGTGGCTTCCGGATATACCTCTTCACAGCCTCGCTGAGAGTCACGAAGGGTCTCCTTCGTCCTCGCCTCTCTGCCTGCACCCCATTGGAGAGGACCCAACACCCCTACCCCTGGATCTGGCCCTTCCTGGTCTTCAGCGCTTCTCTTAGGGCTCATTGGTTACAACCTGTGGGTGGGAATCAGGCTGGACTCCAGCTCTGGACAACAGAAACAGGAACATTAGCTAGGAAGGGTGGCTCCCACCTGTAATCCCAGCGCTACGGGAGGCCGAGGTGGGAGGATTGCTTGAGCCTAGGAGTTGGAGACCAGCCTGGGAAACATAGTGAGACACCCCACTCCCACCCCGGCCCACTCAGCTCCCCCCACCCCCGTCTCTACAGAAAGTACAAAAAAAATTAGCCAGACCTGGTGGCATGCACCTTAGTCGCAGCTGCTTGGGAGGCTAAGGCAGGAGGATCACTTGGGCCCAGGAGTTCGAGGCTGTAGTGAGCTATGACTGCACCACTGCACTACAGCCTGGGCAACAGAGTGAGACCCTGTCTTTAAAAATAATAACAATAAATTAATTAATTAAAAATAAAATGTTTAATTAGCCAGGTGTGGGGGTACACGCCTGTAGTCCCAGCTACTCGGGAGGCTGAGGCAGGAGAATCACTTGAACTGGGAGGCAGAAGTTGCAGTGAGCAGAGATTGTGCCCTTGCACTACAGCCTGAGTGACAGAGTGAGACTTCATCTCAAAAAATAAAAATAAAAATAATTAAATGTGAGGCCGGGCGCGGTGGCTCATGCCTATAATCTCAGCACTTTGGGAGGCTCAGGCGGGCAGATCACGAGGTCAGGAGTTTGAGACCAGCCTGACCAACATGGTGAAAACCCGTCTCTACTAAAAATACAAAAATAAGCCGGGCGTAGTGGCGTGCGCCTGTAATCCCAGCTACTCAGGAGGCTGAGGCGGGAGAATCACTTGAACCTGGGAGGCAGAGGTTGCAGTGAGCTGAGATTGCACCACTGCACTCCAGCCTGGACAACAGAGTGAAGTTCCGTCTCAAAAAATAAATAAATAAATAAAAAGTTTGGCCTGGAGCAGATCTACCTTTGTTTGTTTGTTTGTTTGTTTTGAGACAGAGTCTCCCTCTGTTGCCCAGGCTGGAGTGCAGTGGCATGATCTCAGCTCACTGCAACCTCTCCTTCCCGGGTTCAAGCAATTCTTGTGCCTTGGCCTCCTGAGTAGCTGGGATTACAGGTGCATGCCACCACACCTGGCTAATTTTTTTTATTTTTAGTAGAGATGGGGTTTCACCATGTTGCCCCAGCTGGTCTCAAACTCCTGACTTCAGGTGATCCACCTGCCTTGGCTTCCGAAAATGCTGGGATTACAGGTGTGAGCCAGCCACCATGCCCGGCCTGGACCTGCCTCTTTTTTTTTTTTTTTTTGAGACGGAGGCTCGCACTGTTGCCAGGCTGGAGTGCAATGGTGCGATCTTGGCTGACTGCAACCTCCACATCCTGGGTTCAAGCGATTCTCCTGCCTCAGCCTCCCAAGTAGCTGGGACTACAGGCACGCGCCACCATGCCCAGCTAATTTTTGTATTTTTAGTAGAGACGGGGTTTCACAATGTTTGTCAGAATGGTCTTGATCTCTTGACCTCATGATCCGCCCACCTTGGCCTCCCAAAGTGCTGGGATTATAGGCATGAGCCACTGCGCCTGGCCCCTGGAGCTAACTTTTTAAGTTGAACTTTGAGAAGCCAAAGAGAAAAAAAATTAAATAAAAATTTAATTTTTTTTTTTTTTTTGAGACAAAGTCTCACTCTGTCACCCAGGCTGGAGTGCAGTGGTGCAATCTTGGCTCACTGCAACCTCTGCCTCCTGGGTTTAAGCAATTCTCCTGCCTCAGCCTCCCGAGTAGCTGGGATTACAGGTGTATGCCACCATGCCTGGCTAATTTTTGTATTTTTAGTTTCACCATATTGGCCAGGCTGGTCTCGAACTCCTGACCTCAGGTGATCCACCCGCCTTGGCCTCCCAAAGTGCTGGGGTTACAGGTGTAAACCACCATTCCTGGCTAGATTTAATTTTTTTTTTAATAAAGAGAAGTAGGAATAGTTCATTTTAGGGAGACCCCCTTAACTGGGACAGGGGCAGGACAGAGCTGAGGCTGCCCTTAGTTCAAGCTCACCTCAAACCCACCCAGGACTGTGTGTCACATTCTCCAGTAAAGGAAAGTTTTGTTGCCCCCGCCTGTGGGTGCTGCAGTGGAGGATGGAGCGCCGTGGGCAGAGTGCTTCATGGACTGCTCATCAAGAAAGGCTTCATGATAATCGGCCCAGCTGCTGTCATCCCACATTCTACTTCCCAGCTAGGAGAGGGCGGCTTGCCCACAGTCACCCAGCCGGCAAGTGTCACCCCTGGGTTGGACCCAGCTATGATCTTGCCCAGGAGTCCAGCTGAGAATCAGGCCCGAGTTCTAGGCAGAGGGGCCCACCTACTGGGATGCCAGTGGCTGTAGTGCATGGAGGCCTCATGGCTGCAGCAGCCTGGACCTGGTCTCACACTGGCTGTCCCTGTGGGCAGGCCATCCTCAATGCTGGGTCAGGCCCAAGCATGTATCCCAGACAGTGACAATGGGGTGGAATCCTCTCTTGTCCCAGAAGCCACCCTCACTGTTCTACCTGAGGAAGGCAGGGGCATGGTGGAGTCTGAAGCCTGCTTTGAGGGTCTCCACTGACTTGCACATGGTCAGCCCTGTCTTCTCCTCCCTGAACTAGATTGAGCGAGAGCAAGAAGGACACTGAACCAGCACCCAAAGAATTTTGGGGAACGGCCTCTCATCCAGGTCAGGCTCATCTCCTTTTTAAAATTTATTTTTTTTTTTTTTTTAGGGACAGGGTCTTACTGTGTGGCCCAGGCCGTAGTGCAGTTGCACAATCATAGTTCACTGCAGCCTCAAACTCCCCACCTCAGCCTCTGGATTAGCTGAGACTACAGGTGCACCACCACACCCAGCGAATATTTTTACTTTTGTAGAGAGAGGGTTTCACCATCTTGCCCAGGCTGGTCTCAAATTCCTGGGCTCAAGTGATCCTCCCACCTCAGCTTCCGGATTAGCTGAGACTACAGGCATACTACCACCACGCCTGGCTAACATTTTCAATTTTGTAGAGACAGGGTTTCACCATCTTGCCCAGGCTGGTCTCAAACTCCTGGACTCAAGTGATCTTCCCACCTCAGCCTCCCTACATGCTCAGATTACAGATGTGAGCCATGGTGCCCAGCCTAGCCTGCCCTCCTTCGCTGAGAGTGAGGCCTCAGCAGAGAAAGAGATTTGCTGATGCTCCACTGCCTTTGAAGGAGGAAGGAGCCACAGGCTAAGGGGTGCAAGGAAGACAGCATGAGAAGCTGGGAAAGGCAGGGAGCAGCTTCCCTGAGAGCCTCTAGAGGGAGCACGGCTCTGTGGACACTCATTGCTGCCCAGTGAAACTGATTTCAAACGTCTGACCTCCAGAACTGAAAGCGAATATATAGGTCTTGTTTTAAACCCATAGTTTGTGGTGATTTGTGATAGTGACACAGGATTTTTCTTGGTCATTCTGCCAACTGGAGAACCCCAGCCAGTGACACCCCTGCCCAGGCAGATGTCAGCCCTGTTACCCGCTCTGGCCTGTGGCTCCAGAGCTGGCTCAACCCTACCACTGTTACAGCTTTCTTTGTACCCTCACTTGGTGGGTCCCAAGCTCTTGTCTGGAGTCCAAGAAGAATGAGGATACGCTGACAATCAAAGGATGAGGAGGACAGAGAATAATTTTGTTGAGTGATGGAACAGCTCTCAGCAAAGAGGGGATGTGAGGGTGGTCCCGCACCCCAAATTGGGCAGTCGCTCCCTCAGTGTGGCTGGGTCTTTTCTGGCTGGGTCTTTTTCAGTGGGCTTTTCTGGACTCAGAATGGGGAGTGCATGCTGATTGGCTTGTGAGTATGCAAAAAAAAGGCTAAAACAAAGGCACCACTCAAAGGTGGGCGTGACAGCGTAAAAAACCAATTAGGTACTTTGGGATGCCAAGGCGGGCAAGTCACGAGATCGGGAGCTTGAGACCAGCCTGGCCAACATGGTGAAACCCCGTCTCTACTAAAAGTACAAAAAAAAAAAATTAGCTGGGCATGGTGATGGGCACGTGTAATCCCAGCTGCTTGGGAGGCTGAGGGAGGAGAATCTCTTGAACCCAGGAAGTGGAGGTTGCAGTGAGCCAAGATCATGCTACTTCACTCCAGCCCGGGTGACAGTGCAAGACTCCATGTCAAAAAAAAAAAAAAAACAACAACAACAATTACGAATGGGGAGGTATATGTAAAATAGGTGAAGGGTGAGGATCAATCAGAGGAAAGCGCGCCAAATCTGGTCCATGGATTTGAGTTGTAGCGCGGCTTTCAGGCTTTAAACTGTCTTTGGCTTGGAGGTGGGGTTTCACTGGGGACTTGCCCCTACCTGTCAAGATATTTGTCTGCCTCCTCCTGCCACTTTTCACTTTTTTCTTTTTCTGTTTTTTTTTTTTTTTTTTTTTTTTTTTTTGAGATGGAGTCTCGCTCTCTCTGTTGCCCAGGCTGGAGTGCAGTGGTGCAATCTCAGCTCACTGCAACCTCTGCCTCCAGGGTTCAAGCGATTCTCCTGCCTCAGCCTCCTGAGCAGCTGGGACTACAGGCGCACGCTGCGACGCTCAACAATTTTTTTTTGTATTTTTAGTAGAGACGGAGTTTCACCATGTTGGCCAGGCTGGTCTCGAAATCCTGACCTGGTGATCCGCCTGCCTCGGCTTCCCAAAGTGCTGAGATTACAGGCGTGAACCACTGCGCCTGGCTATCCTGCCTTTTTCAATAGTGGCAATAGGAAACTCAAACCTATGGCGACCTGGAAGGAAACACAAAGCCCTTCTAGGCCCTGAGGGTTTGATCCTCAAAGGCTTAGCAGGCCCAGGGAGTGACAGGAAGCTGCCTTGCTTGGGCCAAGCTAGGAAGCTGGATCTGCTCCCCACTTGGAGCCCAAGGGCCAGGTGTGCTGGGTGCACTTTCCACCCCCTTGGCCAGCTCGCAGTCCCTGGGTGCCTTTCTCAGCCTAGAGCCTCTCTGGGCTTGGGAACAGTCCCATCCCTCTCTCAAAGCCCAGGCTGCACCAAGCTGGCCTCTTCCAGGAGTCTGGACCAGACTTCCAAGGCTTTGGCAGCATTTGGTGGGCCTGGGTCTCAGGCCTGTCCTGCTCCTTGGGGTCCGAGGCTGGAGCCAGTTCACAGTGCCAGCATCTCTCCTTAGCGCAGCCGAGGGTGAACGGGGTGGTGTGTCTGTCCATGGTGTTTCCTCAGAACCCCACCCACTCTGTCCTCTGACTTTGCACATGGAGAAGGGGCTGGGGAGGGAGTGCCTGTGCGTGACGCGGACCTGGAGAGGTTGCCTCTGCGGCCAGTGAGGGACCAGGGGCTTGTCAGGCCTGACACAGGCAGCCAAGTGATGAGTGCAGGCCTGGAGCCCTCTGAGTCCTGGGGAATTGGATTCTTGGCGGCACAGCCCCTCCTCACTTCCCCCTGGCGCTGCCCCTGGCATCAGAATGCACTCCAAGGTGGCCTGGATGTCATCAGGCGGGGAGGTGTGGGGTAAGGGGCAGCGCGCTCTGAAATGGCGTTAGCATGGACATGGCCCCTCACCCACGGGGCCCACAGTGGGCTGGCAGAGGGGCAGGGGACCACCCCCGCCGAGCCGATCCTCTGCCTGGAACGGCCTCCAGCTGTGCATGCCCCTGTCACACTCTGATGGGGTGTGGTCCACCGTGTCTGCGATGGACTGGGCACCCTCCTAGGCAGGGAAATGTGAGAACTGCTGCTGCTCTGGGGCTGGGCTCCATGTCACAGCAGGAGGGAGTACAGTGTTGCACCACATGGGAAGGACTCAGGGCAGTCAGCCACAAAGCTGCTGGTGATGACCGGGGGCTTGTGTCTTCACTCTGCAGCCCTAACACCCAGGCTGGGTTCGCTGGGCTCCATTCTGGGGGTGCAGACCCTGAGAGTGACGCCAGTGGGAGCCCCCCCGCCCCTTCCCTTCCTTGAAGGCCCAGGGGTCAAAGAGTGTAGACTCAGAGGCCTGGGGGCACATGTTTATTTAGCAGACAAGGTGGGGTTCCATCAGCGGGGTGGCCTGGGGATTAGCTGGGTGGGTGGCACTGTGGGGAGGGTCTCCCAGCTCCCTCAATGGTGTTCGGGCTGGTGCAGCAGCTGGTGGCACCCTGGACAGAGGTGGATATGAGGGTGATGGGCAGGGAAATGGGAGGCACCCGAGACGGGGACAGCAGAATAAAGACAGCAGCAGTGCTGGGGGGCAGGGGGAAGAGCAAAGGCAGGCCCAAGACCCCCAGCTCACTGCACCCTGGCCTCCCACAAGCCCCCTCGCAGCCGCCCAGCCACACTCACCGTGCACTCAGCCGTCGATACACTGGTCTGTTGGGGAGAAAGTCCGTCAGAACAGGCAGCTGTGTGTGTGCGTGCGTGTATGAGTGTGTGTGTGTGTGATCCCTGACTGCCAGGTCGTCTGCACTGCCCCTGGGCAGCCCCTGCCCCACCTGGCCCAGCTGCAGAAGATGTGGGGCTTCCTTTCAGAGATGGGGCAAGAGAGGGGCGGATGGCAGGGCAGGGGATGTGTGAGAAAGGCCGGAGAGGGGCTGCCTTGAGTGAGGCCTAGCTCCCAGGCTCCTCGGGCACCCAGGTCTCCTGCCTGTTTACCAGTCCAGGCAGCCTCTCAGCCTGGGGGAGGCCAGTGGCTCTCTGAATGGCGTGGCTGGAGCCTCCTGCCCAAGCCAGGCTCCCTGGAGTCAAGGACAGCTCCCAAGTCAGTGGTGAGCAAGTCCCCAGGGGTGAGAGGACAGCCAGGACAGCAAAACCCAGGGTGACGAGGCCTGGGAGGGTGGGGGGAGATGGCCCAGAACAAGGGGGCCTGGGAGGGTGGCCAGAGGTGTCAGGCCAGTGAAACTGAGAAATGGATACTCGGGCCTGGGTCTGGAATCCTCGTCTGGGCAGACCCCGGCTAAACTGCCAGGAAAGAGCACTTGCGGCCCAGGTCCCTGGGAGTCCCGTAGACCCTAGGGTGGGGCACAGTCTTCCTGGGCCCAGAGTGGCTTCCAAGGAGCTCCTGGACCGTCCACTGCTCCAGTGACTGAAGCTGAGGACGGAGTCTCTCCTCTCCCTGAACCCTGGTAGGGAAGCATCCCGCCTGAACAGTCCCCATGTCCCCATCCCCTCATCCAGACTGGCCATTACCGATTGGGACAGGGAAGACGATGTGGTTTTCAGGGAGGCCCAGAGATTTGGAGAAGCGGATGAAGTTCTCCTTTAGTTCCGAAGTCAGCTCCTTGGTTCTCCCTGTGACCAAGATGGCCAGTGAATGGCCGGCAGACACCACATAAATATTGTTGAATGAGTGGATGAGGCCTCAGATCCCTTCCTCATGGGAGACCGGCCTCCCCTCCTGCTAAGTGTGATCAGGAGCCAGTCCCCTAGGGGATGGGAGAGGACCCACCATAGAGGGTGATCTTGAAGTACTCCGTGTTTTGAGAAACTTTCTTGAAGAACACCATGGCATACTGGTTGTAGTTGGTGCTCACCACTCGGACGAGGTAACTCGTTAATCCAGGGTAACCTGCAGGCGTGGACGGTGAGGGGTCAGCCCTGCCCTGAATGGGAGGAGGGAGCTGTCCCCTCCCTCCCCAGCCCATCAGCATGGGCTTCTCCCCATACAACACATCTGTGTGGAGGGGCAGGAAGGTCTGTGCCCCTACCCAGCCCCCCGGAGCCCCAACTCAGTGCCCCACCTCACTCAGGACTCACTCTTAGCGTTGCCCAGTGTGAACTCTCCGGGCTGGGAACCTGGAACAAAAGTCCGGATCCAGTAGTCACACTTCTTTTTCCTTGGGAGGGAGAGATGGGTGGGTGAGAGGGGAGACAACCCAGGCTTGGGCCTTCTGTGCTGGACAAGGTGGGGCCAGGGCAGCAGTAGGGTTCTGATGCTCTCAGTCAGGCCCAACCCGTGACGGCTCATCCCCCACTACCTGGAGGGGCCCTACCCCACCCAGCCAAGATGGGCCTGGGCCTTCTCCCTGAGCCGACCCCAGGCTGTCCCTCCTGGTCTGCTGCCTGGGGACACTGGACCCCGCTCAGACCCTCCAGCACCCGATGTCCTTCTTTGCTTTGGCTGCCTCCCTGGGTGGTTTTCCCCCTACACACAGCAACCCCACATTTCTCCCCTGCACTCAGCTTGCTGCTTCCCTTCCTATACCCTCTCCCGGGGATCCACCTCTGTACTTCCAGTCTGCTCCATGCCAACTGTTCCCCTAGCTCTCAGGTCAAACCTGACCTCATCCTTGAGTCCTCCCACTTCCCATCCCCTGGCACCCCAGGGCTGAGCTCCCCAACCTGTCTGTATTCTGCTCCTTGCTCCACAAATGCCCTAATCCCAATCCACTCAGCTGCCAGAGTCAGAAACCCACTGGGGGCGGCTGATCCCTGGCTCCCTGCCCCTTCACCCTGTGCCTGTTCTCTCACACCAGTGACGGCCCCGCTTCGCTTTCGCTGGTCTCCCGACCTCCCAGGCTGCACCCCACCAAGTCTCCCCACCCTGCAGCCCAGGGGCCCTGCTCTAAGCCACTCCACAGCAGATCCGCTGGGGCGAGGCCTGAAGACCGTGCTAGATGCTAGCGTGGCCGCCTGTCCCTCCAGGCTGTTCAGCAGCTCTGCTCAGGGTGACCCTGCGATGGCTTGCTCCTTCCTGAAGCGGGGGCTCTATCTGACTCCAGCCCCTGCTGGGAACACCCCACACTTCCTTTTGAAGCAGGTTGGCTCTTTTAAGGCCACTTCCATGAAGGCACTGGGTGGGGTTCCAGGCTGGATCCAGTGTCCCCTCCTCCCGCTCTGGGGCAACCCTCCTCTCTCCATCTTGTTTTCTAATGACTGTGCGTGTCCATCCCCACCCTGTCTGTGTGTCTGCACAGAAATGCGCTATAAACGTTGCTCTAAGGAACAGAGGAAGGACGAACACAGATGAATTCCGGGCAGAACAGTGAGGTGGACGACAGGATCCCTCAGCTTTGGCCTGGCCATCCCTTGCCTATGATATCAGTCTGACTCTCACACCCTCAGGAGATGTCAGCCCTCACCTGAACAGGATGGAGGTGACGTTGTAGCTCTTGTCTTCTTTCAGCTCATAGATGGTGGCATACATCGGGTCTTTGTCTTCTCTGCGAATTGCATTCCCTGCCAGGCCTACCACATACCACTTCCCCTGGAACTGCAGGGGACTGATGAGAGGCACAGCCCAGGAATGGCCCTAGGAGCCACCCCTCCAGCTCTGTCCCTGTGGCACCTCTGGGCAGCCCAGCCTGGAACCATGAGCCCCTCTAGCTGGGCAGCAGGGCCCAGGCTGGGCCTGCACTGGTGAAGGGGCAGGAGCAGGAGGCCATCAGTCTAGAAGGGAGGCCTGGGGGAAGAGGCGGTGCTGAGTCTGGCAGGGAGGAGGGTGACCTTCTCACTGGAGGAGGCACGTAGCTGGTGGGCCTTTCTGAGCCTCAGTTTCCTCATCTGTGCAGGGGGACTAAAAGTATTCCCACGTTCCTTGGACAATGGGGGTTATGAGAAAGGGGATGTGGACCTGGGGGAGTCTGTTCAGGCTGAGATGGGGTGGGGATGGGGGGAAGGGGCATGGTTTCCATCAGGGGACACTGGTGGCACAGAGTGAGCTGAAACCTGGACCCTGGACTCCTACAGTCCTGCCCAACGTTCTTCCTGAGTCTCTTCACCTCTCCTCCCCTCTGCTCCCACTCTTCCCCGGGCCCTGCCTGCAGGTGCACTTCTTGGCCCCTTACCTGGTTGTCCTGGAAGTTCCGCTGCAGAGGGACCTTGCTCAGAGGTGGGGCCGGGATCAGGTCTGAGGTGGAGTCCTGGGCCTGGGCATGCAGAGCCCCCAACAGGGCTAGGCCCAGCCACAGGAGACCTAGGGGCATGATTTCAGGGCTGAGGAAGCAGGCGCTGTGGTGGCTGCTGGGCCTGGCAGGGGTGGAAGAGGAGGTGGCGAGTGAGAGGCTCACGTGGGTGGCCCTATTTATGGGATCTAGGGTGGGCTGATTCATTCTTTGCCAAGACCAGGAAGGTGAGGCAATTGCCAGCAACTCCTGCGGAAACACTTGGCAAGATTTCTGCACCTGGTCAGGATTGGGCAAGACAGAGGGACGGGGAGAGTTAGGGACATTCCCGGAGTGCTGCACCTCTGGCAGGGACAGTGACTCCCTCTGTGCCCTCCTTGTGCCATTCCCTTCTTCTGATTGCCCTGTATGTGGGCCGGTGGCCTGTGAGCCGGAAGAGCTGTCATCTCTGACTCCCCTGCTCAGCTGGATCCCAGGGTGGGGTATGTGCCCTGTGGTCCCCTCCCCATGCCCACAGAAAGGAAAGAATGAATGCCTCCTTCCCACAGATCATGTGCTGTTTCCTGGTTCTTTTAAGGGCCAGGGAAGGGTGGGGTGGCTGACAGTGGACAAGGAAAAACAAGGCATCTGCTCTGAACTCATGGAGCCCAGAATCATGGCCCTCCCAGGAGCCCCAGGCCAGGACCTGCATGTGCTCCAGAGGCCTTGAGACAGCTCCTTGCTCCTCTCCTTGCCCCATTTGCAGGAGGGGACCACAGCGGACCCCTGAGGGACCCTGTCTCTCCTGTGACTGCAGTGGGAGGAGACCCCACGCAGGGCACATGGGTTGAGTGCTGAGGCTATAGTCCCTGTCCTGGGTGAGTTGGACTGATGGGTGGGGGCGTGAAGGCGCCACACTGCTCCTCTGGATACCTGTTGCTTGGGGTCACTGAGAGTGCAAGGATCTGGCCTTATCCTTGAGGTCACTGAGACCATTCCCCTGACTCTAGTCACAGCCTTTGTCCATTGAACCCAGCAGCCCAGGCCAGAGGTTCCGGAACTGTCACTGAGATGGCTGGTCCCAGCCTTGTCCAGCAGGGAAGCAGTTATCTCAACGGGGGCCTGGCTGGCATCCTTGGGAGGCAGTGATGGATCGTAGGCCCTGCGCAGTGTCCACAGAGATGGCTCACCCATGAGGGCTGAGGCCGTCCTGGATGCCTGACCTGAGGCTGGACTGAGGGTTCGCTGGTTTTAGAGCTTTCAATGGGACTAACGGGGACCTCACTGGCTCTGCCTATGTGCTGCTTGGGATCCCCAATCTGGGCTCGGGGGCAGCAGGGCCTCAGGGAAGGGGCTCTGGGAGTCCTGAGCTGGGGTTAGTCTAGAGAGGCCCCCACTGGATCCCTGCCCCCTCAGGCCCTGTCCTGCCTGCCCGATTGGATGATGAAAGGGCAGGAAGCAAAGATGAGCAAAACTGCAGGGGAACGATGTTGCCCCAAAGCCTTCCCTCTCTAGAGGTAGCCAGTGGCTACTCCCTCCCTCCGAACCCCCTCTTCCCCTCATGACCCTGTTCCCAAGAACTCCACCTCTGCTACTGTCTTTGACCTTAAAAAGCATCCTCGGCCAGCCGGGCACGGTGGCTCACGCCTGTAATCCCAGCACTTTGGGAGGCCAAGGCGGGCAGATCACGAGGTCAGGAGATTGAGACCATCCTGGCTAACACAGTGAGACCCCGTCTCTACTAAAAATACAAAAAAATAGCCGGGCGAGGTGGCGGGCGCCTGTAGTCCCAGCTACTCAGGAGGCTGAGGCAGGAGAATGGCGTGAACCCCGGGGGGGCAGAGCCTGCAGTGAGCCAAGATCGCGCCACTGCACTCCAGCCTGGGCGACAGCGAGACTCCATCTCAAAAAAAAAAAAAAAGTATCCTCTGCCAGGCCGGGTGCGGTGGCTCACGCCTGTAATCCCAGCACTTTGGGAGGCCGAGGCGGGTGGATCACGAGGTCAGGAGTTCGAGACCAGTCCGGCCAACATGGCGAAACCCTGTCTCTACTAAAAATACAAAAATTAGCAGGGCATGGTGGCAGGTGCCTGTAATCCCAGCTACTCAGGAGGCTGAGGCAGGAGAATAGCATGAACCTGAGAGGTGGAGGTTGCAGTGGGCCGAGATCACGCCTTTGCACTTTAGCCTGGAACAGAGAGAGATTTTGTCTAAAAAAAAAAAAAAGTATCCTCGGCTGGGCGCAGTGGCTCACGCCTGTAATCCCAGCACTTTGGGAGACTGAGGCGGGTGGATAACCTGAGGTCAGGTGTTCAAGATGAGCCTGACCAACATGGTGAAACCCTGTCTCTAGTAAAAATACAAAAATTAGTTGGGCATGGTGGCACATGCCTGTAATCCCAGCTACTCGGGAAGCTGAGGCAGAAGAATTGCTTGAACCTGGGTGGTGGAGGTTGCAGTGGGCCAAGATTGCACCATTGCACTCCAGCCTGGGCGACAGAGGGAGACTCCATCTTGGGGAAAAAAAAAATGTATCCTCAGGGACCAGCCTGGCCAACATGGCAAAACCCTGTCTCTACTAAAAATACAAAAATTAGCCAGGTGGGGTGATGCACGCCAATGATCCCAACTACTCAGGAGGCTGAGGCAAGAGAATGGCTTGAACCCGGGAGGTGGAGGCTGCAGTGAGCCAAGATCGCACCACTGCACTCCAGCCTGGGCAACAGAGTGAGACCCTGTCTAAAACAAAAAACAAAAACAAAAAAAACACATATCCTCGGGGAGGCTGAGGTGGGAGGATCACTTGGGCCCAGGAGGCCGAGGCTGCAGTGAGCTATGATTGTGCCACTGCACTCCAGCCTGGACGATAGAGTGACCCGACTCTAAAAAGTACCCTCTAGTCTATGGTGACTGCTTTATGTAGCTGAGACCAGTGGGTGGAGCCCCAGAGAATTTGAAGTTGGGGGTGGGGCAGCGTCATGGATCTCTGAGGATCCAGGACTCCAGGTATGAATGTGGTGGGTGAGCAGGGCACTGGGTCCACAGCGGAAAGACACCAGAGCCAGGTGCAGAAGGGGAGATGACCCCGCTCGGGGGTCCCCCAGGCCGTCTTGAAGCCTGGCTCTTCCACATGCATGCAGATCTCTGCCTAGCTCCCACCCAAATCAGGCGCTCCTCCGAAGAGAGCGGCTCTGCGCTTCTGTGAGGTCGTGCACGGACAGCACCGGGCCCCAGGGTGTCCCTACACAAGGCTGACTTTCTGATCAAACCCATGTAGGGCTCATTCCTCTCTCTGCACCAGCTCCAGACCTGTCTCCTACCCACTGGCCTTGGCTCTCTTCAGGGTCCAGCAGGGCTGCAGGGAGGAGGTCAGCTCTACACACACCCACCACACAAGCTTCAGGACTCAGCACTAGGAAGACTGGGTAAGGACCGTGGTGTAGACCTCCTATTCAGACTTGACTGACTCCAAGGGCTCCAGGGTCGACAGGACACTGGAGCCCCATTCCTCACCCACCCCCTTCCCACTGGGCCCCATTCACTGGGCCCCATTCATTGGGTCCTGGCCAATGAGGGTACACAAGGGTTCACACTGCTCAGCGCTTGGGACAATCTCCACAACACATGTGGCACCGTGCACGGCATGCCAGGCACCCACCCGCCTCCCCTCGGCCCCTCCTATGGTTTCCACCGTGGCCCCTGGACTGGTCCTGCCTTCTCTCAAGGAGCTGCAGGTGCCTCTAGTGAGCCCTCAATGAGCCACACAGAAGCACTGGGGCCAAGCCTCTCCTGAGAGGAGCTGGGCCGGGCTCCCAAGTCCTGCTGTGCAGGTCGGTTTAGCAACAGCAGGAGCTTAAAGACAGGTCCCTGCCTGGGTTTCCTGTGGCCAGAGACCAGAAGTACTCCGGCTGCTCCTGACCCTCCCGCAGTCTCTGGCAGGCAGCTGTCCCCACTCTCCATGCCCAAGAGTGGGTGCTCCCTGGAGACTGCAGCAGCCTGTCCTCCCACGGAGAGGCCCAGGTCTCATCCATGCATGAAGGCAGCAAGACGCTTCCTGGCAGTCCTTGCATCTCAGGAATCCAATCTGACACCCCGTTCTGGTTTCCGGATCTTGTGAGTAGTGTTCAACGTGGCCATGAATGGTTAGCCCTCTGACGTGTTTGAAGGCTGGGCAGGAGGTGACTGGCTGGGCTTCTAGGAGCCAGGTACCACACCTGGAAGGAGTCTACAGTCAAGATGCCCCCAGGAGGCCCAGTCACAGACGCAGGAAGTCTTGGTGTCTGCAGATCAGCCCTCCTTGGTCACAGCAGGTCCAGGCTGGGCACCCGACTCTCAAACACCCAGGAACGGGAGGGGCTGTTTAGTGTGAGGAGCTTACCCTGCCAGGGCCTTGGGCTGAGTCTCCTGTTTCCAGAAACAGTTTTCCAACCCCCATCCTCTCTCATGCCAAGGCTCACCGAGGGGCCCTGAGGCCCTCCTGCCCCTTCTACCTGACAGGGACCCTGCCCGCCTGTGAAAATCCCCTCCCAACCCTCCCCCAAGTACACCCACTGGATTCCTCCCTCTGATGAACCCCTGGGGTCTGCCAGACATGGGGAAGCAGGCCCTGCTGCTTGAGGTCTGGGCCCAGGGCCCTTGCTGGTTCCATCCCTAGGTGCCTGGCCCAGGCATGCTGCTTAGATGGGTGCTCTGCCTTTTACTCTGCAGCCTGGACTCCCATGCGGGCGAGAGGGCCCACAATGATCATAGGTGGCAGCGGAGTGGACGTCAAGGCTCTGAGCAGGGTCTAGGGTGGACACAGGCAGCGGCAGGCAGTGGTGGATGCCAGCCTCCTGTGGAGCTGGGCCGAAGTCCCTCTGTCATAGGCCTCTGTCCCACATGGCCCTGGCGCTGCTCAAGACCAATGCTCCTCCCAGCTCTGCACCCCTCCTGCCTGGACTGCAGCCCCCAGCACCCCAGGAAAGGGGCATCTCCACGGCGGCCACTCCTGCATTACCCCACATGCTCCCGTGCTCCCTGCTCTCCAGGCCCTTGGCTGGGCCTCCGCTGGCACCATCAGAGGTGGCTGGGTGAGAGGACCAGTCTGGCTCTCCTGAAAGCTGGTTCTCCCGAGAGCCAGGACAGGCCAGGAGCATGCCCAGCCCAGGGGGCAGGGTAGTAGGTTCCGGAAGGGTCAAATGAGACCAAATGTCCTTGAAGACACCCCTAGCTCCAGAACCACAATGCACAGCCTCCTGCCTGGGGCCCCTCTGGTGCCCTGTGGGGGCTGAGGATGGAGTGGGCTGCAGCCTCTTACGCCCTCCGCTTCATCCCAGTGGTGGAGGGAGATCGCAGACAGGGACCCACTCCTCCCTGGCAGCACGTGTTTATTTCAGCTGAGGGGGTGGGTTCCGTGGCTGAGCCTCCCCCTCTGGGGGAGGGGGACATGAACAAGGCTGTGACAGGCAGTGAGGACCAGGTCTGGCTCCAAAGGGAGAGCGTGTCCACCTTCAAAAGAAGAGGCCAACTTGGACCAGTGCAGAGTGGGGTGAGGGGCAGGGAGGGCAGTGCCAGTGGCAGAGCAGCAGGAGACGCCAAGAACACCCAGAGACCTTGGCCTTCACCTGGCCACTGTCCTTCTCAGCCCGATTCTCAGAGGGCCCAGGTCAGAGGTCTGGGGGGGAAGTGTAAGTTTCTGGGTACAAAGCTTGGTGGCCCAGACCTTGGGCCGGAGAGAGGACCACTCCCTGCCCCCTCCTGTGACTCTCAGAATCACCTGTCAGGAGGGGGAGCCCTCTGCGTTGCCACGACGGGCAGACCCAAGGCCGCAGGGCACAGGTCTGGGTGCCTTTCCCGGGGCCCAGACTCCCTCAGGCCTTGGGTGGGCACTGGCCTCTCCCAGGTCACTGCAGTCCCAAGCGCCCCTCCCTGGGAGCTCAGCCTGGGTCTGCCCCAACTGGAGTGTCTCGTGGTTCTCCAGGTTCTGCCTACAATCCGAGGTCTCCCTGTCCTCGGCCACCTCCCCACACCGCTGGGTCCCACCTCCTCCTGACACTCTTGGGTCCCCTGTCCTGAACTACCTCATCCCACACTGCTGGGTTCCCTTGATTCAGGTCCCTTCCTTCCCATACCTCTGGGGCCCCCGGCTTGGCCACCTCTTCCCCACTCCACAGGCCACACCCTTGGCTTTCTCTCAAGAGTTTGCTTTCTTAACAGTGAATTTCCTATTGTTAGCATCTTCTGCAATCTAGAGAAGCTGAGAATTTCCCAAATCATCAAATTACTACAGCAAATTACCACAAAGTTGCAATGAGCTGTTATCACACCACTGCACTCCAGCCTGAGCGACAGAGCAAGACCCTGTCTCAAAAAAACAAACAAACAAAATCCAAAAGTAATGAGAACATGGCTGCTCTTCAGGAAAGGAAAAACATCTGGGCCACACCACCACCACCACCACCAAAAAATAGCTTATGTGTCATTTGCCTTTGAGTAATGTACATACGTCATTCATTCTCCTTAAAAATCAGGCATTAGGTACTGTAACAAATGTGCACCAAGAAAAGAACAGGCATTAGGATGTTAACCATTATGAAATTTAAAAAATAATAATAAAGAATAAGATCCTTAATCATTTGCAAATACTTTTTTTTTGAGACAGAGTCTCGCTGTCAGCTAGGCTGCAACGGCGCAATCTTGCCTCACTGCAATCTCCGCTTCCTGGTTCAAGCGACTCTCCCACCTCAGCCTCCCGAGTAGCTGGAACTACAGGTGTGTGCCACCATGCTTGGCTAATTTCTGTATTTTTAGTAGAGACGCACTTTCACCATGTTGGCCAGGCTGGTCTCGAACTCCTGGCCTCAAGTGATCTGCCCACCTCAGCCTCCCAAACAAAGTGCTGGGATTACAGGTATGAGCCACCACGCCCAGACTTTGAAACTTTTTTTCTACATAAAGTTACATTTACATTATTCATTTACATGGATATATTTTGGGGGACCATTTTCCAGCCAGCATAGTCTCCTTGACTCCATAGACCCCTTCTCCCCACACCCCAGATTCCTCTTGTCCTGGGCCACCTGCACTACAGACCTCCTCACAAAGGGACTTGGACTCCCTTCAGGAGAGGACCCGGGTCGTGGGCAGCCCCGCCTGTGTAGAGAGCTGAAGCTGGGCTGCTCAGAGAGCCCCCAGCTCAGGGCTGAGGAGCTTTAGGGCTCAGCTGTGTCCCAGGCAGGTGCTGGGGCTGGGGGGGTGGGAGCCTGGCCCTTCTCCTACTGTCTCCTGCTCTTCCTTTTTTTTTTTTTGAGACTGAGTCTAGCTGTGTTGCCCAGGCTGGAGTGCAATGGCGTGATCTCAGCTCACTCCAACTTCCGCCCAGATTCAAGCAATTCTTGTGCCTCAGCCTTCCTGAGTAGCTGGGATTACAGGTGCGTTCCACCACGCCCGGCTAATTTTTGTGTTTTTGGAAGAGACGGGCGTTGCACCATGTTGGCCAGGCTGGTCTCCAACTCCTGACCTCAAGTGATCCTCCTTCCTCCACCTCCCAAAGTGCTGGGATTATAGGCATGAGCCACCACACCCAGCCTGTCTCCTCCTCTTCCTGCCTCCCCCCACCCTGCCTCATCCCCTTCCTGTGTAGCTCAGGGTATGTACAGGCTCCGAAGTGCACACCCAATGTGTCCCCTGCTACTAAATGTGCTGTGAGCATTACAATCCACCCAGAGGGCCTTGCCTCCTATGCAAAGGGCTCAAAGGTCCTTCCTTCCTGACCTGAGTCTCTCTCCTTCTAACTAATTATCCTTACTAGGAGCAGGCACTAGGAGAGAGCCGCTTCTCTGCCTCCTGCCCAAAGAGGGCCATTTCAGAGAACCACAGTAGAAGAGGATCTGACTGCCAGCCTTGGAGCTTGTGGACTGGGGTCCAACTATTGCCAAGAAAAGTCTAAAGGCAAGGGATGGGCTGGATCTGCTCTTGCTGGTGAGTGGAGACGAGGCTGTCCAAGGTCTACCACTCCCCAAAGGCAGGCAGGGGTGTCTGGTCTTCCTGTGGCCTGAGCGAACCTTGGGGAAGATCCATTCAAAAGCAATCCTGGCCGAACAGGAGTCTGGAAACTTTGAAGACCCCCTTCTACCAGACAACAGGATCAATTAAGAAACAGACTCTGAGGCCGGGCACGGTGGCTCACGCTTGTAATCCCAACACTTCGGGAGGCTGAGGCAGGCGGATCACCTGAGATCAGAAGTTCCAAGACCAGCGTGGCCAACATGGTGAAACCCCGTCTCTACTAAAAATACAAAAATTGGCTGGGTGTCATGGTGCGCACCTGTAATCCTAGCTACTCAGGAGGCTGAGGCAAGAGAATTGCTTGAACCCAGGAGGTGGAGGTTGCTGTGAGCCAAGATCGTGCCACTGTACTCCAGCCTGGGTGACACAGCAAGACCCTGTCTCAAGAAATAATAAAATAAAATATGTTTAAAAAGAAGGAAAGAAAGAAAACAATCAGGAGAAGAAATCAAGAAGACAGAAAGATCTTCCTATTTTATGGGAATATCAAAGCCAAAAGTTGACTCTTGGAAAAGACTAATCGGATAGAAATTTGGAAAAATTTCTCATGACAAAAGGATATAAGACACAAATAAACAACTGTAGAAATAAAAAAGGAACAGAACTATAGAGTTCTAGAGCTATTAAAAAGATAATGAGCTGGGCGTGGTGGCTCACGCCTGTAATCCCAGCACTTTGGGAGGCCAAGGCAGGCGGATCACGAGGTCAGGAGATCGAGACCATCCTGGCTAACACGGTGAAACCCCGTCTCTACTAAAAATACAAAAAATTAGCCGGGAGTGGTGGCAGGCGCCTGTAGTCCCAGCTACTCGGGAGGCTGAGGCAGGAGAATGGTGTGAATCCGGGAGGTGGAGCTTGCAGTGAGCCGAGATCGTGCCACTGCACTCCAGCCTGGGTGACAGAGCGAGACTCCGTCTCAAAAAAAAAAAAAAAAAGATGACGAAAGAATGCAATAAATAAGGAAATGAGAAATTTCCCAGAAAATTATAACTTACAAAAGAGATTCAAGAAGAAAAAAAACATCTGAGTTATCCTCTGACCATTAACAGAAATTGAATCAGATGTTAACAAATCTTCCCATAATGACAACACCGGGCTGAGTGCTGTGACTCACATCTGTAATCCCAGCACTTTGGGAGGCCAAGGCAGGAGTATTGCTTGAAGCCAGGAGTTTGAGACCAGCCTGAGAAACATGGCAAAACCCCATCTCTACAAAAAAAATTAAAAATTAAAAAAAAAAAATTAGCCGGACGTAGTGGTATGCACCTGTAGTCCCAGTTACTCGTGAGGCTGAGGCAGGAGAATCACTTGAACCCCAGAGATAGAGGCTGCAGTGAGCCATGATCTCACCGCTGTACTCCAGTCTGGGCAATAAAAATAAAAAAATAAAATGCCAGGCTTGGCGTGGTGGCTCATGCCTGTAATCTCAGCACTTTCGGAGGTAGAGGTGGGTGGATCACCTGAGGTCAGGAGTTCGAGACCAGCCTGGCCAACATGATGAAACCCCATCTCTACTAAAAATACAAAAATTAGCCAGGCATAGTGGCATGTGCCTGAAATCCCAGCTACTCAGGAGGCCAAGGCAGGAGAATCGCTTGAACCCGGGAGGCGGAGGTTGCAGTAAGCCGAGATCGCGCCACTGCATTCCAGCCTGGGCGGGCGACAGAGCGAGACTCTGTCTCAAAAAATAAAAAAATAAAAATAAATGCCATCTTTGCATCACATCCTATTCAAGGGTACTGACATCAACGTGACTTATCACCATGGATGTTGGCCTTGATCACCTGACTGAGGTACATTGGTCAGGTCTCTCCACCAGACAGTCACTCTTCTCCTTCTCCCCCTTACCATACTCTACTCTTTGAAGGACGTCCCTATACACAGCCCACACCTAAGAAGTAGGGAGTTTTGCTCCACCTCCTTGGGGGGCTGGATATCTGCAGAAATTATTTGAAATTCTCCTTTGATTTTTTATTTACTTATTCTTTTTAAAATTTTTTTTGAGACGGGGTCTTGCCCTGTTGCCCAGGCTGGAGAGCAGTGGCGTGATCTCAGCTCACTGCAACCTCTGCCTCCCGGGTTCAAGTAATTCTCCTGCCTCAGCCTTCTGAGTAGCTAGGATTACAGGCACCCGACACCACACCCGGCTAATTTTTGTATTTTTAGTATAGATGGGGTTTCACCACGTTGGCCAGGCTGGTCTCGAACTCCTGACCTCATGATCTGCCCACCTTGGCCTCCCAAAGTGCTAGGATTACAGTCATGAGCCATTGCGCCCAGCTATTTATTTATTTATTTTAATTTAATTTTTTTTTTGAGATGGAATTTTGCTCTTGTTGCCCAGGCTGGAGTGCAGTGGTGCGATCTTGGCTCACTGCAACCTCCGCCTCCCGAGTTCAAGCGATTCTCCTGCCTCAGCCTCCTGAGTAGCTGGGGTTACAGGCACCGGCCACCAAGCCTGGCTAATTTTTTGTATTTTTAGTAGAGATAGCGTTTCACACTGTTGGCCAGGCTGGTCTCAAACTCCTGACCTCAAGCGATCTGCCCTCCTTGGCTGTTGGGAGCAGGCCACCCAAAATCTGGCCATAAACTGGCCCCAAAACTGGCCATAAACAAAATCTCTGCAGCACTGTAACATGTTCACAATGGCCCTAATGCCCAAGCTGGAAGGTTGTGGGTTTACGGGAATGAGGGCAAGGAACACCTGGCCCGCCCAGGGCGGAAAACTGCTTAAAGGCATTCTTAAGCCACAAGCAATAGCATGAGCGATCTGTGCCTTAAGGACATGCTCCTGCTGCAGTTAACTAGCCCAACCTATTCCTTTAATTCGGCCCATCCCTTCGTTTCCCATAAGGGATACTTTCAGTTAATTTAGCATCTATAGAAACAATGCTAATGACTGGTTTGCTGTTAATAAATACACGGGTAAATCTCTGTTTGGTGCTCTCAGCTCTGAAGGCTGTGAGATTCCTGATTTCCCACTTCACACCTCTATATTTCTGTGTGTGTGTGTCTTTAATACCTCTAGCGCTGCTGGGTCTCGGCACTCAGCCTCCCAAAGTGCTGGGATTACAGGCGCGAGCCACTGCGCTTGGGTATTTATTTTTAAGACCAAGTCTCGCTCTGTCACTCAGGCTGGAGTGCAGTGGCATGATCTCAACTCACTGCAACCTCTGCCTCCCAGGTTCAGGTGATTCTCCTGCCTCAGCCTCCCGAGTAGCTGGGATTACAGGTGCCCACCATCATGCCTGGCTAATTTTTGTATTTTTAGTAGAGATGGGGCTTCGCCATGTTGGCCAGGCTGGTTTGGAACTCCTGACCTCAGGTGATCTGCCCACCTCGGCCTCCCAAAGTGCGGGGATTACAGGCGTGAGCCACTGCGTCAGGCCAATTTTTGTATTTTTAGTAGAGACGGGGTTTCACCATATTGGCCAGGATGATCTCTATCTCTTGACCACGGGATCTGTCTGCCTCAGCCTCCCAAAGTGTTGAGATTACAGGTGTGAGCCACAGGGCCCAGCCTATTTATTTATTTGAGATATAGTCTCGCTGTGTCTCCCAGGCTGGAATGCAGTGTCGCGCTCTCGGCTCACTGCAACCTCCATCTCCCGGGTTCAAGTGATTCTCCTGCCTCAACCTCCCGAGTAGCTGGGACTACAGGCGTGCACCACCACGCCCAGCTAATTTTCTGTATTTCCTTTTTTTTTTTTTTGAGACAGAGTCTTGCTCTGTTGCCCAGGCTAGAGTGCAGTGGCCTGAGCCACCACGTTCGGCCCCGAGATTATTTGGAATTCTTCTGCACAGATTTGTTTTTTGTCCCTCACTTACTTATTCAATCATTTATCTATGTAAGTGTGGACTTGTTTGATAAAATGTATAGGAGCCCATTGGTTTGGACTGAGCTCCTGCACCAGGCCCAATAGACCGAACCAAAATGGAGTCACTGATGCTGCAGCTCCAGGTCACCAGCCAAAACTAAGTTGTTTATCTGACCCTCCTTCCTAGAAATCAGGAGAGTGACAGATCAGATAAAAACCAGATCCCCACACAAGCCAGTTTTAGCCAGCATGATAAGGAAGTCCTTTTTGCTTTATTTAACCTTTACAAGGAAAGTAACTTCGAAATGATCAATCTGCTCTTTGTTCTCTGACCCTTCTTTCTTCAGCCCTTTTCTGTCTATAAAATCTCTGCCCAGCTCATGGGAACACTCATTCAATTTTATAGAATGAGATATCATCTGATTTTAGACTAGCAAATAAAATCCAATTAAGATCTTTAACTTTGGCCAGGCATGGTGGCTCACACATGTAATCCCAGCATTTTGGAAGGCCAAGGCGGGAGGGCTGCTTGAGCTCAGGAGTTCAAGACCAGCCTGGGTAATACAGTGAGACCATATCTCCACAAAAAATTAAAATAAAAAATTAGCCAGGCGTGGTGGCGGGCATCTATAGTCCCAGCTACTTGGGAGGCTGAGGTGGGAGGATTGCTTGAGCCCGAGAGGTTGAGGCCGCATTGAGCCATGATTGGGCCACTGCACTGCAGCCTGGGTGACAGAGCGAGACCATGTCTCAAAAAATAAAAATAAAATAAATGTTTTGTAATTTTGTCTTCTGGCTGACTCATGGATGTTTATTTTATACTTTGGGTTATAATCCAATCCCACCTTATTTTTGTTGCTCAAATTGTTTCAGCTTTGGTCACTGGGAGCTCCTGAGACCTTCTGACATACTCCTTTCATTGTGTTTTGTTTTTTGGGGGGTGGGGGGGATGGAGTCTTGCTCTGTCACCAGGCTGGAGTGCAGTGGCAAGATCTCGCCTCCCTGCAACCTCTGCCTCCTGGGTTCAAGCAATTCTCGTGCCTCAGCCTCCCAAGTAGTTAGGATCATAGGCTCCTGCCACCATGCCCAGCTAATTTTCGTATTTTTAATAGAGATGGGATTTCACCATGTTGGCCAGGCGGGTCTCAAACTCCTGACCTCAGGTAATCCGCCTGCCTCGGCCTCCCAAAGTGTTGGGATTACAGGCATGAGCCACCACGCCCGGCCCATTGTGGTTTTTGAGCAATTTGGTAAGTAGTGACATACATAAATGCCCACAAAACCACCACCACAACCCAGATGGTGAGCATATCCCTCACCACCGAGTCCTCCCGCCCTTGGTAATCCTTCCCTCCAGTTCTCCACTGCTCTTCGCAGCCCCTGACCTGTTTCCTGTCACCGTAGATGAGTCTGCATCACCTCTCTATATGGGACCATATAGTAAATGCTCTTTATTGCCTGGCCTCTTTCACTCAGCATAGTAATTTTGCAATTCATCCCTTCAGCAGGTTCTGGATGTGATGAGGGGCAGTAGGACACTCAGGGAGAGACCCCCTGGGTGTCAGAGAGGGGTAATTGGTGGGTCAGCAGAAGTGGCAGAGCGGGGCCAGGGGGTTGTGGAGAGGGCAGAGGCTGGCAGGACTCCTGGGTTCCCCACTGGCCACTGAGGAAGGGCAGGTGAGAAAGATGGCAGGTTAGGTGGCTGTGTCTCCATGGTGGGGGTCCCTGGAGGGCATGCCAGCTAGCTATCCCAGAGGCAGGTATAAACCCAGGCCTAAAGTCTGCATAGGGCTGACCTAAAGCCACAGGCTGGAACTTTCATGACACATGTGTGACAGAAACCAGGGGAGGGAAGAGGTGGCCAAAGGTATGTGTACCAGGCCCAGAGGGGACATGACTTAACCTAATTCTTTTATTTTTCTTTATTTTTATTTTTTTTTTTTTTTGAGATGGAGTTTTGCTCTTGATGCCCAGGCTGGAGTGCAATGGCGTGATCTCGGCTCATCGCAACCTCCGCCTGCCGGGTTCAAGCGACCTGCCTCAGCCTCCCGAGTAGCTGGGATTACAGGCATGCACCATCACACCCAGCTAATTTTGTATTTTTAGTAGAGACAGGGGTTTCTCTATGCTGGTCAGGCTGGTCTTGAACTCTCGACCTCAAGTGGTTTGCCCGCCTCAGCCTCCCAAAGTGCTGGAATTACAGGCATGAGCCACCATGCCCAGCTTTTTCTTTCTTTCTTTTTTTAGAGACTGGGTCTCACTCTGTTGTCCAGACTGGAGTGCAGTGGCGTGATCCTAGATCACTGCAGCCTTGACCTCCTGGGCTCAAGCGATTCTCCTGCCTCAGCCTCCCAAAGTGCTAGGATTACAGGCATGAGCCACTACATCGGGCCCAGAAAAACCTAAATCTTTTTTTTTTTTTTTTTTTTTTTTGAGACAAAGTCTTACTCTATCACCCAGGCTAGAGTACAGCAGTGGCACGATCTCGGCTCACTGAAACATCTGCCTCCCAAATTCAAGCGATTCCCCTGCCTCAGCCTCCCAAGTAGCTGCTGGGATTACAGGTGTGAGCCACCGCACCCAACCCCATTTTTGTATTTTTAGTAGAGATGGGGTTTCACCATGTTGGCCAGGCTGGTCTTGAACTCCTGACCTCAGGTGATTCACCCGCCTCAGCCTCCCAAAGTGCTGAGATTATAGGCGTGAGCCACGATGCCTGGCTTGGAACCTAATTCTTAAGAGGCAGGCTGCAGAAGAGGCAAGGGCAAGGGAGATAGGGAAGTGTGTCCAGAGAGGCTGAAGGAAACCCAGGGACACTAAGGTCACAGAGCCGTAGAGGGGCACATGTCCATGAGACTGGCCACTGGTTCAGATACCAAGTGCAGGTCATAGAAGTTATGGCTCAGAATGGGGCTTGTAGGCTGGCAGGATCTGGGTTCTGCCTGGACGGAGGCTCCCTTCTCTCCTGGCTGTGAGACTCCTGGGTCCTGGCCACCTGGCCACCCCGGGAAGAGTACGGCTGTCTTAGTGTGTTCCTGTTGCCATAACAAAATACCACAGGCTGGGCAATGTATGAAATAATAGAAGTGTTATAGCTCTTTTGGAATTTATCCAGCAGGTTTTCCAGTTTTCACCCCTAAAAAGAAAGAAAGAAAAGAAAAGGGCCGGGCACGATGGCTCACGCCTGTAATTCCAGCACTTTGGGAGGCCAAGGTGGGCAGATTACTTGAGGTCAGGAGTTCGAGACCGGCTTGGCCAACATGGTGAAAACCTGTCTCTACTAAAAAATACAAAAATGAGCCAGGCATGGCCGGGAACGTGTCTCACGCCTGTATTCCCAGCACTCTGGGAGGCCAAGGTGGGTGGATCACGAGGTCAGGAGTTCAAGACCAACCTGGCCAAGATGGTGAAACCCTGTCTCTACTAAAAATACAAAAAAAATCAGCCTGGCATGGTGGCAGGCGCCTGTAATCCCAGCTACTCAGGAGGCTGAGGCAGAGAATTGCTTGAACCCGGGAGGCAGAGGCTGCTGTGAGCAGAGATCATGCCACTGCACTCCAGCCTGGGCAACAGAGACTCCGTCTCAGAAAAAGAAAAAAAAAAAAATTAGCCAGGTGTGGTGGTGTGTGCCTGTAATTCCAGCTATTGGGGAGTCTGAGGTAGGAGAATTACTTGAACCCAGAGCCGGAGGTTACAGTGAGCTGAGTTCGAGATTGCACCACTGCACTCCAGCCTGGGTGAAGAAGCAAGACTTCGTCTCAAATTAAAAGAAAAAAAAAAAAGGAAATGAAAAGAAAAGAAATCTATTGCTCACAGCTCTGGAGGATGGGAAGTCCAAGATCCAGTCACCAGCAGGTTCGGTATCTGATAGGGGCCTGTTTCTCACAGATGGTGCTGTCTAGGTGTCCTCACATGGCAGGGGAGATGGAAGGGCAAAAAGGGCCTAGCTAGTTCCTTTAAGCCCTTTTATAAGACTACTAATCTATTCAGGAGAGCAGAGGCCTCATGACTTAATCACTTCCTAAAAGCCTCATCTCTTAATACGACTATGCTGAGTCTTGAGTTCCTACATATGAACACATACATTCAAACCACAGCAACAGCCATGCCTAGGATGGGACACTCTGCCCCTTCACCAGGCTGTAGGGGAAGAAGACTGTGCCCACTTGCTCAGCCCTCAGATGAGGAAGGGCTGGACTAGGATCAGGGCAAGGTCAGGGAGGAGGCCATGAGCACAGGGAGGCGGAGGCAGAGGAAAGGGGTGAGACGGGGCAAGGCTGGGATAGAGGATGGGGTTGGGACTGATCAGAGACAGGCTGGGGCTGAGATGGGGAGGAACAGGGGCCTCACAGCCCAGGCTGGCTCGGTGCCCCGACTCCCATATGAGCCTCTGAGATTTGCTCAGACTTGGGCCTAGAGCTCCATCTAGCTCTGCCGCAGTGGGCTGCTCAGCCCTGAGGTTCCCCTGGGCATTCAGCAGGGCTGTGCTCAGTGCTGGCCGCAGGTTGGAGGTCTCCGGTGGAGTGAATTAAGAAAGAGGCAGTGCAGGGACCAAGGGCAGTGAGGCAGAAGGAACACTGGAGAGCAAGCCAAGCAGTCTCATGGCCAAGACAAAAGAAAAAGAACTTTGGGTTGGGTGCGGTGGCTCATGCCTGTAATCCCAGCATTTTGGGAGGTCAAGGCGGGCAGGTCATTTGAAGTCAGGAGTTTGAGACCAGCCTGGCCAACATGGCGAAACCCCGTCTCTACTAAAAATACAAAACTTAGCTGGGTGTGGTGGCGCACGCCTGTAGTCCCAGCTACTTGGGAGGCTGAGATGGGAGAATCACTTGAACCTGGGAGGCGGAGGTTGCAGTGAGCCAAGATTACGCTGCTGCACTCCAGCCTGGGCGACAGAGTGACTCTGTCTCAAAAAAAAAAAAAAAAAAGAGAGAAAGAACTTCGCCAAATATTTTGGCGAGGGGCTGGTCATTGAGTTTCCTTTCTAGATTTGGCAAGAGATGAATCCTCTTGTGCTAGGGCGGAGCAGCTCCCAGGTAGGCCCTCCCAGGCACCAGCCTCTCCCCACTCATTTTTCCATTTAATCCTGATAGAAATCATTATTCCTATTTTATAGGTGGGCATCTCCGGGCTGGAGAAGGTGGGAAGGAGGTCGATGGTTCTCTCTCCACACCCCACCCCTGGACTTTTTTTTGTGAGACAGGGTCTTGCTCTAGCCCAGGCTGGAGTACAGTGGTATGATCACAGGTTCATTGCAGTCTCCAACTCCTAGAGTCAAGCCATCCTCCCGCCTCAGCCTCCCAGTAGCTGGGAGCACAGACGTGTGCTACCACACCCAGCTAATTTTTCCATTTCTTGTAGAGACAGGGTCTCTCTGCTGCCTAGGGCGGTCTCAAACTTCTGTCCTCAAGCTATCCTCCCAAAATGCTCTACCTCCCAAAATGCTAGGATTACAGGCGTGAGCCACCACGCCCTGTGTCACCTCAGCAGCTTAAGCACGTGCAACTGGTTGCTCTGTAAGCTGCTCACATTTGGCAAGGCTGCGAGGCCACACCAGCAAAGCCAGGTGGCTGGGGATGCTGACCCAGCAGAGCATCGCGCTCCCCGCCCCGGGCCAGCCCCTCCTGCTAAGCCCAGCAGGCCAAACTCGGACCCGCCCTCCTCAAGTGCCTAGGTCTCCCCTGGGCCTGAACACATCAAGTTACATTTTGATGGAGTTAGAATCTGGAAAATCAAGAGTGTGGAAGATCAGGAGCAATTAATGTAAACAGGAGGAGGACGAAGCTGGGTCCCGTCTAGCAAGCAGGAGCGTGAGAGTGGCGCTGGGAGAAGGCATGGATAGCGATAGAGTAGAGCACAGAACATGGGGCTCACCCTTAACCATTCCTAAACACTCTAAGCTCGAGCAGTCCCTGAACTCCTGGTCTGTAAAGTGGCTGAAGGAAGTGGGTGGAGCAAAACCCATATGGGCGAGTGTCCCAGCAGCTGCCTCAGTTTCCCCATCTGTAAAACGGGGCTGGGGACCTGCAGCTCTCACGGGACTGGTGACCCGCTCGCGGGTTCTCGCCTTGCATCCGAGACAGCACCTACAACTCCAAACCCACTTGGGGCGGGTCGAGGTGGGCCCTTCGGTCCCTTCCAAGCCAACGTCCCGATTCCTCTTCCCGGGAAGGCACCCCCGGAAACGCAAAGGTCGCTCCAGCAGTCTCCTCGGGTCACCCGCTTCCCCGAAGCCGTCGTCCTCGCCTTCCGCTCTAGTCTTCACCGGCATACTCAGGTCCCCGCTGGGGACTGACACTGCGGGCTCGGTCGCCGCAAGGACTGGAAGGAAGATGGAAGATGCGGGGCGAAGGCGGAGCGAGAAGAGTGGGACACGGCGGAGCAGCAGAGCCAGGACTCGGAGCTCCTCCCCCTCCCCGCCCATCTCCCCGCCCACTCTGCGAGTCCCGCCCAGGACCCCGCCCACTCCACGACCCCCGCCCCTCTCCCGGGCGTCGGGCGGGGCCATCCTGGGGCTGTCCGCGGAGACGCCTATGCGGTGGAGGCTCTGGGCTTCAGCTAGGGCGGGCGAGCCCAGCAGAGGGACCGGGCAGCCTGGCACCTCACTTTGCCGTCCTGTGCCTGGAAACCTCGGGGTCTGCGGGCCGGCCGCTCCGCGTGGGCGAAATCAGAGACGCGTGGTTTCCAAGGCCCCCTCGGGTTCGGGAAAATGTTATGGTTCGGATCACAGTAGGAAGCGGACAATGAGGCGGGAGGGCAGAGAGAACCGCACCACCGCCGCGCACCTGGTGCCGGATCTGGCCGTTTCAGGGGCCTTCGGTGGCCGGAAGTCGCGTTCCCTGTACTGACTCTAGAAAGGACTGGATTTGTTTCGAATGGGCGCTCGCAAGAGAAGTGGCCAAGTACGTGTTACAGACGGCCACGCCGCCCCTTAGGCGGTCAAGGTGGGGCGAGCAGGCAGTGGCCCCCCGCAGTCGGCCAGGTCACCACCCAGGGACCTTTGGAGGCGGAAGCATAGAGCGGTCTGCAAACGTTCCCGAACGTGCCTCTGCGGCTCTGGCGGGCGTTTCGAACCTGGGCGCCGGGCACACGCCCAGTCCCAAGAGCGCTAAGGGTCCCCTTGGCGCCGCCGTCACCCCGGGCAACCCGCGGGGCGTCCGAGTGCTGGCCCTTTAAGCGCCGCGCGTGCCTCGGCGTCTTCGTTTCGCGCGCCCGCCCGCGGCGCCGGCGGAGCGAACATGGCCCCGGCTGCGCGGGTGGTGCGGGCGCTGTGGCCTGGCGGGTGCGCCTTGGCCTGGAGGCTGGGCGGCCGCCCCCAGCCGCTGCTCCCCAAGCAGAGCCGGGCTGGCTTCGCGGGGGCGGCGGGCGGCCCGGGCCCCGTGGCTGCAGCTCGTAAGGGGAGCCCGCGGCTGCTAGGGGCAGCGGCGCTGGCCCTGGGGGGAGCCCTGGGGCTGTACCACACGGCGCGGTGGCACCTGCGCGCCCAGGACCTCCACGCAGAGCGCTCAGCCGCGCAGGTAAGGCCTGGCCCCGCCGGGGATGGGGATGCTGATCAGCGCCGAACTCGGGACTCATGGGACCCCGCGGGGTCAGGAGTTGCCTCTGCCCGCTTGTGACCTTGGGCGAGTGACTTGGTCTGAAGTCTCCGAACCCTCGGTGTTCTCTTCTGTAAAATAGGGGCACCCCTGATGCCTACTACCTGGAATTGTTCGAGTTCTCATAAAATCGTTCTTCTACCGTGTTTTTTTGTTGGGCTTATTTATTTATTTGTTTTTTTTTTTGAGATAGGGTCTCGAATTATCTCCCAGGCTGGAGTGCGATCGCGGCTCACTGCAGCCTCCGCCTCCCAGGTTCAAGGGATCCTCCTGCCTCAGCCTCCCGAGTAACTGGGACTATAGGCTCACCCCACTGCGCCCTGCTAATTTTTGTATTTTTTTGTAGAGATAGGGTTTCACCATGTTGCCCAGGCTGGTCTCGAACTCCTGGCCTCAAGTGATCCGCCCACCGTGGCCTCTGAAAGTGCTGGGATTACAGGCGTGAGCCGCTGCGCCCAGCCTCTGCCATGTTTTAAGGAGACTTTTTTTTTTTTTTTTTTGAGATGGAGTTTTTTTGCTCTGTTGCTCAGGCTGGAGTGCAGTGGCGCGATCTCAATTCACTGCAACCTCCACCTGGTGGGTTCAAGCGATTCTCCTGCCTCAGCGTCCCCAGTAGCTGGGATTACAGGCGCCTACCACCAAATTAGCCCGGCTAATTTTTGTATTTTTAGTAGAGACGAGGTCTCACCATGTTGGCCAAGCTGGTCTCGAACTCCTGACCTCAAATGAGCCACCCACCTCGACCTCCCAAAGTGCTGGGATTACAGGTGTGAGCCATGGAGCCCGGCCTCTACCGTGTTTTAAAGAGACTTTTTTTTTTTTTTTTTTGAGACGGAGTCTCGCTCTGTCGTCCAGGCTGGAGTGCAGTGGTGCAGTCTCGGCTCACTGCAAGCTCCGCCTCCCAGGTTCACGCCATTCTCCTGCCTCAGCCTCTCCGAGTAGCTGGGACTACAGGCGCCCGCCACCACGCCCGGCTAATTTTTTGTATTTTTAGTAGAGACGGGGTTTCACTGTGGTCTCGATCTCCTGACCTCATGATCCGCCCGCCTCGGCCTCCCAAAGTGCTGGGATTACAAGTGTGAGCCACCGCGCCCGGCCGTTAAAGAGACTTTTTTGATTAAGAGATGGGAGATCACAGGAAAGGGAAAGCCTTTTTCACTGTCCAAACGTTTGTCATCCTCTCTCCCCACTGCCCCCAGATCCTAAGGCTGTGTATTTATTTAGTAGTAGTGGTGGTGGTACTTTTATGGAACTGATGACTTAGACTCCAGGCTGAAACAAGAAGAGGTAGGAAGGTGTCCCCCCACCAAGTGGTGGCCCAGCTGTCTTGAGACACTTTATACCTACCCCGCCCCTTCCAACTCTTTATTGCTTGACCCCCCCGCCCCACCACCCACCCACAGATGCTTTTTTGCTGGACCAGAGGGAACAGGGGTGGGTGAAAGGGGCGTGGAGTACTCTGTGTCTCCCTTCCTGCCTCCACGGTCCAGCTTCCCCTCTGAACACAGGGAGGTGGTCTATAATTGTGGCTTTCTGGCATGAACGTGCAGCAGGCTCCCCTGGGGGCTTTCCTGCGGAGCTTGCCACACGCAGGCCATGGCCCAGATACCACCCTCCCCCTCGGATATTTGAGATAGGCTGAGGCTGGAGGATCGCATGAACCCTGGAGTTCAAGGCTGTGGTGAGCTGTGATCAAGCTACTGCACTCCAGCTTGGATGGTAGAGTGAGACCCTGTCTCTAGAGAAAAAAACAAGAAAGAGATTGGAGGTAGACCCCACTGGTGAACATGAGCCTGGGTGGTAGCCCAGCTCTGCCCCCACAGGTCCCTGGGGTTAGAGGAGTGGGAGTGAACAAGCAAAGTTGAAACAGTTGTTCCGTGTTTGTGGGAGTGGGGTGTATACCCTGGGGCTGTCTGGTGTCCCCTTGAGACTGGAGTGAGAAAAGGGGTCTGTCCAGTATGGGACAGAGACTGGAAGATTCCTCCTACACAACCTCACAGCAAAGGGTAGGACTCCCGTAGGGACCGTGCTGGCGGGGGGCTTAAACCTGGGCTGCCATCCAGTGCCTCCCTTTCCCCTTACCACCCCCTTCCATCTCTAGTTCCTCTTCCCGATGTTCTAGCGTCATCTCAGAAGACTCCTCTGGAAAACATACTTGCTTGGGGGCAGGGCCTGGGCCTGGGGGTGCCAGGTCTAGAAGCCCCTTCTGTCTGCTGCCCGCAGCTCTCCCTGTCTAGCCGCCTGCAGCTGACCCTGTACCAGTACAAGACGTGTCCCTTCTGCAGCAAGGTCCGAGCCTTCCTCGACTTCCACGCCCTGCCCTACCAGGTGGTGGAGGTGAACCCTGTGCGCAGGGCTGAGATCAAGTTCTCCTCCTACAGAAAGGTGCCCATCCTGGTGGCCCAGGAAGGAGAAAGCTCGGTGAGCCCCAGGGAACCCCCTGCATCCTTCCTCCTTTCCTGGGTTGTCCTGCAGCGCCCCCTAGCCTGGCCTGGCTCTGCAGCCTGGGAAGGAACTTCTGATCCTTGTGCCTCTAAGGACTGTGGGGAAAGTAGCTGCATACAGTGGATGCTCGATAAATGTAGGCTCTCTCCTTCCGTACCAAAACCAAACACCTGCTGGGTCTCAGGGAGGCAGAACACCACAGCTTAACAACATAGATTCTGAAATCATCGATCTGGGTTTGAGGTGTGATTCACCCCCTCACTAGCTGTGTGACTTGGGGCAAGTCACTTAGCCTCTCTGCACTTGCTTGCTTCATGAGTCAACAAGGGGCCATATTCTGGCTTGCAGGGGCAGCAGATATGAAATGCCTGGCACAATGCTTGGGGTCTAGTATGTAGCTTCCAGAACCCACCCTGCCCCTCTACCTGGGAGGCCAAATGGGTGAGTGGGCTGGGGCTTAGACCCCACGGCTTTCCCACACCTTCCTCCCCATTAGCCACAACCGCGTCTCCCTACTCAGGATGGGTGCCCTGAGGGCAGGGCGGGGAGGACTCTGGGCATGTCCCCAGGAATGGATAAACAATGCCCAGAGTGTCTTGTTAAAGAGCCCCTGGTGACTCCCAGTGGCTGGGTTGCAACCTCAGATTAAACCACCCTTTTCTCTTCCAGCAACAACTGAACGACTCCTCTGTCATCATCAGCGCCCTCAAGACCTACCTGGTGTCGGGGTAAGGAGCCCCTCGGAGACCAGGCGGCCATTGCTTTTGGTGGCTTCTTCCTCCAGGGAGGCCTCCCCGAGTTCCGTGGTGGGAGCAGGTGGAGCTGCTGCTTAGATTTCCAGAGTACGGAGTGGCTCGCACCTGTAATCCCAGCACTTTGGGAGGCCGAGGCAGGCAGATCCCTTGAGGTCAGGAGTTCCAGACCAGCCTGGCCAACATGGCAAAACCCCATCTCTACTAAAAATACAAAAATTAGCCAGGCATAGTGGCGAGTGCCTGTAGTCCCAGCTACTCAGGAGGCTGAGGCAGGAGAATCGCTTGAACCCGGAAGACAGAGGTTGCAGTGAGCCAGGATCGTGCCACTGCACTCTAGCCTGGGTGACAGAGTGAGACTCCATCTCAAAAAAAAAAAAAAAAAAGATTTTCCAGAGAAGCCTGTGGCCGTCCTACTCCAAGCCCCCCACTTTGTCCTCCCCACACCTCCCTCTCTTGGGGAAGTAGCCCTGGCATCTACTCCAAATCCCTCTTACTGCAAGAGTCCGGAGAGCCTTTGTTGGTCCTGGCTCCACTTTGAGGCTGGGGCAGCGGGGTTGGTCGGCCACAGGGGACAGGAGGGGGAAGGAGTTGGGGTGAGATTGTGGCTCTCTCTGAAGGCAGCCCCTGGAAGAGATCATCACCTACTACCCAGCCATGAAAGCTGTGAACGACCAGGGCAAGGAGGTGACCGAGTTCGGCAATAAGTACTGGCTCATGCTCAGCGAGAAGGAGGCCCAGCAAGTGTATGGCGGGAAGGAGGCCAGGACGTGAGTGGGGCTGGGGCTGGCGGGGGACGGTGGTGACGGCAGGGGTCTTCTGTAGAGTAGGACCAAGCTGAGCAAGATGGCGTGAGCCGGGAGCAGCATGGGAGACCAGCGGGGCTGGGGCCAGGCCATGCCGGATTTCAGTAGAGACCTTCTTGCAGCCGGGCGTGGTGGCTCACTCCTGTAATCCCAGCATGTTGGGAGGCTGAGGCAGGCAGATCACCTGAGGTCAGGAGTTCAAGACCAGCCTGGCCAACATGGCAAAACCCCATCTCTATAAAAATACAAAAATTAGCTAGGTGTGGAGGCACACACCTATAATCCCAGCTACTAGGGAGGCTGAGGCAGGAGAATCGCTTGAACCCAGGGGGCAGAGGATACAGTGAGCTGTCATGCCATTGCACTCCAGCCTGGGTGACAGAGCAAGAGTTTGTCTCAAAAAAAAAAAAAAGACCTCCTGCTCAGGCTTCAGCTTCCCACCCGTGCAGTGGGTATGTTCTAGAGAACGCAGCCTGCTCCCGACACAGCCCAGGTCCTGGCTTAGGACGTCCCTCCCGTGCCCACAGGGAGGAGATGAAGTGGCGGCAGTGGGCGGACGACTGGCTGGTGCACCTGATCTCCCCCAATGTGTACCGCACGCCCACCGAGGCTCTGGCGTCCTTTGACTACATTGTCCGAGAGGGCAAGTTCGGAGCCGTGGAGGGTGCCGTGGCCAAGTACATGGGTGCAGCGGCCATGTACCTCATCAGCAAGCGACTCAAGAGCAGGCAAGTGTGTGTGCACATCCGGGGCCTGCTGTCCCCGAGCCTCCGGTGCCACGAGCAGTGGTGATCCCATCACACCCCTCAGGAGACCAGCGGGAGGCTGAGGCCTAGGGCAGGTGGGAAACGAGTTATGGATTATGGGTCCCTTGGCCAAGACGGGACTTGGACCCAGAGCTCCTGCTCACCTCCCCCCGGGGACAGCAGGGCTGGCCTTGAAGCCGGAAGCCTGGGCCCTGACTGGCGCCTCCTCTGTGGCTGTCTCCCTGGTCTGGTCTCTTGCCCTTACCACAGCCTCCCCGTCTGGGACAGATGCTCCCTGAGGCACCTGCAGATGTGATGCTGTCACCTGGGGTGCCGTCCTGGCTTCCACACCTCCCCCCTCTCCCCAGAGGAGACCCCTCTTCCCTGCTGGGCTGGGAGTGGGGGCTCCCCTGAGGGGCTTTTCCCTTCCCCGCCCAGGCACCGCCTCCAGGACAACGTTCGCGAGGACCTCTATGAGGCTGCCGACAAGTGGGTGGCTGCTGTGGGCAAGGACCGGCCCTTCATGGGGGGCCAGAAGCCGAATCTCGCCGATTTGGTGAGTGTGGTGGTGGCAGGTGGTGCCTGGACCGAGGGTTCTGTCCTCAGAGTGGGGGAGGTTTGCAAGGGAAAGCCTGGGCAGCGCCTGCATCTTGCCAGAAGAACCTGCCTCTCTCTGCCATCACGGACAGAAACTTGCCTTGAAGTGGCTCCAGGAGAGAAACCGATGACCAGGAACTGCCTTGGTTCACATAACTGACAAGTTCAGGGAAAGGGTTGGCTTCGGGCCCTGCTGGATCCAGAGGCCCGGGTGGGCCAGCTCTACCTGTCGCCATCAACACTGCCCTCCCTGGAGTTGGCTTCAGCCTCAGGCGGGCTGGGTCCGGTGCTCCAGGCTTCTCCCAGCAAAACCCCTGGGATGACGTCTCACTGGCCTGGCTTCGCTGCCTTGTTTCTTTTTTTTTTTTTGAGACCAAGTCTCATGCTGTCACCCAGGCTGGAGTGCAGTGGTACAATCTCAGCTCACTGCAACCTCCGCCTCCCAGGTTCAAGCAATTCTCCTGCCTCAGCCTCCCGAGTAGCTGGGATTACAGGCCTGTGCCACCATGCCCGGCTAATTTTTATATTTTTAGTAGAGACAGAGTTTCAGTATGTTGGCCAGGCTGGTCTCAAGCTCCTGACCTCAGGTGATCCACCCACTTTGGCCTTCCAAAGTGCTGGGACTACAGGCATGAGCCACCGTGCCCGGCCCACTGCTCATTTTAAAAACTGTCCTGCCCCTGGGTGACCTAGGTCTTGAAACTGGGTGGTGGGTTCTCTTCTCCCCAATCTCAGGACCTGAGATGGGGGAGGGCATTTATCCCAAGGAAACTTGTGGGGGCGGGTCTGTGGCCCAGAAAAGGGGTTACAGGTGTGAAGCAGATGAGACCTGCAGCCACCCCACACGCTTTGTTCAAACCCTCACCTGTGCTGCTGGCCCTTGAGTGGGTCACGAGCTCCAAGCGGGGAGGGGATGGGACCTGGCCACACAGCTGGCAGGGAACAGAGGAGGTTTGGATGCCTGTCAAACCAGCCGTGGTGACACGTTTCTGTTTCGTGCCCCAGGCGGTGTATGGCGTGCTGCGTGTGATGGAGGGGCTGGATGCATTTGATGACCTGATGCAGCACACACACATCCAGCCCTGGTACCTGCGGGTGGAGAGGGCCATCACCGAGGCCTCCCCAGCGGACTGAATGTCCCCGCGCAGAGCAGGGGGAAGGCAGTGGAGGACGCCAGCTGCCAGGGCCTGGGGCCACTGGGCCAGCACCTGGCGATACTGGTGGGGGGCAGGATCATTCTGCCCCTTGTCCACCCACCCCCACCAGCCCTCTCGCTTCTAACACAGGGCACCTGCTGGCGCTCAGGGATGTTAGGGACGAGTTCCAGCCCTGCCACTGCCCTGGGGTGACCCCTCCCTGTCCCTGCCTCCCTGCTCTGCCGCCCCTCTCCCTGGTCCCTCAGTGGCTGTTCCATGGCGACGTCCTGTGGGTGGGGGACCCTCGACACGACAGCAGGACGGTTCGTTTTTGGTGGAATCCCATCCCTGGGTTCCCCTGGTTCCCACTCTTCCCAAGCCTCCCGGGACTGGGACATGTTTGCAATAAAGGAAAGGTTTGTGGCGCCTGTGACGGCAGGCATCTCCTGGAGCTCCGTGTGGCTGAGTGCTGCGTGGGGCTGGCGGTCAGGGGAGGCATCAGGCTTGGGCTGTGCCAGCCCTGGCGGTAACTAACCGCTGGCCTGGTGCTTCCCAGGTGGCAGGCACGGTACGGCTCTGCAGGCTTTGTGTGGCATCAGCTGGGCCATGGAGCCCAGCAGCCAGGGTGTAGTTTGGGGCCTGCCCCTACCCATGGTGGGGCTCTGCAGTGGGGTCCCTCATCAAGCCTCAGTTTCTTCGTCTGTCCCCGCCTTGTGGGAGAGTTCAGTGATAGGAGCAGGTCCAGTGCACAGAGCAGGGGCACCTGGTCCAGGGCATCAGGCTATTCAGACCCTTGCTCTACAGACGGGACCAAGCCCTCTCAGTGGCGGCCCGGGGCTTCAGCTCCAGGCTGGGCCAGGCTTTATGGGAGAAGAGGCTCTGCCTTCCAGGGTGAGTGTGGGTTGTGGGTGGGACCCCTTTCCTGCACAGAGTACCCAGGATGGGGCTCCCCAGTCCCGACGTAACTGAGGTGGGGTGGCCTGCTAGGGGCCCTCCAGAGGCCAGTGAGCCCACCTCCACCCACTGGCCCTTCTGATGGACTGGGCAACGCCCCCATACCCTCTTGAGAAACTTTTTTGTTTTGTTTTCTATTTTTTGAGACAGGGTCTCGCTCTGTCACCCAGGCTCGGATGCAGTGGCGTGATCATAGCTCACTGCAACCTCAACCTCCCAGGTTCAAGTGATCCTCCCACCTCAGCCTCCAAGTAGCTGGAACTGCAGGTGCACACCAACATGCCCAGCTAATTTTTTGTTTTTTATATTTTGTAGATCCTGGGTTCTGCCGTGTTACCCAGGCTGGTATCGCACTCTAGGGCTCAAGGGAACTGCCCGCCTCAGCCTCCCGAAGTGCTGGGATTGCAGGCGTGAGCCCCCACGCCCAGCCAGGAAACTTTTTAAAGTTTTATTTTCTTTATTAGTATTTTAAAAACAAAATAACTCATGTTCCTGTAATAGCTAACATTTGAGTAAGGTTGAAGTGAGCGCTCAAGGCAGGCAGTGTGACGTTTGGAAGCAGGTGGCTGTGCGGTTGGTGACTTTGGTTTTTCCCACGGGGCTGGTCTGCCACTGGCTGTGTTCTCGTCCCCATCCTGGGCGTCTACCTGTCGGCATATGTCACATTGGCTTGTTCTCATGGCTGCATAGTGCCCTGCCGCCTGGATGCACCACAGTCCTTCAGCCGGCCCCCACTGTGTGCCCTCTGTGGGTGTTGACTCCAGGAACTTGGGCTGCAGGGTAGAGGAGGCAGCCAGGCCTGAGGCTGTGCCCATCTGTGGCCTTAGGAGTCACAGCAGCCGCCTCTGAGAGGCCAACAGGTGTCAGGGCACCCAGAGCCACCACTGTGTCCAGAACGGCATTTCCACTTCACTGGCCAGGCCTAAAGTCCTGAGGGGCCTTTGCTCCAGGGACCCAGGGTGCCTCCCTCAGCAGGGCAGGAACTAGGCCGGGAATACCATGGGGCACTGAAGGAGGACCCTCCGTCCCTGTACCCCTCCATCCCTGTACCCCTCCATCCCTGCACCCCTCCATCCCTATACCCCTCTATCTCTCCATCCCTGTACCCCTCCATCCCTGTACCCCTCCATCCTTCCATCCCTGCACCCCCATCCCTCTATCCCTGCACCCCTCCATTCCTGTACCTTTCCATCACTCCATCCCTGTATCCCTCTGTCCCTGCATCCCTCTGTCCCTGCACCCCTCCATCCCCGCACCCCTCCTTCGCTGTACCCCTCCATCCTCCATCTCTGCATCCCTGCACCCCTCCATCCTCCATCCCTGTACCCTTACATCCTCCATCCCTCCATCCCTGCGTTCCTCCATCGCAGCATCCCTCCACCCCAGTATCCCTGCACCTCTTCATCCCTCCATTCCTGCATCCCTCTATTTTTCCATTCCTCCATTCCTGTATCCCTGTACCCTCCATCCTCCATCGCAGCATCCCTCCATCCCTGCTCCCCACTCTCACTTCCCTTCCCTTCATAGACAGGCTTTTCCTGCTGTCCTCAGACCCCGCCCAGGGTTACCTGATGCCTTTCCAGCTGCACACGGAGACTGACTCACCTCTCTCTTTCTCAGTCCCAAAGTCCCGAAAGAGAGCATCTGATGTGGCCAGCTTGTGACAAGGCTGTCCATGACACGGAGGCCAGGGGAGGGTCTCACTGCCCAGAACCCCACCCTGTGCTCCCAGGCCTTTTGAATGTTCCTCCTGCTCAGCCCAGTGACTACGGGCTGTAGCTCCTCCTTCAGCCTCCCCTCGCGGTCCTGGTCTTAGGAGGCCCCGGATGTAGATCCGGCCCCGCCCACCAGGCATTGCCCCTTTTCCTGGCTTCACAGACTCGGGAATAAAGTTTCCTTCCGTTTCCCCTCTTGCAGAAGGAGATCCGGTTGGCAGCTAAACCGCGCTGGGAACAGGGGCCTGAGTCCTGGACCAGGGCTGTCCCCGGGGCTGCTGCAGATGGGGAGGAGCCTACACCCTCCTCCCGAGTGCTCACCTTGATGAAAGGACTTTGCTAACCAGACCTGATAGGCTGGAGAATGGCCAGTCAGCCTGAGGCCACCGCGGGACACCACCTAGGCCCAGCTTCTCCCCGCGAGTATCTCTCTCCCAAGAGGTAACAACTCTACCTCAGTTTCCCCGATGTTTCTCCGTCAGACTTCTTGGCGTGTTTTCCCACAGCCACCAGAGGGCGCCAGAGCCCGCCAAGCCTCGTAGGAGATTGAAACAAGGCCTGCTGCTGCCACCTAGCGGCCAGTTCTAGGAATGAATCTCGGCACCCTCATTCCCCAGCGACTCTGCACATCTGTAAAATGGGCTTAGCTGTAAGGGTCCGAAGATGAGTGGCTAGGAAAAAACATGTCTCTTGAGGTTGGGCACAGTGGCTCATCCCTGTAAACCCGGCACTTCAGGAGGCTGAGGTGGGAGGGTCACCTGAGCCCAGGAGTTTTAGGCTGCAGTGAGATTGATTGCCCCACTGCACTCCACCCTGAGTAACAAAGTGAGACCCTCTCAAAAAAAAAAAAGAAAGAAAAAGAAAGAAGAAGAAGAAGAAGAAATGCCTCTTCTTACCTTCTTAGGAATGGGCCCCAAGCCAGGATTCCATGCCCCATTAGTGCCATCCTCAGGTCACGGCATGGCCCCTGTGGTCTTTTTTTCTTTCTTTGTTTAAAAAATAGAGGCCGGGAGGCCGGGCGCGGTGGCTCACTCTTGTATTCCCAGCACTTTGGGAGGCTGAGGCGGGCAGATCACGACGTCAGGAGATCGAGACCACGGTGAAACCCCGTCTCTACTAAAAATACAAAAAAATTAGCCGGGCGCGGTGGCGGGCGCCTGTAGTCCCAGCTACTCGGAGAGGCTGAGGCAGGAGAATGGCGTGAACCCGGGAGGCGGAGCTTGCAGTGAGCCGAGATTGCGCCACTGCACTCCAGCCTGGGCGACAGAGTGAGACTCCGTCTCAAAAAAAAAAAAAAAAAAAAAAATAGAGGCCGGGGAGGTTGCAGTGAGCCGAGATTGCGCCACTGCCTTCCAGCCTGGGCAACAAGCAAGACTCCGTCTCAAAAAAAAAAAAAAGAGGCCAGGAGCGGTGGCTCACGCCTGTAATCCCAGCACTTTGGGAGGGTGAGGCATGTGGATCACTTGAGGTCAGGAGTTTGAGAGCAGCCTGCAAACATGGCGAAACGCTGTCTCTACTAAAAATACAAAAATTAGCCGGGTCTGGTGGTGGATGCCTGTAATCCCAGCTACTCAGGAGGATGAGGCAGGAGAATCGCTTGAATCTGGGAGATGGAGGCTGCAGTGAGCCAAGATTGTGCCACTGTACTCCAGCCTGGGCGACAGAGGGAGACTTCATCTCTAAACAAATAAATAATAAAACATAGAGACAGGTTCTTGCTACGTTGGCCAAGTTGGTTTTAGATTTCTGGCCTCAAGCAATCCTTCGGCTGTGGCCACCCAAAGTGCTAGGATTACGGGTGTGAGCCACCATTCACGGTTCCCTGTGGTCTTCATGGCTTCAGAAGGCCTGAGTTCAGGACCGGGCCACTGCCCACTGTGCCCTTGGGCAAGCCCCTTCCTGACTGGGAAATGGCATTAGTAAACCTCCATGGGCGGGTAAGGCCAGGGCTGGGAAGGTGTTTTGGATGATACGCAGAGTCAATATTCGAGGGGTGTATTTATGAAGCCGGTAGGGTCCGCTGTCTGTTCTCAGAACACATGCCCTGCTGTGTTCCCCACTGGCTTAAAGACCTCCAGGTCAAGGACTCCAGGAAGTAAGAATGGAAAGAGTCCTGAGAACAGCAAGCTCCGTCCTCCCTGGGGAGAGTGAGCTCATGGGGAGGGTGCCGGTTTGCTTTTGTGTGTCTGTTCATTTTTTTTTTTTTTTTTTTTTTGAGACAGGGTCTTGCTCTTTGTCCAGGCTAGAGTACAGGGGCATGATCATGGCTCACTGCAGGCTTGAACTCCTAGGCTCAAGTGGTCCACCCACCTCAGCCTCCTGAATAACTGGGACTATGGGCACGTGCCACCATGCCTGGATAATTTTTTTTTAATGTTTTGTAGATACAGGGTCTCACTATGTTGCCCAGGCTGGTCTCCAACTCTGGGCTCAAGTGATCCTCCGGCCTCAGCCTCTCAAGTAGCTAGGACCACAGGTGTGTGCCACCACATCTGGCTAACTTTTGTATTTTTTGTAGAGATGGGGTCTTAACTATGTTGCCCAAGTTGGTCTCCAGCTCCCAGGTTCAAGTGATCTCCCTGCCTTAGCCTCCCAAAGACTTGGGATTACAGGCGTGGGCCACGGCTCCCAGCCATTTGTGTTGTTTGAAATCACCAAGTGTGTGGTTATTGGTCGCAGCTGCCCCAGGACACTAATACATAGATTTAAGCCAGGTGTAGTCAGGGAAGAGAAACAGCGACGGGGCATGTGGTGACTTAGGGAAGTCCCAGGGTTTCCAGCCTGTGCCAGTTTCCTCATCTGTAAGATGAGGGGGTGGGAGGCTGGGCTCTTCGGTTCAGCCAGGGGTGCCCCGTACTGACTAGCGTGGGTGGGGCCAGCTCCGTCTCTCATCAGCCTCAACAACTGCCATGGGAGATAACAGCTCCTCCTGGGCCACGGGGCTGTGCTGGTGGGTGATAGCAAATGACCAAGAGAGACATGTCCTGCGGCTGTTCCCTGGCCAGCCCCTGTGTTCAGAGGAGCTGAGAGCAGGAGGCCTAGGTTTATCTTGCCCCTCGGGGAACTGGGGCAGGCCTGGGGCCCTCCCTGGCCTCAGTTTACTCATCTGCAGGATGGAGGTGCTATCATACCATGCCCTCCCTGCTGCCTGCTCTTGGCCAGCCCAGGTCACGTGGCCTGCTGCTGCTGCTGCTGTAGGGAGCAAGGTCCGCACCTGGGCGGCTGGGCCCAGCACACCCGCCCCACCTGTTCCCAGCACACCCGCCCCACCTGTTCCCACCCTTCCGCTACTTTCCAATGCACTCAGACCAGTGAAATCTGGACTAGAGCGGCACAGGGCGAGCCCCAGGTGAGAACAGGGCTTCCGTGTCAACAGAGCTGGTTTGAATCTGTTTCACAGTGACCCTTTATGTGAACCAGAACAGTCGCTTCCCCCATAAGCTGTCAGAAGGCATCGTGCCTGTCTTGCTAGTGAGGAAACTGAGGCTCAGAGAGGCACAAGACTTGCCCAGGATCACACCACCGGGACCCAGGATTCAAGCGCAGGTCTGCCCAACGCTTCCCAGGGCAGCCAGGGACCAGGTGCCACCCTTCTGAGGTGAGGCAAGGAATGCCCGTCCCTTGGACACGTCTAACTTGGTGAAGGTCCCACGGGTGGGTTGTGGCATGGTTCCAGCTTGCCGGGTCTGGTGTGGGCAGCAGCTCTCTGCCTTGCCCCAAGTTCCTGGTGGGTAGCCCCAGCAGAGCCCACTGCAGCTTCACTCCCCTGCGTGCCGCCTGCCAGTGGGGGGTCCACTGCATCCTAGGTCCTGGGCAAGTCCCCTCCCCTCCTGAAACCTTAGTTTCCTCGTCTGTGAAATGGGGACGTGGCGGTGGTGGCACCTCCTACACCTGCTGAGAGCTACGTGAAGTCGTGCGCGGGCAGTGCCCCTGCGAGGAGGACCCACCGGACCACATGGCCCAGGTGGCTCTGGATTTCCTTGCAGGCGCCTGAGATCCCAGGCCCGAGAGGATTAAGGCGGGATTACCTCGAGCGTGTCTGAATGCTGGAGGATGAAGGGCAGCTGGGAGATGAAGCTGTTAGGACGGGCCACATCCCATTTCCCGCCTCGTTTCAATTCAACTTTCCAACAGCCCTCCCTGGCTCGTCTTGCTCTCCTCTAGTGGACAAACAGGCTCAGAGAGGTGGTGTGACTTGCCCAAGATCACTCAGCTTGGATGCTGTGGAACAGGGACGCCCACTGTCCCAGTCTGTTTATGGGAAGCTGCTCTGCAGCTGCCCTGACCCACCACATGCCCCGCTGCTGTTTCTCTTGCCCTGACCCCTCGTTCCCTGGACCAGGGTGGCACAGCTCCAGGCTCTTGGGCCCTTCTCGGAGGGCAGGCACCTGTGACTGTGTCCCCAAAGACCTGAGTGGCTGAGGGGGCCCACTGTGCTTGGGCTTCCTGGAGGACGAGGAGGGGCCTGCCAGCCACCCACACCACCCCCGCCCCAGGGCTCCCCTGGAGCTTCCATGCCAGCCGGACTCAAGTGGGTCTGGGGGAGCACCATGCCTCCAAGCAGACCTTGAGATGTGCCCCCTGCCCCAACCGTGCCCTCCCCAGCCCAGGACTCTGGTTGCAAACCCTGACTAAGGTGATTTTATCTCCACCAGGGGGCCAGTAGGTGGGAAGTGGCTTAAACAATGCAGGTTTATAATCTCACAGTTCTGGGGATCAGGAGTCTGAAATGGGTCTCAGGGGGCTAAAATCAAGGTGTCTGCAGGGCCGTGTTCCTTCTGGAGGCTCCAGGGGAGGAAGGGGAGTATCCACTTCTGTGCCTTTTCAGCTTCTAGAGGCTACCTGTGTTCCTTGGCTCGTGGCCCCTTCCTCCACCTTCAAGCCAGCAGCGGAGGCCTGAGTCCTTCTCATGCCGTCTCTCTGTTCTCTCTCCTGCCTCCTCCTCCACACTGAAGGACCCTTGTGATCACACTGGCCCCCCTGGGTGGCCCAGGATAATCCATCTCCCTGTTCGAAGGTCGGCTGATTAGCAACCTTCATTCCATCTGCCTCCTTCATTCCCCCCGGCCATGTAATGGGATTCACAGCTTCTGGGGATTAGGACATGGACATCTTGTGGCGCGGGCATAATTCTGTCGATGACACCAAGAAACACTTGGATGCTAAGGATTCACTGAACACTGTTCAGGCTCCAGGTGCTGGGAGCAGCAGTGAACAAAGCCAACAGACACCGCCACCCTCAAGGAGTTCACGTTCATGGGCGAGGGAACAGATGAGAAACCCAGCAATGAAAATAAGTAGCGTAACTGACTTGAAAAGTGCAGGGGGGAAAGAGAAGACGGATGGAGAATGACACCTGGCCCCTTCTCTATTTCTTTATTTTTTTCACTCTTGTTGCCCAGGCTGGAGTATAATGGCATGATCTCGGCTCACTGCAACCTCTGCCTCCCAGCTTCAAGTGATTCTCCTGCCTCAGCCTCCTGAGTAGCTGGGATTATAGGCGTGCACGCCCAGGTAATTTTTTTTTTTTTTTTTTTTTTTTTTTTTTTTTTAGTAGAGACGGGGTTTTGCCATGTTGGCCAGGCTGGTCTTGAACTCCTGACCTCAGGTGATCCACCCGCCTCGGCCTCCCAAAGTGCTGGGATTACAGGCATGAGCTACCGTGCCCGGCCCCCCTTCTCTATTTCTAAGGTGACCCAGACTCCTTTACTGCTTTCTGGAAAATCCACCTCTGGCCAGGCAGTAGGCTGGTGATGCAGGGTTTGAAGGCCATAATGGGGACTTTTGTCTAATGGTGAGAAAAGAAACACTGGAAGGTTTTTGCTTCCCTTTTTAAAAAATTCAGGTATGGCCGGGCACAGTGGCTCATACCTGTAATCCCAGCACTTTGGGAGGCCGAGGTAGGCTGATCACCTGTGGTGAAGAGTGCAAGACCAGCCTGGCCAACATGGTGAAACCCCATCTGTACTAAAAATACAAAAATTAGCTGGGCGTGGTGGCGGACACCTGTAATCCCAGCTACTCAGGAGGCTGAGGCAGGAGAATTGCTTGAACCTGGGAGGCGAAAGTTGCAGTGAGTCAAGACGGCACCATTGCACTCCAGCCTGGGCAACAAGAGTGAAACTCCATCACAAAAAACAAACAACAAAAAAATTGGGTATAATTACATACAGTGAAATATATGGTGACTCAAGTACACAGTTCAGTGTTTTTTTTTGAGACGGAGTCTTGCTCTGTTGCCCAGGCTGGAGTTGAGTGGCGCGATCTTGGCTCACTGCAACCTCTGCCTTCCAGGTTCAAGCAGTTCTCCTGCCTCAGCCTCCTGAGTAGCTGAGACTACAGGCCCGTGCCACCACACCCAGTTAATTTTTTGTATTTTTAGTAGAGATGGGGTTTCACCGTGTTAGCCAGGATGACCTCAATCTCTTGACCTTGTGATCTGCCCGCCTTGGTATCCCAAAGTGCTGGGATTACAGGTGTGAGCCACCGTGCCCGGCTGAGATGGGGTTTCACCATGTTGGCCAGGCTGGTCTGGAACTCCTGACCTCAGGTGATCCACCTGCCTTGGCCTCCCAAAGTGCTGGGATTACAGACGTGAGCCACCGTGCCTGGCCAGTTCTATGAGTTTTGATGAATGTGTTCTGCTTCTTCCCAGGCTCCGCCATCTCTTCCCCTAAAGGCAACCACCATTCTGATTTCTCTCACCAAAGACTGGAAAAATATCCCAATACCCGGGTGTATGCCTCACGTGCCCCGCTGGCCCCAGCACCCAGGTACAGTTACTGCTTTGCCTAGCTTCTCTCTTTTGTTTTTTGTTTTTGGTTTTGAGACATAATCTTGCTCTGTCGCCCAGGCTGGAGTGCAGTGGCACAATCTCGGCTCACTGCAACCTCCACCTCCCAGGTTCAAGCGATTCTCCTGCCTCAGCCTCTTGAGTAGCTGCGACTACAGGTGTGCACCACCACGCCCAGCTAATTTTTGTCTTTTTAGTAGAGATGGGGTTTCACCTTGTTGGCCAGGCTGGTCTCGAACTCCTGACCTCAAGTGATCCGCCCGCCTCAGCCTCCCAAGGTGGGATTGCAGGCCGGCCTTACCTGGTATGGTTTTTAGGTTCATGTTAATGCCTGGAGTTTCAGTAATTCCCTCCCATTCGTTGCTGAGTAGCACTGCAACGCATGCAGGCAGCCGTTTGGGGATCTTTTCACCTGTTGATGGGTGTCTGGACTGTTTCCAGTTTTTGGCTGTTACAAATGAAGCCTCTGTGAGCCACGTACAAGTTCTTCTGTGGATGTTTTCATTTAGAGAAAGGGGTAAATAGGAGTGGAAGTGCTGGGTCACAAGGCAAATGTCCATTTGACCTTATTAGAAACAATTCTCCAAAATGATTGGCATTTTACCTTGTACTAGCAGAGTCTGAAGAGTGTGGCTGCTCTCCGATTCTCATCAAACTACAGTGCTGACATTTTTAGTTCTGGTCCTTCTAGTGTGTATGCACTGATATCTTATTAAATGCCTTTAACTGTTTTGGTAGAGATGGGGCCTTGCTGTATTGCATAGTCTGGTCTTGAACACCTGGCCTCAAGTGATCGCCAGCCTCACCCTCGGGAAGTGCTAGGATTACAGGTGTGAGCCACTGCTCTGGGCCTTATTCAGTGTTTTGCTTCTCCCTGACAACTAATGGAGTTAAGCTCTTTTTCATGTTTATTGGCCATTAAGTAATCTTGCTTTTGGAAGTGCCAGTTGTTAACTGGCTTTTCCTCTTCTTTTTGCCTTACGACAATTAATACATGCTGGAGATTACACGTACTGCAAAGATTTTCTCCCAGCCTGTGGCTTGTCTTTTTCGTTTTTGTTTCTGTTTTTTTTTTTTTTTTTTTCTGAGATGGAGTCTCGCTCTGTCGCCCAGGCTGAAGTGCAGTGGCATGATCTCAGCTCACTGAAACCTCTGCCTCCCGGGTTCAAGCGATTGTCCTGTCTCAGCTTCCCGAGTAGCTGGGATTACAGGCATGTGCCACCAAGCACAGCTGATTTTTGTACTTTTAGTAGAGACAGTTTCACCATGTTGGCCAGGCTGGTCTTGAACTCCTGACCTCAGGTGATCCGCCCACCTCAGTCTCCTGAAGTGCTGGGATTACAGGCGTGAGCCACCACGCCCGCCCAGCTTGTCTATTCATTGGAGGATTTGAGTGACATGAGCAACTTAGGTTTTCTTTTTTTGAGACAGAGTCTTACTCTGTCGCCCAGGCTGGAGTGCAGTGGCATGATCTCGGCTCACCACAACCTCTGCCTCCTGGGTTCAAGCCATTCTCCTGCCTCAGCCTCCGGAGTAGCTGGGATTATAGGCACCTGTCACCACGCCTGGCTGTCCACTTAGGTTTTCAAAGGGCCCCTTGGGCTTGGGGTGGAGAGTGAAGGGAAGCAGGGGGAAGAAGTTTAGGTCTTGCAATCGTCCAGGTGAGACATGACATTGTCTTTGACCAGTGGCAGGGGTGGAGGTCGGGAGAAGCGGCCAGAGAGCAGATCTATTTGGCGGGTGGGGCTGACGGTTTTGCTGGTGGACTGCCCTGGAACCAGAGGGAAGTACGGAGTCAGGTTGACTATAAGGTGTTTGGCTTAAGTTCATAGAAGAAAGGAGTTGCCATTTGCTGGCATGAGGAGAATGGAGAAGCAGATTTTGGGAGGAAAATGAAGGGTTTGGCTTCTGACATGCTGAACTTGAGGTGCTGTTTAAGTGGATGTGGATTTCACAGTTGTACTGATGAAGCTGGAATTCGTTCAAGTATAAAAGGGTGTCATCTAAATATAGATATTGAAGGTAATCCTCAGTGAGATGAGGTTACTGAGAGGGTGTGGGGAGGCAGGAGCGGGGTGAGGCTGGGAGGGGCAGCTGGGGGGAGGGGAGAGAAGCCCAGCGATGTCCTCGGCGTCTCTGTGAAGATGGCACTTCTGGGGGAGGGAGAGATCCCCCCACACCCTGCCTGAGACAGGCTGAGGGACGACCCTACACAGCAACTCAGGGCACCCCAAATCGAACACACACCCATTAAGGAGGGAGTGCCTCTAAGAAGCTGAAAGGGGGCGCCACCCAGGCTCCAGAGGGGAAAACATGGGCTCATTTTCTAACATGTCACCACCCCCAGACCACCCAGGCCCCTGTCAGAAAAATACTGGCTCCACGATCCGCTTTGAAACAACTTTATTAGAAGGCTGCTTTAAATGACAACTTCTAACTTCCAATTCTTTCTTAATTTGCTTTTTGATGACTCCAGTTATAACTATATATTCACATATAACAATAATTTTTGCATTGATCTTTGCATCCTATTGAAGATTTCCTCATCAGGTCATTCTGGTGGAATGGAAGTGCAACCGTGGCATCGCCAGTTGGCCAGCATTGTTAAGCAAGGGCAGCAGAAGGCTGGGAGGGAGGGAGCCAGCCCCCCACCCTCTCCTCCAGCCCCTGCCCACCACAAATTCACAGTGAGAGGCACCTCACTGCCTTGACATTCAGAAAGAGTGAAATAAACCCTCGCAGTGCAGGAAATAACTGGATTCCACCTTCAAGGTTATTGAGGTTCCTCCCTCTCTCTCCACGCCCCCAAGTCAAACCCTGAAATCCTAAGGCTCGGGGCAAGCCCTTCCCCAACCTGCCAAAGGAAAGGAGCCAGGGCTGCTGCCTTCTGGCCGCTTGGCTGCCTCCAGTCCCAAAAGGAATTTCTCTGGACAGATGTGACTGCAGCGGCCCAAGGCCCCCCTTCTTCTCCTCTTCCCACCCCACTGGGCGGGCTTGGGAAGGTACAATCGACCATGAACATAAATATGAATAAAAAATGAACTTGAAAATGACAAGCTATTAAACAAATCTATAAAAATAGTTAGGACATAACTCTGTTCAAATAAATACAAAATAAATAGGTTCCAAGCAGTGACACGAGTGGAATGTGAGGCTGGTCCCGTTGCGCCCCTGCTGGGGTTGGACAGGAACCCCCAGGGCATCAGAACAGACTCTGAGCAGTCAGCCAAGCTCCCTGCTCCCTCGTCTTCCTCTGGAAGCACAGAAGTCGCTCATTTGTCCGGCTTGTCTTTCTGGACAAAACCCTTTTCCCAACAATGCATAATTAAGGCCTCCAACACCTTTCCTTTTCCTTCCCTTGCCAGAACACACAAACACTCTGCCCTTCGCCCTCAAACACGGTGCTCCACTGCCCTCATGCCACAGTGGGGACAGTGAGTTTGGTTCTGAGGTGGTGCCCATCCTGACAGGGTCCGGGCCAGCTCAGAGCACCATGAGCCCCAGCACTTGCCTTCGGTGCAGCCAGGCCAGGCAGCCCGAGCCCCCTGCACTCCCACGCATGCCCGGGAGCCCCAGCCATCAGCAGGGCTCAGATGCCAGTGACTGCAAGGCCAGATCCTTTCCTCTTCCTTGCACAGCCAAGTTGGCGTTGATGCTGTAGGTTGGGAAGTCAGGCCTGGGAGGCCACGTGACCTCACCTTTCACCATGGATTATGGGATTGGACGAGGGGGTGGGATGTGGGCTGTAGCCCTCCTCCCACCTTACATCAGCGGACAGGCAGGAAGCAAGAGGGCACAGGGAGATGCACGGCAGGCCAGAGGGCAGGGGCTGTGGCCAACAGCTGGCTGCAAGGATGAAATGGAAGAACTAAGCCGGCCTCCAAGCTCCAAGCTCGCTATTGGCAGGCACTGCAGAAAATGTCCTGTCCCTACACATGTGAGCCCGGAGCCTGCTGAACCTGGACGCTAAGGAATGCCTGTGGTCTTCCCTGGAACCAACAGGAGGGTCTGCTGGGGTCAGCAGGACAAGCCCTGGGCCTGCCAGCTCTCCCCACCCTCCCTGCGGGTGCGTCTAGGGTTTTCACAGCTTGGCTCGAGACAGCTTAGTGTTGGCACATTCACAGAATGAGATGGCTGCATACCCTGGGCTGCAGCCCAGGATCAGCGAGTCCACCGCGGGGTGGCCCTCCCCCAGTCACCGCGACTGCACGCCCAGGGTGATCTTGAGGTTCTCGTAGACCACGTAGCTGATGCTCACTGCTGGGATGACCTTCATGAAGTTGGGGGCCAGCCCCCTGTACAGCCCGAAGGCCCCTTCCGTCCGCAGGATCTGTTTGAAGAGGCTGCTCATGGTCACCTCCGGAGCGCCCTCAATGGAGGCTGCAGGACGAAGGCCACCAGTCAGATGCTTCTGTCTGCACCCCCCGACCTCCCAGGGGACCGCCCAGGGCCAGCCTTACCTTGCGCCTGCATCCGGGTCCTGACTAGGGCCAGGGGGTAACTGGCCAGCTGGCCACAGGTACTGGACATGGTGCCACAGGCAAGGAGCACAAACACGCCGGGGTCCGCACTGTTCACTGCATAGCGCTGCAGCCAGGCATTCTTGAGCGTCTAGAAGGGGAAGGGAGCATGGGATAAGCCCTAGGAAGGGCTAGTGAGGCAGCAAGAGACAGGGGGCTGTTACTGGATCCTCAGGCCACTGGAACCCGACTGCCGGGCCTGGGGCCTGGCTGCCCTGTTTCTGCTGTCACTGGGAATTCCAGGACAAGGTAGAGGGAACACCTCCTTCCCCACACAGAAGGGCTGACTTCTGGGGTCTGTCTGGAGTGTGCTGGGGCCTGTGAGCCCCTGGGGGCCCCCCTGCTCTGGGGATCTGCCTGCTGAGCCCCTGGGGATGCAGAGCCTGGGTGCAGGGCTCACAGGAGGTGCTGGGGGCTGCCAGGGGCAGGCAGGGTGAAGGAAAGCTCTGCAATAAACAGGAGAGCGGGAAAGAGACGCTGTCTTTGATGCAGTTTCCTGCACTAACCATGCGTCCATCAGGGAGGGAGACAGTAGGCGGAGGTGTGCTGGGAGGGGGTTTCTAAACCTGTCCGGTTCGGGCCTCACCTCGTAGACTGCCAGGTCGATGCCGGCGTAGGGGATGATGCCCAGCATGTTGGGGACATAACCTTTGTAGAAGGCGGCCACCCCCTCTCTGGCCAGGATCCTCCTGGCGCAGTCCAGCATTCCCGAGTACTGGCCTGTCTTCCGCAGCGCCATCCGGGTCTTCAGGACCTACACAACAGGAGCGGCGGGACGCATGAGCACAGCCTGCGCCTCTCCCCAGTCCCGTGCCCACTGCCCGCCCCAGGACCCAGGCGGCCCCTCACCTCCATTGGGTAGATGCTGCTCTGGGCGATGGCCCCTGCCAAGGACCCTGCCACAAGCCTCTCGTGAATCCTCAGAGTCTCCTGGTCACTACCAACAAGGCGCTTGATCTAGAACCAGGAACAAACAAACCACCCGATATACCCAGAGGTTGGGGCACCTGCTGCTGCCCCTCCCTTCCAGGAGTCCCTGGCACATTTTATGCTGCACAGAAATGTAAGGAACTGGTGGTGAGCCCGGGCCTCCCGCCTCGCCCTGCGTGTCCCTGGGTACCACGGCTGGCTCCAAGTGTCAGGGAGCTCAGTCCGGGGAAAGCCACCAAGTCCAGGCAGTGAGTAGCCACTGGCCGGTGACCCTCCCTGAGGAGCTGGGTCCTCACCTGCTCATAGGCCATGAATTTGATGGCTGATTCGGGGGCAATTTTGAGGACGTTGATGCCATTGCCCCGCCAGAGTGACCTGGCCCCTCCTTCTCGAATCATCTGAGTGAAGCCACCAACGATGCCCATGTTGTTGCTGCGGGAGGCATGGACCTGGGGGGGAGGACCAAGCAGTCAGACGGACCCGGGGGGCCACAGGCTGCCTCACCCGGCCGAGAGCCTCTGCTGGCCAACCGGCTGCGGCCAAAGGGAAGGCTCTTTCTTCCGTGCGTTTTGAAGACAAGCTTGGAATCATGAGACCAAAGTAACCCAACACAGCTAAGTGAGGCTCAGCTCCATCGTACTGGGTATCTGCTGGTTGCCAGCCTCGTCCTGAACATCTCCATAAAGATGTCTTAAAAAAAAAAATTAAGGCTGGGCGCGGTGGCTCATGCCTGTAATCCTAGCACTTTGGGAGGCTGAGGCAGGTGGATCACTTGAGGTCAGGAGTTCGAGACCAGCCCAGCCAACATGGTGAAACCCCATCTCTACTAAAAATACAAAAGTTAGCTGGGCGTGGTGGCAGGCACCAGTAATCCCAGCTACTTGGGAGGCTAAGGCAGGAGAATCGCTTGAATCCGGGAGGTGGAGGTTGCAGTGAGCCGAGATCGCACCCCTGTACTCCAGCCTGGGCGACAGAGCGAGACTCTATTTTAGAAAAAAAAAAAAAAAAAAAAAAAAAAAGATAGGCTGGGAGTGTTGGCTTACATCTGTAATCCCAGCACTTTCGGAGGCCGAGGTGGGCGGATCACATGAGGCGAGGAGTTCAAGACCAGCCTGGCCAACATGGTGAAACCTCGTCTCTACTAAAAATACGAAAATTAGCCAGGGGTGGTAGCGCATGCCTGTAATAATCCCAGCTACTAGGGAGGCTGAGGCTGTAGAATTGCTTGAACCCAGTGAGGGAGGTTGCAGTGAGCTGAGATCATACCACTGTACTCTAGCCTGGGTGACAGAGCGAGACTGTCTCAAAAAATATATAATAATAATTTTAAAAATCGAAGTTTTTCATTATTAAAAAAACTTAAAACATATTAAAAAATAGAATGAATGCTCACTCAGCTTAGACAATGATCAAACCACAGCCAACCTCTCTCTCCCGCTGCCCCACCCATGCTGGTTTAAAGGCACATCCCAGGCATTTGCTTTCACCCAAGGCCTGCTTTCAATCTCTACATTCCTGATAATTCTGCTAAAAAAACAAAAGGATGAGGCAGTTGTTCAAGCCCCTATTTTCACAGAGGAGGGGAAGTCCTGGGAGGGAAAGGGGTTTGCTCAAGGCCACAAGAGGGAGGGAGGCAGCTGTGGTGGTGCCCCGGGCAGAGTCCAAGCCCGAGGTGCTCTGCCCTGAACCACCTGCTTCCTTTGTCTCTGTGTGACACGGGGAGGCCCAGCAAGGCAGGCCGGGGAGGGAGAGGAGGCAGCTCTTCCAAGCCGGGCTCCTGGCACAAGAAGTACTAGGTACGAGCAAGGGGACAAGTCGTGGCCAGTCACCATTCAGACATCAAAGTCCACCAGTGTCGTCGTGTGGGTCAGTTTCACAATTCTGCCTTGACATCAGCCCAGCTTATCTCTGCTACGTGGACGTGGATTTGCGTAGCTGGCCAAGGTAATGGTGTGGCTTCCCACTGGCGTCTGGGTCAGGTGAGGCTCTGCTGGCCCCAGTGTGGGGTAACGTATACAAGACGTGCTTACAGAAATTGATTCCTGCCTCACCCAGTCTCGCTAGCTTCACCTGTCCACATTATGCCCCTGTAATGTGATGCCTCAGATAAAATTAGATCCGCTAGGCCGGGCGCGGTGGCTCACGCTTGTAATCCCAGCACTTTGGGAGGCCGAGGCGGGCGGATCACGAGGTCAGGAGATCGAGACCACGGTGAAACCCCGTCTCTACTAAAAATACAAAAAAATTAGCCAGGCGTGGTGGCGGGCGCCTGTAGTCCCAGCTACTCGGAGAGGCTGAGGCAGGAGAATGGCGTGAACCCAGGAGGCGGAGCTTGCAGTGAGCCAAGATTGCGCCACTGCACTCCAGCCTGGGCGACACAGCGAGACTCCGTCTCAAAAAAAAAAGATCCGCTCTGCACAAAATGCCACCTAGAGTGACATTTTGGTACCCCCTGTCTGAGCAATGATTCCAGTCTAATTTATTGGGTTAGAAAAGTTTGGGCCCAAAGCAGGCACCAGCCAGAGAAAGGGAGAACTAGCCAAGCAGCATCCCCCAGGTGGAAACTGGCCCCCCCGGGGTCTGGGGCCTTTTCCCTACATACCTGCATGAGCACCTTGAGCCTGTCCAGCGGGGCCGTGCAGGTTCTGGATACGGCCCCTGCCCCACCTCCTGCCACCAGGTGTCTCCACCACATCCCCGTCTGCCTCTCCTCCACTGTGAACTCATCGGGGACGGTCAGATTCTCACCCACATCAAAGATCTGTGAGGAAAGATGGCACAAGCCTGACTCAGGACCCTTGGGGCAAGGCTGCTGGCACCTGTCGCCTTCTACCCTCTAGCACGGCTCCAGGCCAGGGACCACAGGACAGGGAGAAGGCCAAGGACCCTGGGTGGGAAGCGGGCTGGGGCCTTTCCCTTCACTCTGAAGGTAGCGGAGCTCTCACCCCTGCTGGGGTCCTGGAGAGGCACAGGTATAGAACCTCAGCTGAACATGGCCGGAAGGTGCCAGTTAGAAAACCATTCACTGGCCCTTTCCAATGCTGCCAGGGAGCTCCTGCAGGAACAGCTCACAGGCCTGTGTGAGATCGCCAGGCTGGCTGCACCGAAGGGATCAAGCCGGGGTAAGAGCCATCTGAAATCTCATGTGTAACCAGATCACGCTGGCAGAACATTATGCAAGGCCTCAGCAAACACGAGGGCTCGCTGCCTGCGTAACCTTTCTCCGGGTGGCATCCGGGCTGATCAGAGCCACCTCTGCTCTGATCCCAGGGCTAAAGGCCAGAGCTCTGGGCCAGCTGCTCCCACCCCTGGAGCTGTCCATTTAATTTCACCTAAAGCCCTGGCCTGGCACTGCGAGAGGCAGATGAGGAGCACCTCTGGCCTCCCCTCCTGGAGCGGATGGTCCAGACGGACAGGACTGCACACCAGGACTCAGACAGGGACACGCCAAGCCTGAAGGGCTCAGGGGCAGAGACCAACACAGACTCGCATTTCTGAACATGAAACCACAGTGGACGGGAGCAAAAGGGCAGCAAGTGTGTGACCATGGGGACACCTCACAGCTCTGCCTAGGTATTCTCTGTAGAGTAGCTTCTGCCCCAGCCCCCTCCCACTGGGGGGAAGGGCCATACCAGCTTTGGGAGAACAGGCAGCATCATGGGAAGAGGTATATGAAGTGGCCCATGAGGAGCAGGGAGCATGTGGGGACAGAGGGTGTTCCTGGAAGAGGAAGCCTGTGTGTGAACGATGGGGCTGTTCAGGTTGGCTGGTGTGCCAGAACAGGGGGGACATGTGGACAGCTCTACTGGGCTGGCAGAAGAGGCGACGGTCTCCTGTGGAAGAGGAGGTGGCTGGAAAGCCCCAGCTGCACTCTGGGATGGGGACGACTGGGTGACTCCGGGCTAAGGGCCCCTGGGAGCAGGTGAGGGCCCTGGGCGCGTGGGGCTCACCGTGGAATGCTTCCAGTAGAGGATGATCTCGGGGATGTTTTCCACGGGGTGGAGGAGGTGGTAGTCTCTCCACTCGTTCCAGTCGATGGTCATCGTGCCGTTTTTATCCATGCTGCGAGACAGAGGCGAGGCTGCCCATGTGCCCACATGCTCATCCACCAGCTGCATCTCCCCGCCTCCCAGTGAGCCAAGGGCAGGCATTCGGATGCCCGGACACCACACGAGGCGCCTCTGCCCCCAGGAGAAAGAGCAGGGGGGTCTCCACACCCCACCCACCTAGCACAACAATGGCAATATAATGGCCCACAAGAATCCCGTTCTGATCAGGCATGGAAGTCAAGGGAGGCAGTCACAAGCGACACGGATACTTACTAGGTGACAGGGCCCCAGAAATGGCCCGTTCGTATTCTGACAGACAGACAAAGGATGCGGAGGAGAGAGCAGAAACAACACGCATAAGTGCTCGGAGCCATGTTAGCGAAGCAAGCACACACCCAGAGACGGGGGCACAGCACGGCACTAGACGAGCCCACCACAGCAGCTAAGCCCAGGGCTGCTGTCCCCGAGGACCAGCCAGCGTTCGGACCGCAGGGTTTCAGGAAGGTCCAGCCAGGACAGACGGCAACTCCCAGGGCTGTTCCGTGAGATTTCCTGGCAGCCGCCCCTCACCAGGGAGCTATCTTTTGGGGCAGCGCCTCTGACTAAAGTGTTAAGTGCAAGTTACTAGCCTGGGGAAGAAATTCACCTGGGATCAAGGCTGCAGTGTGAGTCCATCGCCCCCCTCCCCCCGCCCCCCGCCCTGCCCCACCCCCACCACACGCACAGGTGCTCCTTGCTGGCCTTTTACCTACTTGAACCACCCCCAAATTAGTTTTCCCTTCATGGGCCGCTAGCCGATGGGCAAAATTCCAGGTGATCTGTGATTCTTCAAATGAAAGCTGGCCTGCAACCCTGGGGAGGGGCTGGCCTCCCAGAGGGGTTACTTATTCATGCTTTCAAACCACGAGAAGGCCAAGTTCAGGGTCAGCCCAGGGAATGGCATCGCAGGGTTAGTCTCACAGCCTTCCTCTCATCACACTTAAACCAAACAGAGGCTGGCTGAGCACTCACCTCTTGAGAATTTTTTCTGCCTGCTGTTCAGATATCTTGACTCCCAAGTCCCGCAGGGACTGCATGATCTCCTGCGCATCGATGCGTCCTACAAGAACAGAGGCCGTGAGCAGGAGCCAGGCGCACAGGGAGGCCCGAGGCTGGACCAGCCGCAGCTCTGAAGGCAACACTTACCATCATTCTTTTTGTCCAAACTCTTAAACACCAGCCTCAGTTTCTTCTCATGATCTTGGAGATAATGGACAAATTCTTCAAAGTCTAGCTGCCCATCGAGGTCCTTATCTCCAGCTTGTACAATTTTCTAGAAAAGAAAGGTAAGGTTTTGTCTTCTGGCTCCTGGACCAGCCTTTCCTTGTCCCTTGTGAGGCCCCATCCCCAGGCAATGACTGCACTAATGGCGAGCAGAGCTGGCCCCAAGGACCCAAGATGCTTCTGCTCCACTCCCAGAGCCACCACGGCAATCGACTCACATGCCAGAGCCACCACCTAGAGCCCCAAGTGCTGGCCAGAACCCAGGCAAGGACCGATCTGATCTTCCTCCCAAGCAGAGAGGAAACAAGGAGCCTGGGAAGCGCCCTCCGGACAGAAGCCAACGGGGACAGCTGGGCACTTTCTCAGTCTGAAGACCCGCGTGCCGTACAGCCAGGGTGAGCAGGGTGGCTTCGCTGCAGCGCCGTCCCTGGGTCCCTGGACCCAGGCTTCAACCACACATGCTCCCTGCTGAGACGTGGGGATGGCCGTGGAGTCCAGTTTCCAACAGGAACTCTGCAGCTCGCTCTTTCTCTCCTAAAACTGGCATTGGTCCAAGAATAATTTGGTGGGCAGGGTGAAAATCGGGGGCAGAGCCAGACTCTGCAACAGCACCCGAGGCCAGGGAAGTGTAAGGAGCCAAGGGCATGTGTATGATGGTACTGCCAGTCCCTGCTCTCAGGGAAGCCAGGTGATAGAGCCACACTGGCTCTCTCAGTCACTCACTGAAAAGCACTTTAGTGTCTCAAGAAGGCTTTGAGAGACTGTTCCTTGGCAATGAGGTTCCAAAAGTAACCCCCCTGCCCCCACCTCCCAGGAGGTGGGCTTTGTTCAGCAGCTGGGACAGCTCCATGAGAGCACACATTTCCCCAGCACCTAGCATGGGCTGCAGGGCGTGCTAAACGCTTTACTTCTAGAACCCACTTACTCCTCGCAAACAGCTCTAGGAGGTAGGAAATGTCATTTCCCCCATTTTACAGAGAAGGAAACAGGAGTTCTGAGAGGCTAAACATTTACACAAGGTCAGACAGCTAGGGAAGTGGTGGGCGGGATGCAAGTTGGGCCGTGGTCCTCTCAAGCCACCTCCCTGCACATCCTGCCGCCACCCTCAAGGCTAACCTCCAGAACATGGGGGATGAAAGTGAGTCACCCCAACTCAGCAATGCCCTGGATCCAGAACCCAAGACTGGAACCGAGAATCTCCCAAGGAAGATGGTATAGTCTTCCTGTGTCCCCCGGATTTCTCACTGGGAGAAATCAACTGACAGCCAGCTGGGGTTTGGAAATGGATGGCCCACTGGCTAGCTCGCGTCCTCAAAGGATCACCACCGCGCCTCTCTCTTAAACACACTACTGACGGTGCCTTGTGATTCCTCAGCTGCCAAGGGTGTCAGGGGCAGGGAGGCCTGAACAGATACCCCATGACCCGGCGCGATCAAAAGGCTAATGCGAGGGGCGTGGCTGGAATGTAGGACAGATGCTGGTATATATTTTATCTGCTATCTGAGGTTACATTTAACTTCCTGTGGACATCTGTGCTCTCAGCCAAGAGTGACATAAATCACCTATAGGGTGACTGCTCTAGATCTCTAACAGGAATGGAAATAGAGTGGACAAGCCATTTAGGCAGGAGGCGAACATCAGGCACAGAGCCCTCTGGGACCCAGCCGCCTGCTGCCAGGGTGAGCCACATGCCTCCCTGTGCTATCGCACAGACACCCAGAGCAGAGGGTGTGCTCACCGCAGCTGGCTTCAACGCATTCTCAAAATGCTTGCTTCTGCCTCACAGGGCCTGAGCCTCCTTCTGTCTCCTTCCTTGGATCTGCAAATTCCCCTTGGTGCACAGTGGGCACTGGGGGTAGCAGGGAAACTGATTAACCGAGAAGCCGAGTAGGCAAGGGGCCTCCGGACTCTGCAGCTTTGCTTCCCCACCTTCAGGGCAGACACAGGCCCTGCTCCACAGCGATGTCTGAGGGTCAAGAAGGTGGGAGGCTCCCTCACCCCCACACGGGCAGCTCCACCGCGCAGCACCCTCAACTCCTGGGCCTCCCTGCCTTCTCCTCCCATGCACTACTGGCCTGCCCCCCAGGTCCCTTTCTGGCTCTGCACTTCTCAGGAACACCCCCCACCACCACCACATTCCAGCAAAAGGAATTTCCTTTCTGAAAGTCCACTTCTCACAACAGCCCTCGCTGGAATTCCAGCCTTCCCAGGAAGTCACATGAAAACCGGTCACTCCTGTGACGTACACGTGCCGGCCACAGCCGCATGACAATGGGAAAAAACTCCTACATTTCAGACATTCTTTCCTCTCGGTGGGGGATGGTTCATGCATGCTCAGCCATTCACTCAACAAATACCGGTTGAATGCGCCTCTCCCTTCCGCGCGGTCACCCCACAGACCTGCTTCCACTGGCGGTAGGTGGAGAATTCCTGGGAGGGGATGAAGACACTGAGCTTGAAGATGGACTTCAGCTCAGCGGGGAGCCCCTTGGACTCAAAGTACTGGAACTCGGTCTGGGCCTCCCCGATGACCGGCACGTACAGGCACAGACAGAGCATGCTGGCGGCCTGCTGGGTGCTCCGCTGCCCTCACCACCGGGAGCAAGTTCCCTAAATGCTGGCGGTCCCGGGAAACTTGCATAAGACAAGCCCGGCCTCAGCTGTCATTGGCTGCTTAAGCCCTGCCCTTTTACTTAATTGAAAAAAGAAAAAGGCCCTCCCACGGCAAGTCCTGCCAACAGCCAATGAACACAGAGCCCGGGGGAGAAGGTGGCATCAGGTTGCTCAAGTGAGAGGCACAAAGATCAGGGCTTACGTCACCACTCCCTCCCTGCAGTTAACTCTTGGAGAAGAGGCTGCGTGGCGAGTTCTGCCTGCCTGGGTACCAGGTACAGAGCCCAAACAAACCTTCACCCTCTGGCTGCCAACCCCTCCAAATGAACAAACAGTCTATGACTGCTTTCACACAAGGTCCCCAAACGTGTCACACATCAGTTTTCTCCTTTTAGTAAATCATTCCCAACTGAAAAATCAGTAGATGGAGAGAGACAGAGCTGATTGCCACTGCAAACGGGCCCAGTTCAGCTGTGAGGATAGGAGGCTGAGGGGTGGCTGAGAGCCAGGTGCCTAGCCACCCTGGAAAGCGGACCCCCCCATGGGCCCATGTATCCCGCAGGGGAGCTGCCCTGGCCACTCATGGCTCCAGGCACAGTTCTAGCTGGCTCCTGCTCCAGGGAACCTGCAGCCCTCCACAGCCCACATTGCATTGAATCCTCTTCCAGGCCATTCTGCAATGTGAGCACCAGCCTTCTCCTAGGGGCCCCAGAGTGCCCAGGAGCTGACATGATGGCGTTGGGAAGAGGACACCATGCCCGAAGGACTCCCCAGAAGCATCAATCTGGGGTCAGTCGAGGCCTCACGAGACCCACAGTCTTCAACGCCCACATCCGCTCAGAACACGTAGGAGCCCAGTCTTAGTCACAGCTAGAACTTTGCTGTTCAACACAGAAGCTTTTTAAATGTAAAGTCATAGCCAGGCGTGGTGGCGCACGCCTGTAATCCTAGCTACTGGGGAGGCTGAGGCACGAGAATCGCCTGAACCCAGGAGGCAGAGGTTGTAATGAGCCAGGATTGTGCCACTGCACTCCAGCCTGGGCGACAGAGTGAAACTGTGTCTCAAACAAAAAAGTAAATTCATTAAAATGACATGAAATTACTAACTCAGTTCCCCAGGATAGCCACACGTAGTCACCGGGCATTTCTGCCACCACGGAAACTTCACTGGGCAACACAGCTCCAGAACGACCCTTTCAGGGCAGGACGATCCTCTGCAGGCCGGCCTGAATTCTCCACTCATTCCTTCCCCACAGATTCGTGCTGCGGAGGAAGAGACCACGTCACCAAGATGAGAACAGGCTCAGTCTCACCCTTGTTTCTCCTACAGCGCGCCACTTCCTAATATAGACTATATCTTCCCACTACCGGGATGGATAAAAATGGATAGTTATTACTTGGGGATCACAGAAGTAAAAGGACTTTTTAATGCACTAAAAAGCTTGTTGTTAGCTCATAAAGAGGGTGTTACAAGATGTTGATACTTACACACAACATTATGAAACAGAGATTATGACAAGTGATATGACACTTGGGCCCTTCTAACAGAGATCTAATAACGAGTCTGTGAGAACAGGTCTTGGGCTACCCTAGTGACGGATCCTATGAGGTCGCACTGGATTATCCAGGCAGATTCCTGCTCAGCCTCCGCTAAATCCATGACACTCAGCTATCTCTTAAGCTGCCCAATCCAGAATGTTCTGCCTTGGGCTATTTTAACATGCATCTTATCTCTACCACCAGGGTCCTTGAAGGTAGAAGGCTCTTGCTTCAAACCCTTGGACCTCCTTGTCTGGAACTGCCCTCTTGCCTTGATCAAATATGGTGCTTCATGAACAGCTTCTAAATGAGTGAATTAGCTCAGGTGGCCTCTAAGACCTCAAGAAACAAACTCATAACCATGCTTGATGAAGGCCTATTTTTCTGAGCATCTGCAAATAGAGTTGTCAGGGCATTATACTCAAATGAACAAGATAATGTATCATTATTATTATTATTTTTGAGACAGACTCTCACTCTGTCACCCAGGCTGGAGTGCAGTGGCATGATCTTGGCTTACTGCAACCTCTGCCTCCCAGGTTCAAGCGATTCTTGTGCCTCAGCCTCCTGAGTGGTTGAGATTACAGGCGCCTACCACCACGCCTGGCTGATTTTTGTATTTTTAGTAGAGACTAGGTTTTACCATGTTGGCCAGGCTGGTCTCCAACTCCTGGCCTCAAGTGATCTGCCTGCCTCGGCCTCCCAAAGTGCTAGGATTACAGGTATGAGCCACTGCACATAGCCTCTATTATTTTATTTTAAAGGAAGTTCACATTTATAAATAAAAGCTGAACCTTAAAGTGCTGGTCTTTAGGAATGCTCACTCTACTTTATAAAATGAGATGTTGCCCTATTAAAAAAAATGCTGGTCTTCTTCTTTTGTTAAATTATTGTTTGCTTCTGAAACTAAATTATAAAGATCTGTTGAATATCTCATTTTAGTGATGACTGCAGTCATTCTAATATAAAAAAGCAAATATTTTGACTGAATAAGTTCAATTGGAGATTTCATTTTCTATGAAAGTATATTTTAGGTCGGGCGCGGTGGCTCACGCCTGTAATCCCAGCACTTTGGGAGGCCGAGGCGGGTGGATCACGAGGTCAGGAGATCGAGACCATCCTGGTTAACACGGTGAAACCCTGTCTCTACTAAAAATACAAAAAATTAGCCGGGCGCAGTGGCGGGCGCCTGTAGTCCCAGCTACTCGGGGGGCTGAGGCAGGAGAATGGCGTGAACCCGGGAGGCGGAGCTTGCAGTGAGCCGAGATTGCGCCACTGCACTCCGGGCTGGGCGAAAGAGCGAGACCCCGTCTCAAAAAAAAAAATAAATAAAAATAAAGTATATTTTAAAAATAATTATGGCACATATTACTGTACCATTGAGTTTTATAATGTATTTAACAAAAGAAATCTGAGAAGAGATTTGAAAATGATACTAAATAAAAGCGAAACCTGTATTCTTTTTTCTTTCCTAAGATGGAGTCTTGCTCTGTCACCCAGGCTGGAGTGCAGTGGTGCGATCTTGGCTCACTACAACCTCCACCTCCTGGGTTCAGGTGATTCTCCTGCCTCAGCCTCCCGAGTAGCTGGGACTACAGGTGCCCACCAGCACACCTGGCTAATTTTTAAAAGGGTTCTAACTTATTTGCTGCTGTGACTGAGTCTCATGGAATGTCTTCATTGGATAAACTTCAATTGGCGTTTGCTTATTTAAATCATCCATCCTACTGAGTTTCACAGGTAACTCAGGACTCCATGTTCACATAAAAATGGAGAGTTCTACCCAAATAAGCCCATCTCTAGGTGCTAGTGTCCAGGACAACTGCTCTATTCCTGGAACTGCAGACTGTGGGGGCCCAGAGGGGCTCTGGGATCATCGCTTAATCTCTGAGTTGAGCAAATAGGCCTGGGAGAGGTGACCTGATTTGCCCAATTCCCAAAGCCTGTCAAGGGCAGGGCAGGGCCTTGCACCCAGGGTTCTTGTTACAACATCCACTTCAAACAGCACCCAAAACAGATTGTAGTATTCAGTTCCCAAAGGATACTGGTAAGCCAGACACTGGGAATGACAGTAGGTGATACCTCATACTGGAAGGCGGCAGGTGTGTGGGAAAGGTGTAACTTGAGCAAGTTGAGCCCTAGCTAAATACAACCAAAAACGGTGTTTGTGTAACAGCTTCTGAATGCCTCTATGAGAACTAGATTATGGAGGAACTAAAGCAGGCCTCGGGTTTCAGCCCTGATGCTTCACACCGGCCTTCTTGACACGCCAAGATCTGGGCCCAACGCGCATTGTGTGCGATGCCTCTCTGCTCTTTATTATTCTGACTTTGTGGCATAGACCCTCATCTGTTTCAGCTCCTCCAATGTCCATTCCTATGACTAGTATTCAGAAACAGTGACAGCAACACTAGGTCCCTTAGGATCAGTGGCATCAGATTGCAATTAATCTATAAAGTCGCAGTTCCTCTCCTGAGCATCTTCTCACAGCAAATCTGCCAATGCCACCAAAAGCTTTCCTTGTTCTACCACTATGTTACATGCCAGAAGAAAGCAGGTGCTTCAGGTAAAGGCCGGAATACCATGAATAAGAACAGGGCAGGTACAGTGCCTCTGGGAGTGTAGCATTAGGTCAGAAAGTTCCTCTCCCCTCCTCTGCAATGACTCAGACTGAGCCAGAAATATTAATATGAGGAAGCTTTGCCAGCATCCAGCCGCTCAAGCCCCACCCACCCTTAAGGCTCTCAAACCTCATTGGCGGCTGTGGCCACAGTGTCATTTGATGATCAGGTTGCCATGACAGCCTAGTGTAGCTGGTTTCCAATGAAACCTGCCTACACTTGGCAGTTACACACACAATGAGCAAAATTCTCTGTGCTTCCGAGAAGACAGCCCCTCAGGATTTGAAAGCTTGAAAGCCGCTGAGGGCACCTCCCACTCCAGAGTAATGGCTTTCTTCTCCAACTGAAGATTAACTGTAAGACAAAGATAAAGGGAAAAACTGGAACAGTTCCTAGAATAAAAGCTTGCAGGAACCTGACTCACTAGCAGACATATTTAAACAGGGGAAGTGAGAGCAAAACAAAGTAGTGCTTCTGGGACACTGAGAAGCCCGAGAACCAAAGTGAACTTTTCTTTTTTTCTTTTAAACAGTCTTGCTCTGTCACCCAGGCTGGAGTGCAGCGGCACAATCGTGGCTCACTGCAACCTCCGCCTCCTGGATTCAAGCAATTCTTCTGTCTCAGCCTCCCGAGTAGCTGGGACTACAGGCGCACGCCACCACGCCCAGCTAATTTTTGTATTTTTAGTGGAGACGGGGTTTCACCATATTGGCCAGGCTGGTCTCGAACTCCTGACCTCGTGATCCATCCATCTCGGACTCCCAAAGTGCTGGGATTACAAGCATGAGCCACTGCGCCTGGCCTAAAGTGAACTTTTCAAAAATGTTTCCAAAACATTCTGGAGGTCCTTTTTGTGATTTGGTGAGGCCAGCCCCAACCCCAATCAGCCAGTGATCACAAACCCCAAACACCTTCGGAGCACTGTTCTGGAAAAGGATGCGGGCTGCATCCATGTTCTTGTTACTCCAGTTCTTGGTCTATCTGCTTTGAGAGTCTATGCTTCCCAGATGTGCTTTCTCTCTGGCTTCAAGCCCAACCAGCTGCTCCATATCCCACTTGGGGCTCCCCCCAGTTTGCAGCCAGCTGAACTGTCTCTCTTTTGGGGATCAGCCAGTAAAAGGTGTGGGTCTCTTGATTCTGCAGGCCAGGAAGTAAGCTGTTCAGAACAGACAGTCCTATCCTGAGGCAGCCCCTGGGGGAAGAGCTGGCAAGGGGGTATTGTGTGATGCTGAAAAATAGAGCAGTTAACTGCTAAAGACAAAAATAGGTGATTTTAAAAGGCAGCCGGCCATTCGAGGTAGTAATAAGGCAAGCAGGTCTATAGATAAAAGTTCCTCACAAAGCTAGTGCCACAGCTATTCCAATCTTGTCTAAAACAATCAAAAGGTACAAAGTGACACCCTCTCTTTGCATATTAAGCACGCACATCTCAGGCATAACAGACTCTGAGAGACCCGCTGCTTTGCTCAGAAGGAACCCATCAAAGATGAAGACTTCTCCCCAGAGCCCACATGACTGCGTTATTACATCAAAAGTCCCTAGTAGCAAAGGCAAAATGAACTTTCATTTCTTAAATGTAGCAATTCATCTTAACATTTCTGTGGTATCTACAATGTGCCAAACAGGGCAGAATCTCCTTTTCTTCTCTGATTTTTATCCTGAGTAAAAAGATTCAAAATAACCAAAGCTCAGGAGGTGAACAAGGTCACTCCTACGGCAGGGAGGAGAAATCTGAGCCAAATGGCCATTTCCTTTCTAATACTGAGCACTCCATTAGTCTCCTTAAAAACTGCTTTCCTAAGGGGAAAACGAGGCAGCACAGGACAAGGATTTGCGGGTGAAATCTCAGTTCCACCTCTCTTTAATTGTTTAACCCTGGGCAAAGAATGTAACCGTTCTGTACCTCAGTTTCTTCATCTACAAAATGGGGATACTACCACTTACCTTGGCTCTTGTGAGGATGGGAACTCACGCTCTAGGCTCAGGAGGGATGAAAGACCCCACAGTTGGCAGACCCGCAGCGGCCGCAGTCATTTCCAGAGGGGCACCAGCCTCTGCGCCTCATGACTCCAGCCTCTCCTCGGACCCAGTCTCACGCCTTCACTCTTCCTCCCAGACCCAAAGGAGAGATGGGTCGGACCCAGGCAAGGGGACTGTGACCTTCAGGATGCCAAGACCACCCCCACAGCTCCAAGCAACTGGGTTCCATGGTCGAGGCGCACTCTCTTGCCCCTTTAGCTTCGCCCTTCCTGAGCTGTTCGGATAAGCTAAGGCACGCTTTCACAGTCTGCCCCTCACTTTCAAATGGCTTTCTTCAGCCAAACTAACAAACCCTAAGGCAAATCTATCGCAACCTTCCTTCCCTCAACAGCCACACTGGGGTGCTCGCAGTGGGTAATGCAGCTTTCACAGGGGCCACAGAAAGATTTTAGATTGAATTTGTGGGCTTCCTCATTGCCTACCACTTCTCCCTGAACCCCAAACTAACGTTGTGAATTCTCCCTTCCTCCCCACACTCGTTTTTTCCCCAGGAAAATGATCCCAGACCAGGCCCTAAACTAGGAGGTCCTCTTGAGGCCAACATTACCTTAGGAAACTGCTCTGCAGGTCCAACCACCAGCAAAATGGTGGGTCTTTTTTCCGTGGCCTCAGCCCTTCCATCCTGTTTCCCCAAAAAGCTTGCCATCTGGTCTCTCCGGGCAGGGGCTGGGGTGCCTCTGACTTGATGATCGTCCCCCTCTCTGGAGCCTTGGCACCCAGCCCTAGGGAAAAAGCTAGCTAGGAAATGCCACAGCATCTGCAACATCACGGTCTCCTCCAAACGCCTCCGATGGTGACTGTTCACTTTTGAGGGATGTGACCACAATACCAAGGCTCTCTGGCTACACAGCTGCTGGGAAGACTGGCCTGGGAGTTCTCAGGCTGGAAGCTCTGTATGCAGGGGCGGTTTCCTGCTTTTTCAAATGTGCTAGCACTGCTGTCGTGCCCGGCCTGAGAAGTAGCTTACTCTAAGGAGCCTTGCCGGGCTGCCGGCAATAAGGAGAAAGCAGCTGGAGCTTCTTCAATAAAAACTCACTTCTGCAGGTGATGGTGAGCAAACGTTTGGCTTTTTAAAAAAAAAAAAAAAAAAAAAAAAGGAAAACGCAACAGCCAAGCAGACCACTCCCGGAGGCAGCAAGCAACTTCGAGCTCCCAGTTATTCAGCTGTCCTCGCTCATCACCCAAGCCGAGGACCTGAGCATCCAGTCTGCATTCTCACTGCAGCAGAGCCCGGCCAATCACCTCTGCCGACACTACCAAGTTCATTATCCCTACCAGCACCAGCCCTCCAATCACAGGCAGCTGATTGCCTGCATGAAGCCCGGCAATTCTGCAGGGAGGTGCGGACTCAAGCTCCAGATGAGGCTCAGCTTACAGAATCCACTCTGAGCTGGCTCCTTAGCAAAAGTAACTCCCTGCCCTCCACCCGGGTTGCTTCCAGAAGGCATTCACCATCAAGTGCAACACCATCAACAGTCCTTGGCAGCATGTCCTAAGAGCATTCTAGAAACATTTTTCCTTGTTTCAAGATCCAGTTTTCTCCAACAGAGCACACGCCATACCACAGCAGCTACTTCTGCTGCGTCTCCCTCCAGAGTATGAGCTGCCTGGGGGCAGAGACCAAGTCACAAACCTTTCTACCCCTAGGACCAGGCACAGATCAAGTCTGTAGACTGAACTGAGTACAAGGTCATAAATAAAAAGGAATTAATCTTTGGTCATTTGTTTCTTAGTTTACTAACAGATAAATGCACCGGCTACTGTCATCCCTCACTGAGGTGACCCTCTGATAGTGTTCACAACCTTTATTGATTGATTGATTGAGTTGGAGTCTCACTCTGTCATCCAGGCTGGAGTACAGTGGGTCACTCTCGGCTCAACGCAACAACCTCCACCTCCCAGGTAAGCGAATTCTCCTGGCTCAGCCTCCCGAGTACCTGGGATTACAGGCACCCACCACCATGCCTGGCTAATGTTTGTATTTTTAGTAGAGACGGGGTTTCACCATGTTGGCCAGGCTGGTCTCAAACTCCTGACCTCAAGTGATCCACCCATCCTGGCCTCCCAAAGTGCTGGGATTACAGGCGCGAGCCACTGTGCATGGCCCCACAACCATTATTTTCAAAATACAAACACAAGGCTGGATGTGGTGGCTCACGCCTATAATCCTAGCACTTTGGGAGGCCAAGGCAGGCGGAGTTCAAGACCAGCCTGGCCAACATGGTGAAACCCTGTCTCTACTAAAAATAGAAAAATTAGCCGGTCATGGTGGCAGGCGCCTGTAATCCCAGCTACTTGGGAGGCTGAGGCAGGAGAATCACTTGAATCCAGGAGGCGGAGATTGCAGTGAGCCAAGATCGCACCATTGCACTCCAGCCTGGGCAACAAGAGCGAAATGCCATCTCAAAAACAAAAAAACAAAAAAAACAAACAACTTGTTAAAAGACAAAGTATAGAAGAAAGGGGATTGTGTGCTGCCATTTATTCCTAGCTTTTATTTGTGAAGACGGCCTCTGGAAAGACAATCAAATTGAAGAGAGGGTGTGGGGCAGGGAGGACACTTGGGGCTTTGAGAGGAGAAAGGCAGTTGAGAGACGTGTTTTCAACCAAACATCCTCTTATACCTTGCGAAACTGAACCATAAGCATGTATGACCCAGGCATACACACGTACACATGTAAATAAAACAATTATTGAAAAAGAAGGCTGAGCGCAATGGCTCACACCTGTAATTCCAGTACTTTGGGAGATGGAGGTGGGCTGACTGCCTGAGCCCACGAGTCTGAGCCCAGCCTGGGCAATGTGGAGAAACCTGCCTCTACAAAAAGTAAAAAAAAATAGCCAGGCATCGTGGTACGTGCTGTAGTCCCAGCTACTCAGGAGGCTGAGAGGTGGAAGGATCACTTGAGTGTGGGTGGTCAAGGCGGCAGTGAGCCATCATTGCGCCACTGCAGTCCAGCCTGGGTGAGAGTGAGACCCTGTCTCAAAAAAAAAAAAAAAAAGAAGACAATCCAGAGAGAAAGTAAGATGGTTGAGATGGGGTCCTAAGGCTTGTTCTGAAAGCTGAAGGAGCCTGTATCAGTTGCCCTCTCACTAGATAAACAGAACTTGTCCAGAAGCAGTTTTGCATGTTGATGAACTGCACAGTCTCTGGAGCCAGACCCCAAATTCCAATCCTGGCCATCACTTATTAGCTGTGTAATCTTGGCTAAGATACTTCAGCTCTCTGTGCTTCACTATCCTTATGTGCAAAATGGAGTTAGTACTTCATAGAATTGGTTAAAGACTAAATTAGAGAATATATCAAGCTCTTAGGACAGTACATGGAGCTATTAGCTATTTTATTATCTACAAAATGATTGTGAGTCATGCAACTAGGTCATTCTAATACTAAAGAAGAGCCAGTCCACAGCCAAAAACCCTAAGTAAATAAAAATCCTTTGGCCAGGAGTGGTGGTTCACGTCTGTAATCCCAGCACTTTTGGGAGGCCAAGGCAGGTCTTTTGAGTTCAGAGTTTGAGACCAGCATGGCCAACATAATGTGACTCTGTCTCTACAAAAAAATAAAAAATTAGCCGGGCATGGTGGTGTGCACCTGTAGTCCCAGCTACACGGGAGGCTGAGGTGGGAGAATCACCTAAGCCTGGGAAGTGGAGGCTGCAGCCTGGTTGACAGAGTGAGACCCTGTCTCAAAAATAAATAAATAAATCCTTTAATGAATGTGAACCCTGTTTTTAGGCACAGAAAGTCTGGCCAGATGGAGGAGATAGTGATGTTTTGGCCTCCCAAAACATCACTTTTACCGTTTTTTAATTTAATGCACTTCCTCCTACCACAGAACTGAGTTATGAGTTCAAGGGCTTCCAGCCAAGATGGGAGTAACAGGGACCAAGTCACCTTCCTGCCTATAACTACAAGTGCAGATAAAACATAAAAAACAATCTTTCCCAGCCACTGGACAACAGGCTAAGGAAACTGATTCCTGAGAAATGTATACAAATGAAGCCAGGAGCGCCTCCCATTGCCCCAGCTTCCTGCCTGGAGCTTCCAGTCTACGTGCAGAGCAGAGAAGCCAGGTGGAACCCAGCAGCCTCCCGATGTTCAAGAGATGGGACTGGGAGGCTGGGGAGGCCAGGCCAGGGCAGCTGGAGTGTGCCAGACAGAGCACCGGAGAGGAGAGAGCTGCAGAGAGAGTGAGCTCCCCCAAGGGTCCCCAGGGAGTCACAGCGCATGGGTGGGAGGAACCTACCTCAGCATGGGAAAAGAACCATCCCAAAGGATCACAGGGCTAGGAATAGTTCCTGTTCCCGTCAGCCAGAGTGGAGAACCTCAGAATACAGGGAGGTTCAGAAAGAGTGTTCAGAGGGTTTTGCCTCTACAGTGAGGCAAAGCCAGCCCTAGGCTAAATGCTGTCCTTGTTCCGCCCAACAAAGCAAGCCCTGCAAGGGTCAAACTACTCCAAGAAAAAGCTCAAGAATATTCATAGGAATACACTAATAACCAGCACCCAAGAGGGTAAAATCCAGTAAAAAATGAATAGGAACTACAAAGAAGCAGGAAAAGATGACCCATAATGAGGACAGAAATCAATAGCGACTGAGCAGAAATGACATGTATGATAGACTTAGTACACAGGGACATTCAAAATTATGGTAATTGTACTTCCTATGCACAAGAAAGTAAAGGAAAGATCAAGCGTGTCAAGTAGAGACTCTGCAGATTAAAAACCCCCACCTCAAACTCTAGGCAAAAACTACAATGTCTCAGATGAAAAATGGTTTTAACAGATCAGACACTACAGAAGAAAATATTAATAAACTTGAAGACACAGCAATAGAAACTTCCTAAAATAAAACACAGAGGAAACAAAACAAACAGAGCATTGGTGAGCGGTGGGATGATCCAAACAGGTTAACACCCATAGCTGGAGTCCATGAAGGAGGGGGCTGAAAAAATAATTTAAAGAAACAATGGCCAAATATTTCTCCAAATTTATTAAAAGCTACAGATCTACAAATCTAAGATGCTCAACAAACCCTAAGCACAAGAAACATCGAAAAAACTAACTCCGGCACATCACAACTAAATTTCGGAACACCAGGGATAAAGAGGAAATCTTAAAAGCAGACAGAGAAAACAAGACCCATTACATACAGATAAGAATGACTGGGTTCCGGCCAGGCGTGGTGGCTCATGCTTGTAGTTCCAGCTACTCAGGAGGCTGAGGCAAGAGAATCGCTTGAACCCAGAAGGCGGAGGTTGCAGTGAGCCGAGATTGTGTCACTGCACTGCACTCCAGACTGGGCGACAGAGTGAGACTCCGTCTCAAAAAATAAAATAAAATAAAAGAATGACTGGGGGCTGGGCGCGGTGGCTCACGCCTGTAATCCCAGCACTTTGGGAGGCTGAGGCTGGCTGCAATCGTGAGATCCCAGCTCACTGTAACCTCCGCCTCCTGGATTCAAGCAATTCTCCTGCCTCAGACTCCCGAGTAGCCGGGATTACAGGCACCCGCCACCACACCCAGCTAATTTTTGTATTTTTAGTAGAGATGGGGTTTCACCATGTTGGCCAGGCTGGTCTTGAACTCCTGACCTCAGATGATCCACCCGCCTCGGCCTCCAAAGTGTTGGGATTACAGGCATGAGCCACTGCTCCCAGCCTATTTAAGTATCTTTAAAAGATAAGTGACTATTTAAAGCAAAAATAAAACAATACATTGTGGGTTTATAATATGTGTAACAGTAAAATGCATGAGGACCACAGCTCAAAGGCTGGGAGGATAGAAATGAAAGTATACTGTTTAAGATTCTAAAACTAGGCCAGGTATGGTGGCTCTCACCTGTAATCCCAGCACTTTGGGAGGCTGAGGCGGGAGGATTGCTTGAAGTCAGGAGTTTCAGGCCAGCCTGGGAAACAAAGTAAGACCCTGTCTCTAGAAAATATACAAAAATTAGCCAAGTGGCCAGGTGCAGTGACTCACGCCTGTAATCCCAGCACTTTGGGAGGCCGAGGCGGGCGGATTACATGAGGTTGGGAGTTTGAGACCAGCCTCACCAACACGGAGAAACCCTGTCTCTACTAAAAATACAAAATCAGCCGGGTGTGGTGGTGCGTGCCTATAATCCCAGCTACTCCGGAGGCTGAGGCAGACGAATTGCTTGAACCTGGGAGGTGGAGGTTGTGGTGAGCTGAGATTGCGCCATTGCACTCCAGCCTGGGCAACAAGAGCAAAACTCCGTCTCAAAAAAAAAAAAAAGAAAAAAATTAGCCGAGTATAGTGGCTCACACCTGTAGTCCTAGGTACTCGGGCGGGTAAGGCAGGAAGATCGCTTGAGCCCACAAGTTCAAGGTTGCAGTGAGATATGATCACACCACACATTCTAGCCTGGGCAACAGAGTGAGATCTTGTCTAAAAAAAAAAAAAAACAAACAAAAAACCAAACACCCAACTTGATCACACTGACATTTACAAAATACTCCACCCAACAACAGCATAATACACATTCTTTTCAAGTGCACTCAGAACATATTCTACCCATAAAACAAGTCTCGATCACTTTCAAAGGATTCAACTCATACAAAATATGTACTTTGACCACAGTGGAATTAAATTGGAAAAAAATGACAGGTATGCACCTTAGTTCCTGCTACTAGGGAGGATGAGGTGGGAGGATCGCTTGAGGCCAGGAGTTCAAGACCAGCCTGGGCAACATAGCAAAATCCAGTCTCTTAAAAAAAAAAGATATTTGGAAAATACCTAAATATTTGGAAATTAAATAATACAACTGTAAATGATTCACATGATATGTCAAAGAAGAAATCAAAAAGGAAATTAGAAAGTATTTTGAATGGTGAGAAAGCACAATGTATTAAAATTTGTAGGATGCAGCCGCAGCAGTACTTAGAAGGAAATACCTATATTAGAAAAGAAAGGTCTCAAAAGCAGTGACTTCAGCTTCCACCTTAAGAGATCAGAAAAGAACAAATTAAACGCAAAGCAAGCAGAAGAAAAAAATAATAAACTAGGTGTTAGCGATCATGCCTTATTTTTCTTAAACTTCCCTAGACCAGCGCCTAAGACAGGAATCGATGGAAATGTGTTCAATTGCATACCTTGCCTATATGTATTTAAATATATATATTGCATATATGCAAAGATAGGGTCTTGCTATGTTGCCCAGGCTGGTCTTGAACTCCTGGGCTCAAGTGATCCTCCCATCTTGGCCACCTCACCTTGGATTAGAGATGTGAGCCACCACACCTGTTCCAATTCTTTTTTTTTTTTTTTTTTTTGAGACGGAGTTTTGCTCCTGTTGCCCAGGCTGGAGTGCGGTGGTGTGATCTTGGTTCACTACAACCTCCACCTCCTGGCTTCAAGTGATTCTCCTGCCTCAGCCTCCCGAGTAGCTGGGACTACAGGCGCCCGCCACCACACCCAGCTAATTTTTATATTTTTAGTAGAGATGGGGGTTTCACCATGTTGGCCAGGATGGTCTTGAACTCCCGACCTCAAGTGATCCTCCCACCTCGGCCTCCCAAAGTGCTGGGATTACAGGTATGAGCCACTGTGCCCGGCCCAATATATATATTTTTAAACATTTTTCTTGCGTCTTTGATTTCCTTGTAGGTTAATACAGTACATTTCTTTCCTTTCACATCTAGCTTTCTTGGGTAGGATGAATCACCCATATCCAGGGATAGACTGCCAAGTGTAACCCTCTTGTAAAAGTAGCTTATAAACATCAATAGAACCTAGTTAGGAGGAGGTTAATACCTGCAGAAATAACCACTGTTCTAAGAATCTAGACAATAGAGGCTGATGGTGTCAATGAAAAGAATCAAATTCTGTAATATATTTAAAGAGGTTTATTGTGAGCCAAATATAAGTGACCAAGGCCCATGATACAGCCCCAGGAGGTCCTAAGAACATTAGCCCAAGGTGGCTGGGTGACAGGTTGATTTATACATTTTATGGGGACAGAAGTTACAAGAAGACATTAGTCAATACATGTAAGGTGTACATTGGTTCAGCCCGGTAAGGTGGGACAACTTGAAGGCGGGGGCTTCCAGATCATAGGTGGGTTCAAAGATTTTCTGATTGGAAATCGGGGTTGAAAGGGTTATTATCTAAAGACCTGGAATCAATAAAAAGGAGTGTCAGGCCAGGCGCGGTGGCTCACGCCTGTAATCCCAGCACTTTGGGAGGCCGAGGTGGGCGCCTGTAATCCCAGCTACTCCAGAGGCTGAAGCAGGAGAATCTCTTGAACCCAGGAGGCGGAGGTTGCAGTGAGCCGAGATCGCGCCACTGCACTCCAGCCTGGGCAACAGAGTGAGACTGTATAAAAAAAAAATCTGTTTTAATGTTAATGCTGGTCGGTTGTGCCTGAATTGCAGAGAGGAGCATATAATTAGGCATGTCCCTCCCTTCCCATCATGGCCTGAATTAGTTTTTCGCGTTTACTTGGAATGCCCTTAGCCCACTGAGGTCCATTCAGTTGGTTGGTGGGGCTTAGAATCGGTACTTTTCAGAGAACAGTAATGGAATACACCTCTAGAGGGAAGTAGTGAGTTGAATCATGGGCACTTGACTTATTCCAAATTACCCTGATAAAATGCCCAGAGTATAAAGGCGCCTGGAGCACCACACACAAAGACAACTGGAGATTCCCAAGGGAGTCTTAGAAAAACAACGCAGAAAGCGAGTTCTCAGGACTGACCGACTCCACAGCAATCTCTAAGTCTCATCACCTCCTTGCTTAACTGCCCAGTACCTATCTTAGAAATATTAACACTCAGCCGGGCATGGTGGCTCACGCCTGTAATCCCAGCACTTTGGGAGGCCGAGGCGGGTGGATCACAGGGTCAGGAGATCGAGACCATCCTGGCTAACACGGTGAAACCCCATCTTTACTAAAAATACAAAAATAAAAAATTAGCCGGGCGTGGTGGCGGGCACCTGTAGTCCCAGCTACTCGGGATGCTGAGGCAGGAGAATGGCGTGAGCCCAGGAGGTGGAGCTTGCAGTGAGCGGAGATCGCGCCACTGCACTCCAGCCTAGGCGACAGAGCAAGACTTCATCTCAAAAAAAAAAAAAAAGAAAAAAAAGAAATATTAACACTCAGAAACCATGAGAGGGAAGAGTATTAATGCTTTTCAGAAAGTTAACAGATGAAGTGAGATTTTATTTGACAGAAAGTCGGAATGATTAGGCTGATTGATTTGATGAGGACTGGCACAGCCAATATGGTCATATAGAAGGCCTTTTCCATAAATTAAATGAGTCAAATATGCGGCTCTAAGATTTTGGCCAAAACCAGAACCCAAACCAAAACCAACAAAAAAAACCTTTTTTTTTTTTTTGAGACGGAGTCTCACTCTGTCACCTAGGCTGCAGTGCAATGGCACTATCTCGGCTCACGGCAACCTCCACCTCCCGGGTTCAAGCGATTCTTCTGCCTCGGCCTCCTGAGTAGCTGGGACTACAGGCGCCCGCCACCATGCCCAGCTAATTTTTGTATTTTTTAGTAGAGATAGTTTCACCATGTTGGCCAGGCTGGTCTTGAACTGCTGACCTTGTGATCCGCCCACCTCAGCCTCCCAAAATGCTGGGATTACAGGCTGAGCCACTGCACCCGGCCTCAAACAAAAACATTTAAAGCAGATGTACAGGCCGGGCACAATGTCTCACACCTGTAATCCCAGCACTTTGGAGGCTGAGGTGGGTGGATCACCTGAGGTCAGGAGTTGGAGACCAGCCTGGCCAACATGGTGAAACTCCGTCTCTACTAAAATACAAAAATTAGCCGGGCGTGGTGATCCTAGCTACTTGGGAGGTTGAGGCAGGAGAATACCTTGAATCCGGGAGGCGGAGGTTGCAGTGAGCCAAGATTGCGCCACTGTACTCTAGCCTGGGCAACAGAGCGAGACTGTCTTAAAATAAAATAAAATAAAATAAAATAAAATAAAATAAAATAAAATAAAAATAATAAAGCAGATGTACAAAATGTGCAAGGGGATATGCTGTTTTCTTTTTTCTTTTTTGAGACGGAGTCTTGCTCTGTCGCCCAGGCTGGAGTGCAGTGGCGCGATCTTGGCTCACTGCAAGCTCCACCTCCCAGGTTCACGCCATTCTCCTGCCTCAGCCTCCCGAGTAGCTGGGACTACAGGCGCCCACCACCACGCCCGGCTAATTTTTTGTATTTTTAGTAGAGACGGGGTTTCACTGTGTTAGCCAGGATGGTCTCGATCTCCTGACCTCACGTGATCCGCCCGCCTCGGCCTCCCAAAGTGCTGGGATTACAGGCGTGAGCCACCGCGCCCGGCCGGATATGCTGTTTTCAGAATTATTTTGGGGTGGTACAGGAGGCAAGAGTTTGAAGACTCTCTTTTATATACTGATATATGGCAGTGCCAGGCTATTCCAGAGGCAGGACTGTAGCAGGTGAATGTCAGTCTCCGCTGGAATGAACCAGCCAACGGAAAAACTCAGCTCCTATGTGCTGCCTGCGCTGGGCGGCTGGAGTTTCAGGCTGTAAGGCAGGACTCTTAAACGCCCACCTGGCGTGACTCAGCAACAACTGGACAATGAAGAGGAGCCACAACTCACCTCATTTGGCACAAATGAAACTAAGGTACGGCAGATGACACAACTGCAATAATGAAAAAAGGAAATCCGTGATCTATTTCCATTTTAGGAAACAGAACCGGAAAATCTAGCTTTGACAAAAACCCCCTAAAGAAAACTCCTGTAACTGTGGAAGGAAAAGAGAAGTCTGGCACGAAAACCCTCAGTCTTGTGGATGGCTTCTGTCTATTTCTGGTGAAAAGCCAGTCCCCCCCGAGGTCCCAAGTTCAAGGTGAATGCATATTAAAGATGTCTTTTTCTTTTCTCTACAAGAAAGTTAGAGGCATACAAATTTACCCAACTCTAAGTGTAGGATTTTAAGATGTAACAAGTCAAGTTCTACAGAAGCAAGAGTCTGCGTGGAAATATGGCATTTCTACTTTATTTTTTTTGAGACAGGGTCTGGCTCTGTCGCCCAGGCTGGAGTGCGGGTGTGATCATGGCTCACTGCAGCCTCAACCTCCCAGGCTCAAGGGATCTTCCCACCTCAACCTCCCAAGTAGCTGAGACCACAGGCATGCCTGGCTAATTTTTTAAAATTTTTTGTAGAGATTGGGTATCCCTATGTTGCCCAGGCTGGTCTTGAACTCCTGGCCTCAAGCAATCCTCCCACCTCAGCCTCCCAAAGTGCTGGGAGTACAGGCATGAGCCACCATGCCCGGCCTAATTTCTCTTCTTTTTCTGCTCTTATACGAGCATGATTCTCCTTTAGATTAGACATGTGCACCAACTGTAAGGAGCAGGGGATGAATATGGTATGGAGGCCAGAATGCGACAACCCAATCACCTAAAATGTTCAAAAAATTTTGAAGCAACCCAACACTAGCCAGTGGGAGCCACACAATTTGTCCATGTGAGCCTACTTGTTGTACCCACCCTGTCCTTATCCCTCCTTTCCTTCTCCCACGTGAAAAAGCAAACCAACAAATTTATTACTAAAGCAACATAAAATGTTTTTAGTTTCTGAAAACTGATCTCAGGATTGCACTCACACTGAGATGGTCTGAATCAACACAAACTTAACTCTCACCCGCTGCTTGCTCTGCTTTGCACAAGGACCGCAGGCAGAAGAGAGGTCAAGGGGATGAAACCCTCCCTGGGCTGCCTTACACGCAGCACAGCTGTTCAGGGTGGGAGGGCAACTGGGTGAATGCCACCTAATAACTGGTTTAAACCAAGCCAGCTCTCCTAAACAATTCAGAAAAGGAATTCTTTAGCTATAGAACTATCTACCCTTAGATCCTATTTTTCCTTCTTCTACAGGTTAGAGAGGAAGAGACTGGCAAACAAAAAATACACCCAAGACGTGAATGAAAAAAGGAAAAAAGTTACCTGTGTCCATAAATGCATCACTAAGGGGTGCTGAGGAACCTTGTCTTTCTCCCTAATATCCCCCCTACAATGCCTTTATAGGACACTGGACAAATTGCTTAACTTCTCTGGCCTGTAAAATGTGGAGAGTGAACTGAACAACCTTGAAAACGCTCCAGTTCTAACATTATATGGATTCCAACTCAATCTAGAGGCCTTAACCAAAAGCAACAACAGGGTTTTGGGCAAGTGGGATAGAAAAGGCCAACAATGGCTGGGCGTGGTGGCTCACGCCTGTAATCCTAGCACTTTGGGAGGCCGAGGTGGGTGGATCACCTGAGGTCGGGAGTTCGAGACTAGCCTGGCCAGCATGGTGAGACCTCATCTCTATTAAAAATGCAAAAAAAAAATTAGCCGGGCATGGTGGCGCATGCCTGTAATCCCAGCTACTCCATGCCTCCATGCACTCCAGCCTGGGCAACGAGAGCAAAACTCCGTCTCAAAAAAAAAAAAAGGCCAACAAGGTTGATGAACGTGTGCACCATAGCTGGTTTTAACCAACAGGACCATTCCACTGTGTCCTATCTACTCTACAGATAAGGACTTAACAGACAGTTGGTTCTTTTATTTTTTTTTTTCAGATGGAGTCTTGCTCTGTCACCCAGGCAGAAGTGCGGTAGCACAATCTAAGCTCACTGCAACCTCCACCTCCTGGGTTTTTTTCTTTTTTCTTTTTTTTTTTTGAGATGGGGTATCACTCTGTCACCCAGACTGGAGTGCAATGGCATGATCTCGGCTCACTGCAACCTCCTCCTCCCAGGTTCAAGTGATTCACCTGCCTCAGCCTCCCAAAGTGCTGGGATTACAGGCGTAAGCCACCATGCCCGGACCCTCCTGAGTTTTTTTAAGTGATTCTCCTGCCTCAGCCTCCCCAGTAGCTGGGATTAAAAGCATGCACCACCAGGACCAGCTAATTTTTTTTTGAGACAGAGTCTCACTCTGTCGCCAGGCTGGAGCACAGTGGCTCGATCTGGGCTGACTGCAACCCCTGTCTCCCAGGTTCAAGCGATGCTCCTGCCTCAGCCTCCCGAGTAGCTGGGACTACAGGCACGCACCACCATACCCGGCTAATTTTTGTATTTTTAGTAGAGACGGGGTTTCACCATGTTGGCCAGGATGGTCTCAATCTCTTGACCTCGTGATCCACCCGCCTCGGCCTCCCAAAGTGCTGGGATTACAGGCGTGAGCCACCGCGCCTGGCCCCTCCTGGGTTTTTTAAGCAATTCTCTTGCCTCAGCCTTCCCAGTAGCTGGGATTACAGGCATGCGCCACCAGGCCCGGCTAATTTTTTTTTTTGTATTTTTAGTAGAGACAAGGTTTCGCCAGTTGGCCAGGCTGGTCTCGAACTCCTGACCTCACGTGATCCACCTGCCTTGGCCTCACAAAGTGCTGGGATTACAGGCGTGAGCCACAATGCCCAGCCAGTTGGTTCTTATTCTTGGTGATCTAAACTACCCTCTCCCCACTAATTTTTTTTTTTTTTTTTTTTTTTTTTTGGCATCAGTAGCGTTTCAATCAATGGTTTTTGAGAGTCTTCTTACACAATGTAGGCGGTTTTGTGTTTTGGAAGAAGCGTCACATTAGACTCCAGCCAACAGGGAGGGAGGACAGGAGGGAAGGTATGGAGCCAGAGTTTGATGGAACAACACTGAAAGCTTCAGGCACCGGCAGGAACAGGGATAGCCACCTCTCCAGTTTCCCCATTGACCCTGCAGAAAATGAGTCATGATTCATCTCAAACTTCTGGGAAAAGCCAGCCAAGAGCTTAAAGTAGATAAGAAGCTCCTTATGGCCTACCTTCGTTATTCATTTACTTTAAAGGAAGATGCATCTTTAAGACAACAGCTTCTTTTTTTCAGATGTGGTGTTGAGTCTTTTATATCCCGTATTAGGAACAGCGTACCTATCATTTTAGTCATGGCTTCCTGTGCACCACCAGGGCCTTAAAATGCTGAGATAGAGTTATGCACAGGTATGCCAATGTCATAAACTATGAAAATAAATGTGGCCAAGTTCAGGCTGGTCTCCAGCTCCTGACCTTGAGTGGTCTGCCCGCCTCGGCCTCCCGAGGTGCTGGAACTGCAGAAGGGGTCTCGCTCACTCGGTGCTCGGTGTTGCCTGGGCTGGAGTGCGGTGGCGTGGTCTTGGCTCGCTGCAGCCTCCGCCTCCCAGCCGCCTGCCTTGGCCTCCCAGGGTGCTGGGATTGCAGCCTCTGCCCGGCCACCGTCCCGTCAGGGAGGTGGGGAGCGTCTCTGCCTGGCCGCCCATCGTCTGGGATGTGAGGAGCACCTCTGCCCGGCCGCCCCGTCTGGGATGTGAGGAGCACCTCTGCCCGGCCGCCACCCCGTCTAGGAAGTGAGGAGCGTCTCTGCCTGGCCGCCCATCGTCTAGGATGTGGGGAGTGCCTCTGCCCGGCCGCCGCCCCGTCTGGGAAGAGGTGAGGAGCGCCTCTGCCCGGCCGCCCCATCTGGGAAGTGAGGAGCGCCTCTGCCCGGCCGCCCCGTCTGGGAAGAAGTGAGGAGCGCCTCTGCTCGGCCGCCCCGTCTGGGAAGAAGTGAGGAGCGCCTCTGCCCGGCCGCCCATCGTCTGGGATGTGAGGAGCGCCTCTGCCCGGCCGCCCTGTCTGGGAAATGAGGAGCGCCTCTGCCCGGCCGCCCCGTCTGGGAGGTCTACCACGGAGGCCAGACGCAATGTGGGGGCTGGACATGGTGGCTCACGCCTGTGGTCCCAGCACTCTGGGAGGCCGAGGCGGGTTGATCACTTGAGGCTAGGAGTTCGACACCAGCCTGGCCAACATGGCGAAACATATGAAAAATACAACAGACAAACCAACCAACCAACCCAGCGACAACAAAACAGGTCTACCCTGGAGTCATACTCTAATTTTTTCTATTTTCCTCCCTTTCTGATCTTTTATCCCACTTGCTTTTTCTTCCTCTTCCTTCTCCTTCTTCTTTGTCAAATACAGGATTGAGTTATTATCATTGATCCATACAAAGTCCCTCTCTCATTTATTTTCTTTAATTCCCACCCCCATTTCTATTCCCCGTCTTCCTATGTGCAACCTTCCTAATATGTTTGATATGCATCTTTTTGTTTGTATGTATTTTTAGAAAATGTTTATTGTTTTGTGTGCAAAAAAAAAAAAATTTAAAAAAAAATATGGCCAAGTTTTAAAGGCAAGTTAAGTATCCACAGTCAAAGAAGGAAGGAGGCACTGCAGTGAGCTAAATGGGGCAGAGTCAAAATCCTGGGTTCTGGAACTGGCTTGGCCTCCAAGCAACCCAGCCTCCGAGCCTTATTCCCACTTCTGCAAAGTAATGCTGGTTAGTGAGATAATCTCCAAAGCTTTGAAGTAAGCTCCACTTGAGCTTCCACTTTCACAACTTCAAGGTCAACTCTGTACTTGGGAAAGACGATCCATGGCTTATAAGAGGGCAACAGGCTTGCAAGATAAGGAGGTCCCATTTCTGTCCAGGGAAAACATGCGGGCCAAAGACATCTTTTTGTGTAGATAGAGTGAGTGACTCTACTACAACTTTTTATTGTTTCTTTGCTCATTTTGATGTCCACAGAGCCCAGGTTTTCCACAGCGGACAACCCCTTCCACACCCCGGACGCTTCTCCCTCTCCAGGTTGCTGGGGTGGGGCTATGTCTCCCTGGGTGCCACACACCCTTTAATGCTGATGTCCCCAGGCTTTGCCCTCCCTTGCCTTTCTCTTTTCACCTAAGCAAACTAGGGGCAAAATATAGGTGATTCTGACCAATTCTGGGCACCTTATTTTCAAAGAACCAATGGGGAAGTCACTTGGTGAATATGTGCCAGACCCAGTCCTGGGCTCTTTCTATGCTTTATCTAATCTAATTTAACCCACACACCCCCCTTATGCAGTAGGTCCTCATACCAACAAGTTTCTGATAAGGAAACAGACTTGGAGAGGGTGAGTCATTTGTTCAAGGTCACTCAGCTAGCAAGCAGCAGAAGGAACATTTGAACCCAGGTCTTGTACCATACAAATCACCCTTTTTTTTTTTTTTTTTGAGACAGAGTCTCACTCTGTTGCCCAGGCTGGAGTGCAGTGGCGCAGTCTCGGTTCACTGCAACCTCCAACTCCCAGGTTCAAGCAATTCTCCTGCCTCAGCCTCCCGAGTAGCTGGGATTACAGATGTGTGCCACCATGCTCGGCTAATTTTTGTATCTTTAGTAGAGATGGGGTTGCTACATACATGTTGGCCAGGCTGGTCTCGAACTCCTGACCAGCCTCCCAAAGTGCTGGGATTACAGTCATGAGCCACCCATTTAAAGTATACAATTCAGTGGTTCTCAGTATCTTCACAGATATGTGCAACCATCACTCCAGTCAATTTGAGAATATTTCCATCACCTCAAAAAGAAACTTCATCTCTCTTCCTTATCACCTTCCTATCTCTCTACCCGCCAGTACCCCACTCCCAGGTAGGAAAGCACTACTCACTTTTCTGTCTCTGTAGACTTCTCCATTCTGGACTTTCACCTAAATGGATCATACAGTGCATGATTTTTGTGACTGGCTTCTTTCAATCAGCGTAACATTTCCTAGGAAAGTCTGTACTATAAACCCCATGGGTTATTGTCTCAGCTAAGGGAACTGTAAGAGGTATGGACAGCACGTCTTGTGAGAAGTGCATGATGATACCTGTTTTTAGCAGCAGCAGAGATTATAGGAAGATAAGACCACAGATTTCAGATAAAGGGCCCTTGGATCACTTTTCTGTCTTGCTCCTGCTGCTCCCTGGGGCAATGGGCAGCAGCAGATACAAGATTTCAGTCTGACATGACAGAGAACTCACAGTGACTCCAATTAGGTCCACAATAGAAAGGGCGGATGACCATCTGCGAGGGATGCTCCAGGAGAGCTTATCTCCACGTTGGGTGGAAGGCTGGCTAGTGACCATGATGGCTAAATTCTATGGACCCATAGAATTCTTGGACCCATCCAAGACTAAATTCTATGGTTCTGCCAAATTCGCATTAGTATAATTAATGGTTAAAAATAAAAAGTTAGGGCCGGGTGCGGTGGCTTACACCTGTAATCCCAACACTTTGGGAGGCCGAGGCGGGCGGATCACGAGGTCAGGAGATCCAGACCATCCTGGCTAGCACGGTGAAACCCCGTCTCTACTAAAAAATACAACAAAAATTAGCCGGGCGTGGTGGTGGGCGCCTGTAGTCCCAGCTACTGGGGAGGCTGAGGCAGAAGAATGGCGTGAACCCAGGAGGCGGAGCTTGTAGTGAGCTGAGATCACGGCACTGCACTCCAGCCTGGGTGACAGAGCAAGACTCTGTCTCAAAAAAAAATAAAAATAACAATAAAAAAATAAAAAGTTAGGCTGGGCGTTGTGGCTCATGCCTGTAATCCTAACACTTTGGGAGGCCAAGGTGAGAGGATCACTTGCATTCAGGAATTCGAGACCAGCCTGAGCAACATAGGAAAACCCCGTCTCTACAAAAAATACAAAAATTAGCTGGGCATGGTGGTGCACACCTGTAATCCCAGCTACCTGGGAGGGTGAGTGGGAGGATAGCTTGAGCCTGGGAGGTCAAAGCTGCGGTGAGCTGTGATTGCACCACTGAATGCCAGCCTGGGTGACGGAACAAGATCCTGTTTCAAATAATAAATAAACAAATAATAAAAAGTTGGCTGCCAGGCACATGTCATCAAGACCCCTGAGGCTGTGTCACAGGCATAATAAAATAAAATAAAATAAAATAAAATAAAATAAAAATTTGGCTGGGTACAGTGGCTTAGGTCTGTAATCCCAGCACTTTGGGAAGCTGAGATAAGAGGATCGCTTGAGCCCAGGAATTCAGGACTCAGCTGGAATAGAAATGAAGAAATGAATACCAGTAAAATATTTGTTTCTATCATTCCCTTGTGGGGATGTGAGACTTCGACAAGTAATAACTCTTTTTTGTTGTTGTGTTTTTTTTTTTTTTTTTTTTGAGACAGAGTCTCGCACTGTCACCCAGGCTGGAGTACAGTGGCGCGATCTCATCTCACTGCAACCTCCGCCTCCTGGATTCAAGTGATTCTCCTGCCTCAGCCTCCCGAGTAGCTGGGATTACTGGTGCACACCACAACGCCTGGCTAGTGTTTTTGTATTTTTAGTAGAGATGAGGTTTCACCATGTTGGCCAGGCTAGTCTCAAACTCCTGACGTCAGGCAATCTGCCTACCTCAGCCTCCCAAACTGCTGAGATTATAGGTGTGAGTCACCGCACTCGGCCCCCGTTTTCTTTTCTTTTTTTTTTTATTTTATAAAAAAACAGAGATGGGGTCTTGCTATGTTGCCCAGGCTGGTCTTGAACTCCTGAGCTCAAGCGATCCACCCATCTTGGCCTCCCAAAGTACTAGGATTACAGGTGTGAACCACTGCATCTGGCCAGTAATAATTCTTTGAACATCAAAAAAATTCATCCAGTTGAAGCTCCAGATCAGACAGGCTCATGCTCTCTCGTTCTCTACTTATACCTGTTTTGAGACAGGGTCTTGTTCTGTTGCCCAGGCTGAAGTGCAATGGCAGTCTCTGCTCACTGCAACCTCAGCCTCCCAGGCTCAAGCGATCTTCCTGCCCCAGCCTCCCGAGTAGCTAGACTACAGGCATGGGCCACCATGCCCAGCTAATTTTGTTGTTGTTGTTGAGATGGAATCTCACTCTGTCTCCAAGGCTGGAGTGCAGTGGCGTGATCTTGGCTCACTGCAACCTCCGCTGCCCGGGTTCAAGCAATTTTCCCTCAGCCTCCTAAGTAGCTGGGACTACAGAAAGGCATGCGCCACCACGCCTGGCTAAGTTTTGTATTTTTAGTAGAGACGGGGTTTCACCATGTTGGCCAGTCTGTTCTCGAACTCCTGACTTCAAGTGATCTGCCCACCTCAGCCTCCCAAAGTGCTGAGATTACAGGCATGACCCACTGCGCCCAGCCAATTTTTGTATTTTGTAGAGACAGGGTTTCACCAAGTTGCCCAGGCTGGTCTCAAACTCCTGGGTTCAAGCCATCTGTCCACCTCAGCCTCATAAAGTGCCATCGTGGCCAGCCTCTTATATTCTTTTTTTTTTTTTTTTTTTGAGACAGAGTCTGGCTGTGTTGGCCAGGCACGTGTTGGCACCATCTCGGCTCACTGCAACCTCCGTCTCCCGGGCTAAAGCAATTCTCCTGCCTCAGCCTTCCGAGTAGCTGGGATTACAGGCATGTGCCACCATGCCCGGCTAATTTTTGTATTTTTAATACAGATGGGGTTTCACCATGTTGACCAGGCAGGTCTTGAACTCCTGACCTCAGGTAATCCACCCACCTCGACCTCCCAAAGTGCTGGGATTACAGGCGTGAGCCACCACGCCGGACCCTATTCTTATTTGTTACTTGGTTTTAGGATCAGGGTATGGGACTGCATCTTTCCAAATATCAACTCATTAAAAACAAATCTTCTCAGCTGGTCATGGTGGCTCACGCCTGTAATCTCAGCACTTTGGGAGGCTGAGGCGGGCGGATTGCCTAAGGGGTCAGGAGTTTGAGACCAGTTTGGCCAACATGGTGAAACTCCGTCTCTACTAAAAATACAAAAAAGTTAGCCTGATGTGGTGGTGTGCACCAGTAATCTCAGTTACTCGGGAGGCTAAGGCAGGGGAATTGCTTGAACCAGGGAGGTGGAGGTTGCAGTGAGCTGAGATTGCACCACTGCACTCCAGCCTAGGCGACAGAGTGAGAATCTGTCTCAAAAAAACAAAAACAACAACAACAAAAAAAACTTCTCAAGGACAGGCATGGTGGCTCACGCCTGTAATCCCAGCACTTTGGGAGGCCGAGGCAGGTGGATCACTTGAGGCCAGGAGTTGGAGACCAGCCTGGCTAAAATGGCGCAACACAGTCTCTACTAAAAATATAAAAATTAGCAGGGTGTGGTGGCTCAGGCCTGTAATCCCAGCTACACCAGAGGCTGAGGCAAAGAATTGCTTGAACCAGGGAGGTGGAGGTTTCAGTGAGCTGAGATCATGCAACTGCATTCCAGCCTGAGTGACAGAGGAAGACTCTGTCTGGAAAAAAAAAAAGTATTCTGGTTGACTTGATAATTATGACTTTGAGCCAGGGACCGATTATGCAACAATATAACACAATTAGTTTAATATATGAATTTAATCCAATCTGTGAAAAGCATTTTTCTTTTCCTAAAGGGCCATTATATTATAGCAAATAATGTCTATCTCTTGCAAAGGAGCTTCCTTCTGTAGACTATCTGGCTCTTTTGATAAACATCCACAAATGGCCAAACATTTAAAAAGTATAGAGTTCAACAGTCTGTCTGATTAAGCAATACCAACTTGACATTACTGATCTCCATTCAATAATTTCAAGTCAATAGGGATTGCCTCATGTGCATTGCTCGGGTCAGGGAGAGAAATAGGGGAGGGCGGATTCTTGTTCTTTGACAGGGTAAACTGTGGATAATCTGGAAACCTATACTTTGGGAGCAAAACATGTGGTTCTAAACGATCTCTCCTCCTCTTTCTCAAGTTTCCCCAAAAGAACTTGAGAATTCTCTTCATGTTCCTGAAAAAAACTGCGTTAAGGAGGAGAGGAGCAGGAATCAGAAGATGGTTCCAATTCCTTCTCTGGTCCAATTTCCTAGCAATCAAATGATCTTTGAGGTTGTTCCATTGTCTTTTTGAACCGTTGTTCCTTCCCTAGTAAAATGGAGTGAAGATCATTTTAATGACTTGCTTACTTCACAAATTTTTGTGGGGCTCAAAAGAGATGGTGTGGATGCCAGTCTCTAAATGAGCAAACTGCAGCTCATCTAGAACCTCACCTGCAATAAACACCAGCCCCCTTACAAGAGCTCCAAAGCCTCAGCTGAAGAGACAACTGTTTACACAAAACACAGCTTGCTTGCTTCCTCTAATTGGCTGCCTGAGTTCTAACCTATGTTTTAAATTTGTTTTAAGACACAGATTGTATTCGGTCACATGAAAATGCCTTAAATAGGCAATCTATAATTAGCTCTGGCTGAGTCTCATCTTCCCAAAGTCACTACTGTTGTCGTCATCTTTTTTCTTTCTTCTTTAATGAACTCTTCCCTTTTTTTGTCCCAGAACAAGCTTCTCGCTTACATGCCCTTTACAAAGAAAATTTTCCTGGCTGGCTGCCATCAGTTTCTCTGCCCACTGCCATTTTAAGCAATTTTTAGGAGTGTCCCGTCTCTTCTCAAACAAAGGCAGATGGCAAAACTTGCTGGTTTACTTTTAAAGAAAACTTGACCCAGACTGTTACAAGCTAAGAAGAGGCTTTGTGAAGTCACATGGCCTGGGTTTACCCATCACCCCCGATAAGCACTCACAGCTGATTCCTGTGCAAACCCTAGCATCTCACACTGGTTTCATATGGGCCATAGGAAGCACCTTCCAAAGTGTGATGTGTTCTTCAACATCTATTCCCATGGCAGATGACCCATTTTGACCCAAAGGGCCCCAGAGTTCTCTTTCGGCTCCTGCTAGCTCTGCAAAGCTGCAGCACTGCTTTTTCTGTAGGCAATTAATACTAATGCTAATTCGACAGGAAGTGGTATGGGGGTACAAGAGGCAGGATGTCTTCCTGTTGCCCAGTTATTTACAAAAAGGCAGATCTTCTCTCCAATACTTCAAACGTTCCCCACAGGACTAACATGTGCTCCTTTACAGGTAATGAGCTAATAAATTATTTCGGATCTCAAAGCTGTATAACAACTGAATTTGTTCAAAAGCCAAAAAAGTTGTAGAAATACAGTCTATACTGCCTGGTGCAGTTGCTCATGCCTGTAATCCCAACACTTTGGGAGGCCGAAGCAGGTGGATCACTTGAGGTCAGGAGCCCGAGACCAAACTGGCCAACATGGTGGAAGCGCATCTCTACTAAAAATACAAAAATTAGCTGGGTGGCCGGGCGTGGTGGCTCAAGCCTGTAATCCCAGCACTTTGGGAGGCTGAGGCGGGCGGATCATGAGGTCAGGAGATCAAGACCATCCTGGCTAACACGGTGAAACCCCATCTCTCTTAAAAATTAAAAAAAAAAAAATTAGCCAGGCGTGGTGGCGGGCACCTGTAGTCCCAGCTACTAGGAAGGCTGAGGCAGGAGAATGGTGTGAACCCGGGAGGCGGGGCTTGCAGTGAGCCAAGATCGCGCCACTGCACTCCAGCCTGGGTGACAGAGTGAGACTCTGTCTCAAAAAAAAAAAAAAAAAAATTAGCTGGGTGTGGTGGCACATGCCTGTAATCCCAGCTACTGGGGAGGCTGAGGCGGGAGAATCTCTTGAACCCAGGAGGCGGAGGCTGCAGTGAGCCGAAATTGCACCAATGCACTCCAGCCTGGGAGACAGAACCAGACTCCGTCTCAAAACAAACAAACAAACAAAACTTGTCTCTAAATCTCCTGGACTTAACCATTCTATCTTGCGTAGTGTTACTCTTGGTCCTCCTGGGCTGATCCTAATAGTTAGCGCTAAATACCTTGGATGTTGATCCAAGAATCTTGAACATGAGTTAACAACACCTATGTACACCCACTCAACAAATTGGTTTAATTCACTGGCGGTTTACCAGATTCTTTTCATACTTGGCTATGAGATTCTCTAATTGTCATGTGTACAAACAGACCAAACTAACTCAGCAGTGAAACAGGTTCTTAGGTAAAGTACTCAGGAGTCCTATTCCATGTTGTAAATCAGGCTAAGCTACAGTAAATGAAATACTTGGGAAAATGGCAGCTACACCTGCCAAGTGAGACTGAAGGGGAAGAGACAGAAGGGAAAGAAACAGCCTCTGCTCTGAGGTTCTCATACAGAAAGGCCAGCACTTCTCTTCCTGGCAGGCCCAGGGATGACCATTTCTCTGCGCCCCTATGCCCACACCTCGGCCAAGAGCCCACAACAGTAACAATCTCGCTTTGACTTTTAGAAAAAAAATTTCCCCCAGATTCTTTCACTCCGTCCACACTCCAACCCCGCAGGGATCACGATCCCATTTTCTGGATAAACAGGGCAATGGAGATGAGCCTAAACTATGAGAACTGTCAGTCTTCGCCGCCCACGTCCACACGGATCAGCCTGAAACCCCAATACCAATTTTTTTTCAACTCCCACATGTTCCTGAGAGGAACCAGATCAGGGCCCACGGCTGGCATGGAAACGAGAGGGAAAGGAGGGGGTGCTGCTGGGGACTGATGGATGAACCCATCTTTGGGTGAAGGGAGCGTCCAGCTTGGCCTTGAGGTCAGGAGGTGACAAAGGCACACTCCTGAGACCTGGCCTTCTACTCTGGGCAAGAAAGGGCTTTTCGCCCATCAGAAAGCCCAGAGGATGCCCACCTGTGTCCACGAAGGACCCGGCTCAAGCACCCAAAGAAGTCAGGAAGGAGCCCCGCTCCCACCAGGGCATAAGTGGGGTGTTCCTCAGTGAGTCAGGGGGCACCCTTCCTCTGGACAGTGGGGGTTCCGCCCAGCCCAAGGGGCCGTCCCCCGAGACCTGTCACCCGGCCCTCGAGGGGCTCCCTCCCCGCCAGTGCTGAGGACGCGCGCAGCCTACCTGGAGCTCGCCCTCGGTGCGGTGCAGTCCCAGGCGCCGCAGCCCCACCGCCAGGTCGTTGACACACAGGCCGCCGTCCCGGTTGACGTCGAGCGTCTGAAAGAGCCTCCACAGGCGCAGCCGGTGGTCCGGGCCCCCGCAGATAGCGCCGCCGCAGGGGTCCCCCACGGACGCCGGCGACGAGGCAGACGAAGAGGCGGCGGCGGCGGCGGCGTCCGGCGGCGAGGAGGCCACACAGCGGCACAACACACTGCTCACCATCGGGCGCGAGGCAGGGGCTCCGGGCGCGGGCGGGAGCGGGGGCGGCGGGCCGGCGGGGACCGCGCGGGAGGCAAGCCGGGCGTTCTGGAGCTGGGAGCGCGGGCTCTGAGACGCCGGCAAGCTGGCGGGAGGGGCGGCTTCCGGGAGCCCCGCCCCTCCGCGCCCCGCCCTGCCGGCCACGCCCCCGGGCTCACCGAAGGCCAGCCACAGGCTCGGATGGAGAGCCGGGAGGGGCGGAGCCTATCTAAGGACAGCCCACACAGCCACGGACTACCCGGATCAATGGGGTGGGCGGGGTCACCCGGCTCCGCCTGGGGCCGATTCAAACTGAGGGAGGGGGGGATTGGCTGAGCCGGGGGGGCGGGTGCCAAGAGAGAGAAAATCACGCAGCGATAGGTAGGAGTCATGTGATTGGCAGGCGGAAGACCCTGTGTCCAGTTTCCATTGATGAACTAACTCTGTTTAGACTGCGGGATCTTAAGGATGGGAGGAGCGGTAGTGTACGGAGAGATCGTAGCCTCCGGTGGGAAACAGGATTTGTGTGAGAGCATTTGTGAACTGCAGTTGCGAGGCACAGTTTGTGCCGGTGGGAGGAATTAAAAATTAATTGACCCACGGCTCACGGCCGAAAGCACTAAGTATCCTCAGGAAGCAGGGTTTTGGTAATCTAACTCCCTAAACCGCCAATAAAATAGCTGAATTTAACGGCTTAGTAGTCGTAATACTGATAATTGAACGACAGAATGATTTTCCAATGGAAGTGAATAAAGGTTAGGTGGGCGGGGCGCTCTGGGCGACGGACACAATTTTAGGCCAATGATCAGGTGAATACAGTAAGTAGGCGTGCTCTTTAGCTGAGCGACAGATCGAAAGAACCAGTGATCGACGTGATATTTGAGCAGCTACCAACCGGGAAGCCGGGTTCTCCGGGAGAAGCGCTGGGAGGCGGGAAGAGGGGAAGTGGGCGGATCTCCGCACACCTCGGCGGAAGAGGCAGATTCAGGAAGCCATTACGCTGCTGGCTGGTAGCGGCCGGGCCGGTCGGGGCTGGGCCCTACGCACTTTGCGTAGCGAGGGGGGTTACCAAAGGCCTAGTGCTTGGCCTCGAGCAAGCCTGGCCTATCCCCTGTAGGGGGTGGGTGAGGGGCGAGGCTGAGGAAGAAGAGAAGGGGAATTGGGGCGCTTGAGGGGATTATAATTTCTTTAAAAAGAGGGGAGGGGAGAGGCCATGGCCGTCCCAGCCAAGAAGAGGAAGATGAACTTCTCGGAGCGGGAGGTGGAGATCATCGTGGAGGAGCTGGAGCTGAAGAAGCACCTGCTGGTGAACCACTTCAACGCCGGGGTCCCCCTGGCCGCCAAGAGCGCGGCCTGGCACGGCATCCTGAGAAGGGTCAATGCCGTGGCCACCTGCCGCAGGGAGCTGCCTGAGGTCAAGAAGAAGTGGTCTGACCTCAAGACCGAGGTCCGTCGCAAGGTTGCCCAGGTCCGGGCCGCCGTGGAGGGTGGTGAGGCGCCGGGGCCCACTGAGGAGGACGGAGCTGGGGGGCCTGCAACAGGCGGTGGCAGTGGCGGCGGTGGCCCAGCTGTAGCCCCAGTGCTGCTGACCCCCATGCAACAACGTATCTGCAACCTGCTGGGCGAGGCCACCATCATCAGCCTGCCCAGCACTACAGAGATCCACCCTGTGGCCCTCGGACCCTCGGCCACCGCAGCCGCAGCCACGGTCACCCTGACACAGAGTGAGTGACCGCTCCTGCCCAGGCGGCGTGCATAAGTGGGAAGGGCCAGCAAGCTCTGGGGTGGCCTGGGGAAGGTTGGCTGCCAAGGGTCAGAGGTCAGATGGGGGTCTTGGAAGACCATGAGGCCTTCCAAGAGCAGCACCCAGACAGAAGTGATCTTGCCCTCTTTGGGACTTCCTCAGCACGTAGGCTGGACTTCTGACGTGCTGGATAGCTCGCCACTGAGCATTGCCACCATGTTTGTCCATGACTTACCTCCACTTGCCGAACTGGGTGGTCCTTGAAGACAAGAGACCGTGTCTGTATCCCCACAGGACTTTTCACAGGGCCCGGCTTGTAGTAGACAGCCAGGCCATATTTGTTGAAAAAATTGATGGGAATAATGCTGCCCAAGTGAGACAACGATTCTGGATTCTGTTTTCAGTGCGGGGGATCTTTCATCAGGTGCTGCTGGGGAGCCTCATGGTTCCTGGTGTTACTCCATTCATTCATTCATTCATTCATCAAACATTAGCACTTATTCTGTACCAAACCCTGTGCTGGGCACTGGGACTACCAAGTTGTCTAAAATACAGGCCAGTTATGTTCTAGTAGGACAGAGATGACACATATAGGAATAGCTTCACCAATCAGTTGGGAAAACCTAAGGCCCCGGAAGAGGAAGGGGGCTTCTTGGTGGCATGGGGACACATCGCTGACATTGGCGTTGAAGGGTGGAGGAGCTTGACCTCTCCCACATGCATGGAGGCCCAAACAGCCCAGCCAGGATCCTTCCCAAGGTTCTCAGGAATGACAACAGAACTAACTTTGGTTGGATTTTTTAGTTCAGAGAAGAGTTTGTGCCCTGTTACCTCTGCTCGTTGTGATGACTGTGAGCTGGATCATTCAGTGATTCTCAGTGGGAGTTGGGGGAATTGGGTGGATGTGTGAGTGCCATCCCCTTGCAATGCGTATTTCTCAAGAGTACACTGGGGTGGGTTAAGGGGGACAAACACGAGTCTAAGTCAGATGCTGCTCTGGAACAGGAAGGATGTTTAAGTATCGCATTGACCCAGATGATGACGGACAGGGAGACATTGACTGGGTACTTTAGCTACTGCTGCCCCATTCCCACCTCCTTTTCTGCTTCACCACAGGGGCCTAGGAAGTCAAGTCAAGAAAGCATCAAAGGGCCAGGCACGGTGGCTCACTCCTGTAATCCCAGCACTTTGGGAGGCTGAGGTGGGCAGATCACTGGAGGTCAGGAGTTCGAGACGAGCCTGGCCAATATGGTGAAACCCTGTCTCTACTAAAAATACAAAAATTACCCAGACTTGGAGGTGGGCACCTGTAGTTCCAGCTACTCGGGAGGCTGAGGCACGAGAATCACTTGAACCCGGGAGGCAGAGGTTGCAGTGAGTCGAGATCGTGCCACTGAACTCCAACCTGGGTGACAGGGCAAGAGAGCAAAACTCTGTCTCAAAAAAAAAAAGCAGAAAGCATCAAAAGAGGTAGGAATAATGTGGCTGCAAAGAGCGTGTGTAGAGTCCCACCCAAGATGCCTGCTGCACGGTACCACAGAGAGCATGTGACCCAGCCTCTGGGGTGCCTTTCTTTCTTTCTTTTCTTTCTTTCTTTTTTTTTATGAGACGGAGTTTTGCTCTTGTTGCCCAGGCTGGAGTGCAATGGCACGATCTCAGCTCACTGCAACCTCCGCCTCCCAAGTTCAAGTGATTCTCCTGCCTCAGCCTCCCAAGTAGCTGGGATTACAGGCATGCGCCACCACGCCCAGCTAATTTTGTATTTTTAATAGAGACGGGGCTTCTCCATGTTGGTCAGGCTGGTCTCAAACTCCTGACCTCAGGTGATCCACCCACCTCAGCCTCCCAAAGTGCTGGGATTACAAGTGTGAGCCACTGCGCCCAGCAGGGGGTGCCTTTCTTAGCTACGAGCAGCCCAGCGTGGAGGTCAGGAGTACTTCCGGCTCTGCTGTTGTTGGGGAGAACTGGGTTTGCCTCTTGGCTCTGCTGAATGAGCTCTGTGACCTTAGCAAGTCATTCTACATTTCTCAGTCTGTTTCCTCATCTCTGAAAAATGAAGATGACAGCACCAACCTCTTGGTGTCATTTTGAGGATTTGTTGAGCTAATGAGTACAAAGTACCTGACATGTAGTAGTTGCTCTAAAAGTTTTGCTAGTATTATGATCAACATCTTTGCTTTTGCCAGATCCAGGGCTGGCCCTTTGATTACCAAGTAGATTAAGATTCTGATTTATATGTGAATAGCTATGCAGCCAGGGAAGGCCTGGATTCCCCTTTATGTCCCTCCAAGACAGGACTTTATGGCCTCCTCCCCACCCCATACAGCCAGCTTTCTTCCTTCCAGAAAGTGACCTCCCTTGGCCTCTGTTCTTTCTACCCTGCAGTCCCCACAGAGACCACCTATCACACGCTGGAGGAGGGCGTGGTGGAGTACTGCACGGCTGAGGCGCCCCCACCTCTGCCACCGGAGGCCCCTGTGGACATGATGGCCCAGCATGCAGACACGTCGGTCAAGCCGCAAGCACTCAAGAGCCGCATTGCTCTCAACTCCGCCAAGCTGATACAGGAGCAGCGGGTCACCAACCTGCATGTGAAGGAGATTGCACAGCACCTGGAACAGCAGAACGACCTACTGCAGATGATCCGCCGCTCCCAGGAAGTGCAGGCCTGTGCCCAGGAGCGCCAGGCCCAGGCCATGGAGGGCACACAGGCTGCCCTGAGCGTCCTCATCCAGGTCCTCCGGCCTATGATCAAAGATTTCCGCCGCTACCTGCAGAGCAACACAGCTAACCCGGCCCCCGCCTCTGACCCTGGGCAGGTGGCCCAGAATGGGCAGCCAGACAGCATCATCCAGTGAGGGCAGGGGTCAGGCCAGCCTTCTGCCGGGATGGGATGCAAACTCCATGGTCTTGTAAGTGGGTCCTGTGATTGGCCTTGGCCTCAGACCAGCCATGTGCACAGCTCCCCCTTTAATAAACGCTTAGGGGTTGCACTGTTTTGGAGAAGAGGAATTTGTTGGGCTCCTGGGACCCAAACTCTTACTCCCCCTACTTGAGCTGCCTTGCTAAGATCCAGAAGATTGGTTAGCTGGGGGTCACTTTTGCATGTGATGGGACACGTGTTGTCATGACCCCGGGCTTGTGACATGACCCAGCCTTGGTCTTGGACAACTGTAAGGAACAACACAACGGGCTGTCACTGGGGGCCGTCGCCCAGCCTGGGTCTCTACTGAGCTGCCCTACCCCAGGTGCCATCCTTTCGAGTATGGTAATGTCACTGGTGCTGGCAGTTGAGCAATAATATCTTCCTCCCTTGGGAGGCAGTGTGACTGAGCCTGAGGAGGAAACCCCACCCTTTTCTCCTTCTCACTGTGCCTCAGTTCTCAGGGGACTCCAATGACTGTTTTGCTCTCCCCCAACCCCACCCCAGGCACAGCGCAGGCCCTTGTTAGGTAGTGCGCTGGGACGCCTCTGTAATACATGCAGTGTGCAGCCAGTCTGGCTCAGGAATGCTGTGTATGGTGGGGACGGTTTGGCCACTCTTTGGTTTTCAACAACATCTCTGGGCAGCCCTTTGGTGGTTTGTCCCTAGAGCTTTTGACTCAGGTCAAGCTTTGGATGCTGTAAATTTTCGAGAAAGCCAACTAGGATGGAAGCTTGCTGCCCCATTGCAGTGGGTCTGAGTGACCTGTTGGCTTTGTGCAGAGGCTTGCTTCCAGCCAGTTGTATTTATTCTGTGTGTGAACCCCTCCTAGGAAGGCCTCCAGGAGGGCTGCCCTGTGGCCACACCCTTCCTCCTTTCCTCTCTGCTGACTCCACATTTCCAAAATTCAGGGCAAAAAAAGCCCTGCTGAGCATCACATGCTGGACTCTTCCCCTGCCACACCGCTCAGTGCCTCCTGTTCTCTTGAGACTCCCTCTGAGTGGCTGAGTGAATCCAAAGCCATGATTGACCCTGAATGTAGGAGGAGGAAGAGGCGAAGCTGACCTAAGAAGTGGGACCCTGGCCGGGCGTGGTGGCTCAAGTCTGTAATCCCAGCACTTTGGGAGGCCGAGGCGGGTGGATCACAAGGTCAAGAGATCAAGACCATCCTGGCCAACATGGTGAAACCCCGTCTCTACTAAAAATACAAAAATTAGCTGGGCGTGGTGGCACATGCCTGTAGTCCCAGCTACCCGAGAGGCTGAGGCAGGAGAATCGCTTGAACCCAGGAGGCGGAGGTTGCAGTGAGCCGAGATTGCACTGCTGCACTCCAGCCTGGTGACAGAGCGAGACTCCGTCTCAAAAAAAAAAAAAAAAACAAAAAAAAAAAAACAAAGAAAAAAACAAAAAAACAAATGGGACCCTTTGGATTCTATGCTCAGGGAAGAGCAGGCAGAGCCTTGGAGTGCTGAAGGAGGTGCTGTTCCCTGTTCCATCTTTACACTTTCTCTTCTGAGATGTCCGTAAGGATTTTACCCAGATGCCATTTGTCTGTTTCATTTTCAGACTCACCATCAATTACCAAGGCCCTTGCGTCTCCCGAGATCGTTTCCCAAGTTTGCCGATTTGCTGCCGGTGCCTCAGCCACATATGACCAATGGTTACAACTCAGGGCTCCAGACCTCAGCTAAAAAGTGAAGACGCCGCCCTCCTGGGCACGAACGTTTAGAATGCTCAGCTCCTCTATTGTGACCACAGGAAGGTGGCCCTGAAGATGCACCGAAGACAGTTGGGAGGTGACTGCTGTACTGTCAACCCCTCTGTGGAGGCATTCGTGCAGTGCCAGCTAAAAGGGAGGTGAAGGGGGATATTGGACCCAGCGAGGAAGGTGCTGGTAGAAGGAAAGCTCTTCTCAGTGTGGCTGGAGAAGAGCAGCCCAGCGGCTTGGGCACCTCCAACTCTGTGTGGTCTGCTGGCCCCAGCAAGGTCACTGCAGGGACTTCCCGAGGATTTGGTTTGGTTTTTTTCTGGGGTTGGAAATCTGAGCCAATATTGCGTCTGTTCCATTTGGGTATGAAGAGGAAGTCTGCATCACTTAAACTGACTAGTTATTTCCAGGTCATAATTTTAAATTAAAGACATATCACTTTTTTATACGCACATCTCTGTGTCTTTATTGGTTATATATAGAAGAGAACCAGGGACTGGCAGACGATGGCCCACAAACTCAAATCGGGCTCACCACCTATTTTTATAAATAAAATTTTATTGGAACACAGCCACACCCATTCATTTATGAACCTATGGCTTTTTTTTTTTTTTTTTTGCACCACCAAAGCAAGAGTTCAGTAGTTACAGAGACATCTGGCCCACAAAGCCAAAGGTGTTTACTCTCTGGCCCATTTACAGTAGAAGTCAGTCTATTCCTGGTTTAAGGCAGTGTTTGGGACTCTTAGGAATTACCCGAGGCAGGCCAGGCACTGTGGCTCATGCCTGTAATCCCAGCACTTTGGGAGGTTGAGGTGGGCAGATCACGAGGTCAGGAGTTTGAGACCAGCCTGACCAACATGGTGAAACCCCGTCTCTACTAAAAATACACAAATTAGCTGGGTGTGGCGGCATGCACCTGTAATCCCAGCTACTCAGGAGGCTGAGGCAGGAGAATCACTTGAACCCGGGAGATGGCGGTTGCAGTGAGCCAAGATCATGCCATTGCACTCCAGCCTAGGTGACAGAGCAAGACTCCATCTCAAAAAAAAAAAAAAAAAAGAAAAAAAAAGAATTACCTGAGGCATTTGTTAAATATACCCAATCCCAGGCCTCACTCAAAACGTGGAGGGAGGACTCTAAGACTATGCATTGTAAACAAGCCCTCAGTAATCCTGATACTTTCTGAAGGTTAAGAATTTTTTTTTTTTTTGTCCAGGCATGGTGGCTCATCTCTGTAATCCCAGCATTTTGGGAGGCCAAGGCAGGCGGATCACAAGGTCAGGAGTTCGAGACCAGCCTGGCCAACATGGTGAAACCCCGTCTGTACTAAAAATACAAAAAAATTAGTTGGGTGTGGTGGCAGGCACCTGTAATCCCAGCTACTTGGGAGGCCGAGGCAGGAGAATCGCTTGAATCTGGGAGGCTGAGGTTGCAGTGAGCCAAGATCACGCCATTGCACTCCAGCCTGGGCAACAAGAAACTCTGTCTCAAAAAAAAAGACAGGGTCTTGGCCAGTTGGCGGTGGCTCATGCCTGTAATCCCAGCACTTTGGGAGGCCAAGGTGAGTGGATCACCTGAGCTCAGAAGTTTGAGACCAGCCTGACCAACATGGAGAAACTCTGTCTCTACTAAAAATGCAAAAATTAGCTGAGTGTGGTGCCACATGCCTGTAATCCCAGCTATTGGGTAGGCTGAGGTGGGAGAATTGCTTGAACCCGGGAGGCTGAGATCGCACCACTGCACTCCAGCCTGGGCAACAAGAATGAAACTCCGTCTCAAAAAACAGACAAAAACATGGTTTCACTCTGTCACCTGGGCTGGAGTGCAGTGGCAGGATCACAACTCACTGTAGCCTTGACCTCCTGGGCTCAATTGATCCTCCCACCTCAGCCTCTCGAGTAGCTGGGACTACAGGCATGCACCACCACACTCAGCTAATTTTTTTTTTTTTTTTTGTAGAGATGGAGTTTCACCATGTTGCCCAAGCTGGTCTCCAAATCTTGGGCTCAAGCGTTCCGCCTGCCTCTGCCTGCCAAAGTGTTGGGATTACAGCCATGAGCCACTACTCCAAGCCGGTTAAGAACCTTGGCTCAGAGACTGGAAGACTTAAACTCAGCTGGAATCCGGATCCTGCACCACGGATGACTGCTTCTCTGGAGTTTCTTTTTTCTTTTTTTTTTTTTTTGAGACGGAGTCTTGCTCTGTCACCCAGGCTGGAGTGCAGTGGCGCAATCTTGGCTCACTGCAAGCTCCGCCTCCTGGGTTCACGCCATTCTCCTGCCTCAGCCTCTCCGAGTAGCTGGGACTACAGGCGCCCGCCACCACGCCCAGCTAATTTTTTGTATTTTTAGCAGGGACAGGGTTTCACCGTGGTCTCGATCTCCTGACCTCGTGATCCGCCCGCCTTGGCCTCCCAAAGTGCTGGGATTACAAGCGTGAGCCACCGTGCCCTGCCACTTCTCTGGAGTTTCTGCTGAACAGATGGGAAGTCCTGCCAAGCAGGGATACTCCTTTTTTTTTTTTTTTTGACGGAGTTTCACTCTTGTTGCCCAGGCTAGAGTGCAGCAATGGCACGATCTCGGCTCACCACAACCTCCGCCTCCTGAGTTCAAGCAATTCTCCTGCCTCAGCCTCCCAAGTAGCTGTGATTACAGGCATGCACTACCATACCTGGCTGATTTTTTTGTATTTTTAGTAGAGACGGGGTTTCTCCATGTTGGTCAGGCTAGTCTCGAACTCCTGACCTCAGGTGATCCATCTGCCCGGCCAGGGATACTCCTTTAAATAAGACTGGCCTTCCTTCTGGAGGGATCTCAGTATTCCTGGGCATAGCTATGACTCTCACCAGTACTTAGTAACCATAAAAACTAACAATTATTGGCCTGGCGTGGTGACTCACACCTGTAATCCCAGCGCTTTGGGAGGCCGAGGCAGGCGGATCACGAGATCAGGAGATCGAGACCGTCCTGGCTAACACGGTGAAACCCCGTCTCTACTAAAAATACAAAAAATTAGCCAAGCGTGGTTGCAGGCGGCTGTAGTCCCAACTACTCGGGAGGCTGAGGCAGGAGAATCACTTGAAGCCAGGAGGCAGAGGTTGTAGTGAACCAAGATCACACCTCTGCACTCCAGCCTGGGCAACAAGAGCAAAACTCCGTCTCAAAAAAAAAAAAAAAAAAAAAAAAAGGAACAGGTGTGGTGGCTCACATCTGTAATCCAAGGTGAGGAGGCCAAGATGGGAGGATCACTTGAGCCCAGGAGTTCAAGACCAGCCTGGGCAACATAGCAAGACCCTATCTTTACATATATGCAATATATATATTTAAATACAGGATGAGAATGGCGTGAACCCCGGAGGCGGAGCTTGTAGTGAGCCGAGATCCCGTCACTGTACTCCAACCTGGGCGACAGAGCAAGACTCTATCTCAAAAAAAAAAAAAAATTAAAAACTAACCATTATTGAACCCTTAGTCTATTGAGGCCTTATAAGCATTATCTCATTGACTCCTTGTAACAGCCCCAAGAAATAGGTACTAACGTTGTTCTCTTTGCAGGTGAGGACATTGAGAATCAGGGGAGGTTTAACAATTTGTCTAAAGTTCCACAGCTACCTTATTACCCAGTGTAGCCCAGGTTGTTAGCTACTGTTCTTAATGACTCTGACCTTGCTGCCAGTAAGATTTGAGGTTACCCACAGATGACTTCAGCCTGATCTGACTGGGAGGAGTGTCTAGATCAAACGAGGCCTAGAGGCAGCTTGTGTTAGTATTTTTTTTTTTTTTTAGACAGAGTCGTGCTCTGTCGCCAGACTGGAGTGCTGTGGCACGATCTCGGCTCACTGCAACCTCTGATTCCCTGGTTCAAGCGATTCTTCTGCCTCAGCCTCCCAAACCTTTTATATTTTAAACCCTTTTGATAGTCTTTTGGAAAGGCATGCTTTGTAAACTGTACTTTAGGTGAGAGTACTTTCTTTTTTTATTTGTCTTGAGACAAGGTCTCACTCTGTTGCCTAGGCTGGAGTGCAGTGGCACATTCGTGGCTCACTGCAGCCTTGACCTCCTGGGCTTGAGAGATCTTTCCACCTCAGTCTCCCTAGAAGCTGGGACCACAGGAACACGTCACTATGCCCAGCTAATTTTTGTACTTTTTGTTGAGACTGGGTTTTGCCATGTCAGCCAGGGTAGTCTCGAATTCCTGGGCTCAAGTCATCTTCCTGCCTCGGCCTCCCAAAGTGCTGGGATTACAGTGTGAGCCATGGCATCCGGCCAGTTCTTTCTTCAGTAATGTTTGCCCAACAGATCCACAAGGCAGTGCTGGGAATAGCTCATGCTCAATAAATACAGCTGCTGTCATCATCATTACAGTGGCCGATAATCCGAAGTGGTAACTATCAAGTCTTGATGTCACAATGGGAGCTCTGTGGTTTGAATGGGATTACAAAGGATGTGACCCTGGAACTAGAAGGTGGCAGGGGCACAAAAAGCAGAGTGGGAAGGACTTAAGGCTGACTGGGGACGTGGGAGCCAAGGCCAGTACGGGGAAGAGGCCACTGCCAGGAGGCTGTGGCTGCAATTGCTCTGAAAGAGGCAGGTGCGCAAGTTGGAGACGGCTGAGCTGTCCCCTTACCTTAGTCCATGAAGACAACAGGCTACAGTGAAAGTAACAGTGAAGCCTGTAATCTCTTACTATGCTGGCATAAGCAAGAGGAGAAAACGCCATTCCCCTTATGTTCCATTTTTGTCCCCACAGGACGGCACCAGGTAAGGGTGAGATGTATTACACAAGGGGGTGTCTTCTCACTGTTGAGGGAATCCTCAGGAAAAAAAGACTCCTGCTGTTTTATGGACTTGGTGGGGGTCAGAGTGGGACAAGAGGGAGAAGGGCTAGGAGTGGAAAATTACTGATAGTAAAGTGTGTTCAAGATTCCTTTCACTGGCTGGGCTTGTGTAATCCCAGCACTTTGGGAGGCCGAATCAGGAGGATCTCCTGAACCCAGGAGTTTGAGACCAGCCTGGGCAACATGGCAAAAACCTGTCTCTACCCAGAAAAAAAAAAAATAATAATAATAATAAAAAGAGGGAAATACAAAAATTAGGCCAGGCACAGTGGCTCACACCTGCAATCCCAGCACTTTGGGAGGCCAAGGAAGGTGGATCACTTGAGGCCAGGAGTTCGAGACCAGCCTGGCCAACATGGTGAACCCCGTCTCTACTAAAAATACAAAACTTAGCTGGGAGTGGTGGCAGGGGCCTATAATCCCAGCTACTAAGGAGGCTGAGGCAGGAGAATCACTTTAGCCCAGGAGGCAGAGGTTGCAGTGAGCTAAGATCACACCACTGCACTCCAGCCTGGGCAACAGAGTGAGACTCCGTCTCCAAAAAAAAAAAAAGGAAAGAAAAGATTCCCCACACTCCACACTCCTGCCAGGAGGTCCTGGCAGAGACACCTGGGCAAGGCTTCAGTTGAGGGCCCCTAATAGGGGCCACCGAATAGAGGCACCTGGGCTGGGTCTGCAGTATGTGTGAGGGCATGACTAGCTGGGGAGCTGACTCCATGACTGCAACTCACTGGTTGTGTCTCAAGTCTGGTGTGGGGAGGGCAGCTGCCCCCTCCTGCCACCCCACTGAGGCCTGCCAGGCTCAGCCTTTGTCATTGCTTCTGGTTGGCCTGAGAGATCGCATGTAGGCTTGTGGCCAGGAGCCAGGCTCCTCACAAGTAAATGTGGGGGCTTCAGAGTCTGCCTGTCTCTAACTTCCTGACTGTGCTCTAGGATGGGATTATTTAATTTCTCTAAAAATCCCTCACTGATAAGGAGGATGGGTGAAGTTAACAAGTTGTTGCTCACAGAACACGGAACACAGTGGGGGACACACAGCAGGTGCTCAACACCAGTAGCTGCTTGCTTCAGTTGTCTTTGCTGTGTAACGAACCAACTTGAAACTTAGTGGCTGAAAACAATGATCATTTATTTGCTCATGATTTTGCAATTTGATCAGGTCCCAGAGGGAACAGCTTGTCCTTTTCTCAGTGGCAGCTGGACCTGCCCCACTGGGGCTGGGCCTCTACCCCTAAGACGGCTCACCCACATGCCTTGCTTGGAAACCTCCCTGAAGTGCCCTCCTGACCCTTGCAGAAATTCTAGACAAATCAGTCGAGGTTCTCGGAGGGTGCGAAAGAGTGCCTGCTGGGAGGAACTGGCAGGGACAAACCCAGGTCTTTTGGTTAGAGATGATGAACTAACTTCAGTATGGAGGTTTACAAAGGGGGATGTGGTTCTCAAAATGGTCTGTCCAGTGGCAGAGCCCTAGAGGCTGTGCCAGAATGTGCTGGTTCCCTGCCCCACCTCTTCCCCTGCCCAGCTCCTGGGTAGCCTCCAGGGCTCTGCTTATTTCCTCAAGAGGCCTTTTTCCAGCTGCCACCGGTCCAGGTCAGCTCTCCCTGCTGCCCATGCCCATGGCCCCCTGGACGTCCTCTCTCTAACTCTCATGCTACCTGGAGTCGCTCCTTCCCTTCCCTCCCCTCCTCCTTCCCTTCCCTCCCCTCCTCCTTCCCTTCCCTTCTCCTCCCTTCCCCTCCCTTCTTCTCCCTTTCCCTCCCCTCCCCTCCCCCCTCCCTCCCCCTCCCCTCCCCCTCCCCTCCCCCTCCTCTCCCTTCCTCTCTCCCCTCCCCTCCCCTTCCCTTCCTCTTTGTCCCTCTCTCTCTCTTTCTTTTTAGAGACAGAGTCTCGCTCTGTCGCCCAGGCTGGAGTGCAGTGATGCAATCTCGGCTCACTGCAACCTCCACCTCAGTAATTCCTTCAAGTGATTCTCCTGCCTCAACTTCCCGAGTAGCTGGGATTACAGGCATGCGCCACCATGCACAGCTAATTTTGTATTTTTAGTAGAGACGCGGTTTTTCCATGTTGGTCAGGCTGATCTCGAACTCCTGACCTCAGGTGATCCGCCCACCTCAGCCTCCCAAAGTGCTGGGATTACAGACATAAGCCACCACGCCCAGCCTATTTATTTTTTTAGACAAAGTCTCGCTCTGTCGCCCAGGCTGGAGTGCAGTGGCGCGATCTTGGCTCACTGCAACCTTCGCCTTCCCGGTTCAAGCGATTCTCCTGCTTCAGCCTCCTGAGTAGCTGGAATTACAGGCGCCCGCCACCATGCCTGGCTAATCTTTGTATTTTCAGTAGAGACGGGGGTTTCCTATGTTGGCCAGGCTGGTCTCAAACTCCTGACCTCAAGTGATCCACCCGCCTTGGCCTCCTAAAGTGTTGGGATTACAGGTATGAGCCACCGTGCCCGGCTGAGTTGCTTGTTTTCCTCACTGGTGGATCTTTGGCTCTGGGACCTTGTCTCTCTTGCTCCCTGCTGTAGTGGAACTCTGGGAGAGGCACTTTCATTCCCAGTTACCCAAGCTGGACACTTGGATGCCTTCCTTGGTCCCACCCACTGTCTCTCTTCTCACATCTTGTTCTGAAGATGCTCTTCCTCCCTCCCCCACTCTCAAGTTCTCTCTCACCCATGATACCCACAGCAGCCTCCTTACTGGCCTCCCGCCTCCAGGCCCTGCTGAGGAGTGTCTTCAGAAGCAAATCTACCCATGCTGCGCCCTGTTCCATCCTTCAATTATGTCCGTTAACTCCCCGGATAAAGTATCAGCTCCTTAATGTGACCTGTTGCCACTTCCCTCCTTATACTCTGCATTCCAGTCACATCAAGAAAGTTTACTTCCTTAAAAATATTGGGCTCTTCCAGATCGTGCCACTGCATTCCAGCCTGGGTGACAGAGTGAGACTCCATCTCAAAAAGAAAAAAAAAAAAGGGCTCTTTTCCTTTGTTTGTTTGTTTGGAAACAGGGTCTTGCTCTGTTGCCCAGGCTTGAGTGCAGTATGGCAATCTCGGCTCACTGCAACTTCTGCCTCCCTGGAATCAGCGATTTTCCTGCCTCAGCCTCCTGAGTACCTGGGACTACAGGCGCATGCCACCACACCCATCTAATTTTTTGTATTTTTAGTAGAGATGAGGTTTGCCATGTTGGCCAGGCTGGTCTCAAACTCCTGACCTCAAGCCATCTGCCCACCTCGACCTCCCAAAGTACTGGGATTACAGGTATGAGCCACTGCACCTGGCCCAGGCTCTTTTCCTAGCCTCCAAATCTTTGCCTTTGCTGTTCCTCTTACTCAGAACAACTTTCTTCCTCATTACTTTCGTAACTCCTATTCACCCCTCACATCCAGCGTAGATCTCATCACTTTCTATAGGGAACTTCGTTGGGTCACACCCGGCCTGTATTTCCTCTCACGTGTTTAGGCACACACATGTAATCGTATGCTTTAAATGTCTGTGTCCTTCTATAGGAGGGTTTCTCAATCCCAACACGATTAACATTTTGGGCTGGATATACTTTTTTTTTTTTTAATTGAGACGGAGTCTCGCTCTGTCACCCAGGCTGGAGTGCAGTGGCGCAATCTCGGCTCACTGCAAGCTCCAACTCCCGAGTTCATGCCATTCTCCTGCCTCAGCCTCCTGTGTAGCTGGGACTATAGGCACCCGCCACCATACCTGGCTAATTTTTTTTTTTTTTTTGTATTTTTAGTAGAGACAGGGTTTCACCATGTTATCCAGGATGGTCTCCATCTCCTGACCTCATGATCTGCCCTCCTCGGCCTCCCAAAGTGCTGAGATTACAGGCATGAGCCACCGCGCCTGGCCACTTTTTTTTTTTTTTTTTTTTTTGAGACGGAGTTTCTCGCTTTTGTTGCCCAGGCTGGAGTGCAATGCCACGATCTCGGCTCACCACAACCTCCACTTCCCGGGTTCAAGTGATTCTCCTGTCTCAGCCTCCACAGTATCTGGGTTTACAGGCATGCACCACCATACCCAGCTAACTTTGTATTTTTAGTAGATCTGGGGTTTCTCCATGTTGGTCAGGCTGGTCTTGAACTCCCGACCTCAGGTGATCTGCCTGCCTCGGCCTCCCAAAGTGCTGGGATTACAGGCGTGAGCCACTGCGCCCGGCTGGATACACTTTTTATTGTGGGGGCTGTCCTGTTCGCTGTAGGATGGTTAGCAGCATTCCTGGTCTCTATACACTTGATGCCAGGAGTAACTAGTCCCCATTCCAGGATTTTTTTTTTTTTTTTTTTGCGATTGAGTCTCATTCTATTGCCCAAGCTGGAGTGCAATGGCATGATCTCAGCTCACTGCAACCTTTGCCTCCCGGGTTCAAGTGATTCTCCTGCAGCCTCCCGAGTAGCTGGGACTACAGGCACATGCTACCACGGCCGGCTAATTTTTGTATTTTTAATAGAGACAGGGTTTCACCATGTTGGCCAGCGTGGTCTTGAACTCCTGACCTCAGGTGATCCGCCTACCTTGGCCTCCCAAAGTGCTGGGATTATAGGAACAAGCCACCATGCCCGGCCCCTCCAGTTGTGACACTCAGAATATATTCAGACATTGCCTAATGTCCCCTAGCGGGGGGGCAAGATCACACCAGTTTTGCCAGCTGTCCTACAAAGACAACATCTGTTTTATTCCCACTTTTCGAGTGCATAGCACAGCTCCCGAGCTGAGAATTTAATATACCTTTTATTGTGATGTCGGTTGCATTGAATGCTGACAGGCTTCCTGTAAGCCATTTTGCATTTTCCACATTTGAGACAGGAAGAGACTAAAGAGCCAAAACTCACCTGATGCCACAGGTTTTGTAAATGGCAAAGCTGGGGGTATGCCCCAGGTGTGCCTGGCTGCACAGCTGCCTTTGTGAGTCAACCTCCCATGACAGCGTGAGCATGAATCAGCCTTCTGGAGCTGCTCCTGTCCCCTGGACCTGGGACAGGTGGATCAGGAGCCCCACCCAGAGTAGCCCGGCCCCATCTGGTTGCTGTGACCTTTGGGAAGTCCCACTTCCCTCGCATCCCCATAGTGCTGCCAATTCCCCACCTGTGTGGCCTCTGAGGGCTGATGAGAAGACTCAGTGAATCAGTGAAGGCCATAAATGGTGTGAGGAGCTTCATATGGGTGAGGAGGAGCCCCAGAGCCCTGTACAGGGCCTGGCCTGAAGACAGCAGGAAGGGCCCCACCTGAGGACTCATCACTGACTGCACAGCTCTCTGAGGATTCTGCCAATCGCAGCAGCATAAACTCAACTGCCTGCAGCCTACAGCCACCCAGGCAAAAATCCCTGGGCTTAGACAAAGGTCCAAAGCTTGCTCCTGTAGGAGGCCAGTGGAGGTTGAGCCTGGCTTCGGGTGATCTTGATGATCAGAAATGTGGGCCTGTCCTGCCTGTTTGTTTGTTTCTTTCTTTCTTCTTTTTTTTTTGAGACGGAGTTTCACTCTGTCGCCCAGGCTAGAGTGCAGTGGCACCATCTCGGCTCACTGCAAGCTCCGCCTCCCGGGATCACGCCATTCTCCTGCCTCAGCCTCCTGAGTCGCTGGGACTACAGGCACCCGCCACCACGCCCCGCTAATTTTTGTATTTTTAGTAGAAACGGGATTTCACCATGTTAGCCAGGATGGTCTCGATCTCCTGACCTTGTGATCTGCCCACCTCGGCCTCCCAAAGTGCTGGGATTACAGGCGTGAGCCACCGGGCCCGGCCCTGCCTGTTTCTTTTTACAAAAGAAGCCAGAATTCCAGGTTTTAACTGGAATCTCCCAGTTTGCACATATTGACTACTAAGTATTTGTAAGCCTCCTATAAAACAAACAAAACACTCCGGTGGGCTGGCTTCAGTCCGTGAAAGTCTGTTTGCAAGTTCCAGACCTTAACCATTTGGGTCCAGTTGTAGCCCACTGGGAGGAGCCAGAGGCAGGCAGCTGGAGGCAGAGGTTGGTAGCCAGGTGGCCTTGGTGCCAGACCCCTTTTCCCCTGCACCTCACTCTCCCCATCCATACAAGGTGGGGTTGGCCATCTGAGCTACAATGGTTCCTAGTAAGGATGCCTCCTCCTTTGCCCAGGCTGGCCTGACTCACTGGGACAACTAGGCTGGGCTTTTTGCTTTGTTCTCGGCTGAGTCAGTGTGGATGCATGCTGGCAATAATACATGACAGGCCACCTGCCTGTCAGGAATCAAGGGCAAAAGGGAACTGGCTGCCGTAAGGGATCCCACTGAGGCTGAGGCCAAGGTGGGGTCCAACAGTGTCCTGATCTTCCCGATTTTTTTTTTTTTTTAAGACAGAATCTCACTTCATCACCCAGGCTGGAGTGCAGTGGCATGATCCTGGCTCACTGCAACCTTCACCTCCCGGGTTCAAGCGATTCTCCTGGCTCAGCCTCCCAAGTAGCTGCGATTACAGTCATGCACCACCACGCCTGGATAATTTTTGTATTTTTAGTAGGGACGGGGTTTCACCATGTTGGCCAGGCTGGTCTCGAATTCCTGACCTCAAGTGATCCACCCTCCTCGGCCTCCCAAAGTGCTGGGATTACAAGTGTGAGCCACCATGCCTGGCCCTTCCTAATCTTTTCTGGCTGTGTTTTGTTTGTTTGTTTGGTTGGTTGTTTTTTTTTTTTTTTTTTTGAGACAAAGTCTCATTCTGTCGCCCAGGCTGGAGTGCAGTGGTGCAATCTTGGCTCACTGCAACCTGCGCCTCCCTGGTTCAAGCAATTCTCCTGCCTCAGCCTCCCAAGTAGCTGGGATTACAGGTGTGCACCACCACACCCCGCTAATTTTTTGTATTTTTAGTAGAGACAAGGTTTCACTATTTGGCCAGGCTGGTTTTGAATTCCTGACCTCAAGTGATCCACCTGCCTCGGCCTCTCAAAGTGCTGGGATTACAGGCTTGAGCCACCACACCCGGCCCTTCCTGATCTTTTCTGGCTGTTTTAATGCCTGCTCAGTACTCAGGCCTCATCCCAGCTGTGGCATTTGGTCTTGTTTTGGGGAACCATCTTTCCTCCACTCTTAGTTGTAAAATGAAACAATCCAAATGTAAACTAACTCAAAGCCGTTTGAACTTTAAATCATTCTGAGCCTGGAGAGAAATGTGGCTATGCAGCCTGAGTCATGTGATATACAGCTGTCACTTCTGCATTTTTTCCTGTAAATAATCAGGACTAAAAGTGGCACCAGAGATAAGAACCCCCCAGATCATTGCCCCTCCTCAGGGAGTAATAAAGGAAACTTCTTTGGAATGTAACAATCTGTAACCAATCAGATCACTGGGGTGTATGCACAGGTCTTCTGTGGAAAATGTAATCCTGCTAAAATTTCTGCCTCTGTCTACATAAGTGAAACCTTAACTTCTCCACTGTCTTTTTTCTTTTCTTTCTTTTTTTCTTTTTTTTTTTTTTTTTTTTTGACAGAGCCTCACTCACTCTGTCACCCAGGGTAGAGTGCAGTGGTGTGATCTTGGCTCCAAGCAACCTCCACTTCCCAGACTCAAGTGATTCTTGTGCCTCAGTCCCCGGAGTAGCTGGGATTACAGGCGAGCACCACCATACCGGATAATTTTTTTATTTTTAGTAGAGACGGGGTTTCACCATGTTGGCCAGGCTGGTCTCGAGCTCCTTACCTCAAATGATCTGCTCACCTCGGCCTCCCAAAGTTCTGGGATTACAGGCGTAAGACACCATACCCGGCCAACTTCTCTACTTTCTTTTTCTTTTCTTTTCTTTTTTTTTTTTGAGATGGAGTTTCACTCTTGTCGCCCAGGCTGGAGTGCAACGATGCAATCTCAGCTCACTATAACCTCCACCTCCCGGGTTCAAGCGATTCTCCTGCCTCAGCCTCGTGAGTAGCTGGGATTACAAGTGACCATCACAATGCCTGGCTAATTTTTGTATTTTTAGTAGAAATGGGGTTTCGCCATGTTGACTAGGCTGGTCTCAAACTCCTGACCTGAGGTGATCCACCCGCCTCTGCCTCCCAAAGTGCTGGGATTACAAGTGTGAGCCACTGCCCCTAGCCAACTTCTCCACTTTCAAATGCTGACCCCATTTGTTTGGATTTGGTGTTTATCCTCAAGCTTCACACTCAGATAAATTCTCTACTTAATCATATTTGCTAAATCTCAATATTTAAGGTTGACACAGTCCATGCAGTTTGGAGACAGGATCCCAATTCTGGCTCCCATGATGAGGATGTGACCCATAGCTGGCCCACAAGGGTTACACATCCTCTGCCCACAGTGATTGGTTCAGGTATGAGCACATGATCCACCCAGACCAGTGAGACTCTGCCCTAGACTTTTGCTCTTTCCATTGAAGTTTTCAAGGTGGAAGGATCAAAACCTGAGGTTCTGGAGGATGGGGGTGTTACCCAGGGGAAAGCTAAGTAGAAGACAGAGAGATTTCAGCTGGATTTTTTTTTTTTTTTTTTGAGACAGAGTGTTACTCCGTCACACAGGCTGGAGTGCAGTGGCGCAATCTTGGCTCACTGCAACCTCCGCCTCCCGAGTTCAAGTAATCCTTGTGCCTCAGCCTCCCAAGTAGCTGGAAGTACAGGCACACGCCACCATGCCTGGCTAATTTTTGTATTGAGGTTTTGCCATGTTGGCCAGGCTGGTCTCAAACTTCTGGCCTCAAGCCTCAGCCTCCCAGAGTGCTGGGGCAGCTGGAGTTGTTGATGCAGGGTAGGTAAGCCCCAAAGTGGGGCTTAGCCTGTGAGGGTTCTTGGCTTCGCTTAGGAAAGAATACAAGGGCAAGCTGGAGGTAGAAGAAAATAGCTTTATGGAAGAAGCAGCCCTAGAGTTCTGGTGGTGTCACAGCTCTGTGACTGCTCCTGCAGATGTACTGCCTTATAGGCAGGGAGTAGCAGCTCAGGGCAGTGTTGCAGTCATATTTATACTCACTATTTTTTTTTTTTTGAGACAGAGTTTTGCTCTTTTTGCCCAGGCTGGAGTATAATGGCACAATCTCGGCTCACTGCAACCTCCGCCTCCTGGGTTCAAGCTATTCTTCTGCCTCAGCCCCCCGAGTAGCTGTGACTACAGGCATGCACCACCACGCCTGGCTAATTTTTTGTATTTAGTAGAGACGGGGTTTCACCATGTTGGTCAGGTTGGTCTCGAACTCCTGACCTCAGGTGATCCACCTGCCTCAGCCTCCCAAAGTGCTGGGATTACAGGCGTGAGCCATTGCACCTGGCCGATACTCCATACCCACTTTTTTTTTTTGAGACGGAGTCTCGCTCTGTTGCCCAGGCTGGAGTGCAGTGGCGCAAATCTTGGCTCACTGCAAGCTCCGCCTCCCGGGTTCACACCATTCTCCTGCCTCAGCCTCTCTGAGTAGCTGGGACTACAGGCGCCCGCCACCACGCCCGGCTAATTTTTTGTATTTTTAGTAGGGACAGGGTTTCACCGTGGTCTCGATCTCCTGACCTCATGATCCTCCCGCCTCGGCCTCCCAAAGTGCTGGGATTACAAGCGTGAGCCACTGCACCTGGCCCCCCCCCCCTTTTTTTTTTTTGAGACAGAGTCTTGCTCTGTTGCCCAGGCTGGAGTGCAGTGGCATGATCTTGGCCCACTGCAACCTCCACCTCCAGGGTTCAAGCAATTCTCCTGCCTCAGCCCCCTGAGTAGCTGGATTACAGGTGCCAGCCACCACACCTGGCTAATTCTGTATTTTTAGTAGAGACGGGGTTTCACCATGTTGACCAGGCTTGTCTCAAACTCCTGACTCCAAGTGATCTGCCCGCCTTGGCCTCCCAAAGTGCTGGAATTACAGACATGAGCCACCACACCCAGCCTATACCCTCTTTTAATTACATGAAGTTTAAGGGACACTTTATGCAGAAATTTCTAGGGAAGGGATAGTAACTTTGGGGTCATCAGGTCCTTGCCATAGAAAGGGTGATAACTCCCAGATGTTGCCATGGCAATGGTAAATTGATATGGCACACTGGTGGGTGTGTCTTATGGAAAGCTGCTCCCTCCCCTACCCTGTTTTAGCTAGCCCTCAATTTGGTCAGGTGTCCAAGCTCCGCCTCTGGAGTTGAGTACCCCCCTCCTACTTCAGTTTGAGTACACTGATCCAAGAGTTTCCAAAGGTAGATCTAACCTCTTGGATTTTCCAGAAGGAAGTTATAGCACCTGTAGGTCTTCATTTTGCTTGTGATTTAAAGCAGGGTAGGCCAGGCAGGGTGGCTCATACCTGTAATCACAACACTTTGGGAGGTAGAGGCAGGCAGATCATCTGAGGTCAGGAGTTTGGGATCAGCCTGGGCAACATGGTGAAACCCCATCTCTACTAAAAATACAAAAATTAGCTGGGTGTGGTGGCTCATGCCTGTAATCCCAGCTACTTGAGAGGCTCAGGCATGAGAATCGCTTGAACCCTAGAGGAAGAGGTTGTAGTGAGCGGAGACAGCACCACTGCACTCCAGCCTGGGTGACAGAGTGAGACTCCATCTCAAAAAAAGAAAAAAATAGGCCGAGCGCGGTGGCTCATGCCTGTAATCCCAGCACTTTGGGAGGCCGAGATGGGCGGATCACGAGGTCAGGAGATCGAGACCATCCTGGCTAACACGGTGAAACCCCATCTCCTCTAAAAATACAAAAAATTAGCCAGGCATGGTGGCGGGTGCCTGCAGTCCCAGCGACTCGGGAGGCTGAGGCAGGAGAATGGCATGAACCTGGGAGGCGGAGCTTGCAGTGAGCCAAGATCGCACCACTACACTCCAGCCTGGGGGACACAGTGAGACTGCGTCTCAAAAAAAAAAAAAAGAAAAAAAAAGAAAAGAAAAGAAAAAAATAAGGCACCTGTCTTTAGCAGCCGAAAGTGTTTCACTGCTTTTTCCCACCCGAAGGGTTTGTGATTTTGTGATTCCCATTTCAGGTCAAAATATCTTTGGGGTAGCTGTTTCTCAAGTTATAACCCAAGGAGCGTTTGCTTTAGGGTCATCTAGGCTTGTAATGCACATTTCCGGGACACCCTCAGTAACAGATACTGGTGGGGGAGGCAAGGGCGATGAAAGTTTTTTATTTTTTATTTTTTTGAGACGGAATCTCACTCTGTTGCCCAGGCTGGAGTGTGGTGGCACAATCTAGGCTCACTGCAGACTCGGCCTCCCGGGTTCAAGCGATTCTTTTGCTTCAGCCTCCCAAGTAGCTAGGACTACAGGTGCGCACCACCACGCCCAGCTCATTTTTGTTTCCCGAGGGGTGGGGGGTGTCAAAGTTTTTTTTTTTTTTTGAGATAGACTCTTGCTGTGTCGCCCAGGCTGGAGTGCAGTGGCGTGATCTCGGCTCGATGCAAGCTCCACCTCCCAGGTTCACGCCATTCTCCTGCCTCAGCCTCCTGAGTAGCTGAGACTACAGGTGCCCACCACCACGCCTGGTGGGTTTTTTGTTTTTTGTTTTTTTTTGTATTTTTAGTAGAGACAGGGTTTCACCATGTTAGCCAGGATGGTCTCGATTCCCTGACCTTGTGATCCGCCCACCTCAGCCACCCAAAGTGCTGAAATTACAGGCGTGAGCCACCGCACCTGGCCTGGGGGGCGGTGGGCGGTGGGGGGAGGTCGAAGTTTTAACCAGCACCTTGTGACCCTGATGAAATAACACTGGCCAAGCTGTGCTCTTCTTCCTCTGCCCCCTCTACTCTTCAGCTTTGAGCCAAGGGATACTGCCTCCCTGGCCTCAGCTGACTGAGTGAGGATTCCTGGTCCAAATTGGGTCAATCAGCTCTCTCTCTGAAATTTGGAGTTCGATCCAGGGACCCACATGGTCTTTGAGGCTGTTTGAATCTTCCACCTCACACTCCAAGAAACAGAAAAGGCTGTTCAGTAGAGTGAGACAAAAGAGGGAAGTGGGAGGAAACAGGGCTGGGACAGTCCAGCAGGTGACCCTGGTTCCATAAGCTTCCTATGCCGGGCCCCAGCCCCTCAATGCCCCCTTCCTCATGCCTGCGGAATACCGTATTTGTATAACCCCTTTCTCTTTTTGTGGTAATCAACCCAGATGATTGCTGTGTTTTTATTTTTTATTTTTATTTTTGGAGGCGGGGTGGGGAGGACAGAGTCTCACTCTGTTGCCCAGGCTGGAGTAGAATGGTGCTATCTTGGCTCACCGCAACCTCTGTCTCCCAGGTGCAAGCAATTCTCCTGTCTCAGCCTCCTGAGTAGCTGGGATTACAAGAGTGCACCACCACGCCCAGCTAATTTTTGTAGTTTAAGTAGAGACAGGGTTTTGCCATGTTGCTCAGGTTGGTCTCGAACCCATGACCTCAGGTAATCCACCTGCCTCGGCCTCCCAAAGTGCTGGGATTACAGGCGTGAGCCACCACGCCCGGCCAACTCAGATGATTTCTTTTTTTTTTCTTTTGAGACGGAGTTTTGCTCTTGTTGCCCAGACTAGAGTGCAATGGTGTGATCTTGGCTCACCACAACCTCCGCCTCCCAGGTTCAAGTGATTCTCCTGCCTCAGCCTACTGAGTAGCTGGGATTACAGGTATGTGCCACCAAACCTGACTAATTTTGTATTTTTAATAGAGACGGGGTTTCTCCATGTTGGTCAGGCTGGTCTCGAACTCCCGACCTCAGGTGATCCACCTGCCTCAGCCTCCTAAAGTGCTGGGATTACAGGTGTGAGCCACCGCACCCGGCCAACTCAGATGATTTATATTACTTGTAACCAAGAGATCCTTCCCTAAGATGTAGTTTATTTCAAGGTCTCAGTTTCCTTATCTGTAAAATGACAGTGCTGTGATTCAGGACACCCTCCTCCGACATGTAGCTGGTCCTCACAGAAGAGCCCCCACTGAAACCACACCTTCCAGCAGGACAGGTCTCAGTGACATGGGGTACAGGGGACAGAAGGATTCTGCTACAACAATGTTTCTCAAACTTCGATGTGCACTGAAATTCCTGGAAATCCCCCCCGGTTTTTTTTTTTCTTTGAGAGAGAGTTTTAGTTTTATTCCCCAGGCTGGAGTGCAATGGTGCCATCTCAGCTCACTGCAGCCTCTGCCTCTCCCGTTCAAGTGGTTCTCCTGCCTCAGCCTCCTGAGTAGCTGGGATTACAGGTGCCTGCCACCACGCCCAGTGAATTTTTGTATTTTTAGTAGAGACAGAGCTTCACCATCTTGGCTAGGCTGGTCTTGAACTCCTGACCTCAGCTGATCCACCTGCCTTGGCCTCCCAAAGTTCTGGGATTACAGGCATGAGCCACCTTACCCAACCTAATTCCTGGAAACTCTTTAAAATGCAGATTCCCAGGCCCGACACATGGAATCTGTTCTATCTGTGAAACGATCACCATAATTAAGACCATGAGAATTGGCTGGGTGCAGTGGCTCATGCCTGTAATCCCGGAACTTTGTGAAGCTGAGGTGGGTAGATCGCCTGAGGTCAGGAGTTCAAGATCAGCCTGGCCAACATGGTGAGACCCTGTCTCTACTAAAAATACAAAAATTAGCCAAGTGTGTTGAGGCAGAAATTTAAAGAAAAATAAACACTGCGTTTATTCACTCTAAGGAAAGTAAGGGTTAAGCGAAAAACACGTTTTTCACTACTGCAAGCAAGGCTATAGACAGGTCGTGGTGACCTAGCCTGCAGAAATCAGCTCCAGGCACCCCCGAGCAAGGTTAAAAGAAGAAAAACAAATTCCTTTACTGTCTCTCATGTACTGAACTATTAGTTATGACCATGTTTGCCAATGGTTGTATTTAGTAAGATTTGCAAAGTTCCTGCTTTTCTTTCGATGCCGCTGCTAGGCCACTAGCTATGCAAGGCCACAGGTTAGTGCCAGGTCAGCAGTTATGCTATGGATTATGTGACTTGTCACTGTAAAATTCGCTGCCTTTGTTTTGCTCCTGTATGCTAGCCTATATAAGCTAAAATCTGTTTTTGTTCAATGCTCAGCTTTTTGGATGTGAATCCACTGAGCCGGTGCGCACCTTAATAACCATCCTCCTGTATTCACCCATATTGGTCTCTCTGGTCCCCTGTTTCCTGCAACAGTGGTGGTGGACACCTGTAATCCCAGCTACTTGGGAGGCTAAGGCAGGAGAATCACTTGAACCCGGGAGGCAGAGGCTGCAGTGAGCCAAGATCATGCCACTGCACTCCAGCCTGGGCAACAGAGCAAGACTCTGTCTCAAAAAAAAAAAAAAAAAGACCATGAGAATTGTCATAAAAAGCTCCATCACTGCCAAGTTTCCTGGTGGCCCCTGTATATAATCATCCGTCCTTCCCCGTTCCCATCCCCTCTCCACGCCCTCCCGCCTCCACTCCAAGCAGTCACTGGTCTGCTTTCTGTCACTAGATTAACTGCATTTTCCAGAATTTTACATAAATGAAATCATGCAGCCTGTGCTCTTTCTCTATCTGGCTTTTTTCACTCAGCCTAATTATTGCGAGATGCATCCATGTTGTGGGTCTTTCACAGCCTCGGCAACAGAGCAAGACCTCTCTCAGAAAAAAAAAAAAATTTGCTCCTTTATCACAGAATTGTTATACTATAATTTATCTATTCAATCGCTTTTTTTTTTTTGAGACAGAGTCTCACTGTCACTTAGACTGGAGGGCAGTGACATGGTCTTGCAACCTCCGCCTCCCAGGTTCAAGCGATTCTCCTGCTTCAGCCTCCCGATTAGGTGGGATTACAGGTGTGTGCCACCATGTCTGGCTAATTTTTTTGTATTTTTAGTAGAGATGGAGGTTTCACCATGTTGGCCAGGCCAGTATCAAACTCTTGACTTCACGTGATCCGCCCGCCTCGGCCTACAAAGTGTCGGGATTACAGACGTGAGCCACCGCACTAGGCTTCAATTGCATATTGATGGATATTTTAGTTGCTTCCATTATTTAGTAGCTATGAACCTTTGTTGTACAAGTCTTTGTAAATGCCTTCATTCCTCTTGGCTAGATGCCCAGGAGTGAAATAGCTGGATCATATGGTTAGTGTATGCTTAACTGCCACGCTGTTTCCAATGTGGTTGTGCCATTTTACATTAGTACCAACAGGGGATGTGAGTTCCAGTGGTTCCACATCCTTGCCAACATTGGGTATATGGTCAGTTGGTCAGTCTTCCTAACTTTAACCATTTCTAGTAGGTGTGAAGTGGTATCTCATTGTGGGTTTTTTTTTTTTTTTTTTTTTTTTTGGAGACAGGGTCTTGCCTCGTCGCCTGGGCTGGAGTGCAGTAGCACCATCTCAGCTCACTGCAACCTCCGTCTCCCAGGTTCAAGCAATTCTCATGCCTCAGCCTCCCGAGTAGCTGGGACTACAGGCATGCACCACCATGCCTGGCTAATTTTTGTATTTTCAGTAGAGACAGGGTTTCGCCATGTTGGCTAGGCTGGTCTCGAACCCCTGACCTCAGGTGATTCATCCACCTTGGTCTCCCAAAGTGCTGGGATTACAGGCGTGAGCCACCTCGCCTGGTGTCATTGTGGTTTTAGTTTGCATTTCGCTAAGACTAATGGGGTAGAGCTTCTTTTTAAGTGCTTATTTGCCATTTGTATATTTTTGCTTTTTTTTTTTTTTCTTTGAGACGGAGTTTTGCTCTGTTGCCCAGGCTGGAGTGCAGCGGTGCAGTCTTGGCTCACTGCAACCTCCACCTCCCAGGTTCAAGTGATTCTCCTGCCCCAGCCTCCGGAGTACCTGGGACCACAGGCACCCACCAAGACACCTGGCTTTTTTGTATTTTTAGTAGAGACGGGGTTTCACCATGTTGGCCAGAATGGTCTCGATCTCTTGACCTCGTGATCCACCCGCCTCGGCCTCCCAAAGTGCTGGGATTACAGGCGTGAGCCACCGCGCCTGGCCTTTGCTTGTTTTTGTTTGTTTGTTTGTTTGTTTGTTTTGAGACAGGGTCTTGCTCTGTTACCCAGGCTGGGGTACAGTGGCACAATCACGGCTCAATGCAGCCTTGACCTCCTGAGCTCAAACTATCTTCTCACCTCTCAGCCTCCGAGTAGCTGGGACCACAGGTGTGCACCACCATGCCTGGCTAATTTTTGTATTTTTTTGCAGAGACAGGGTTTCGCCATGTTGCCCAGGCTGGTCTTGAACTCCTGGGCTCAAGCCATTCACCTGCCTCAGCCTCCCAAAGTGCTGGGATTACAGGTGTGAGCCACCATGCCCGGCCTGTTTTTTTTCTTTTAGAGACAGTGTCTTGGCTTTGTGGCCCAGGCTGGAGTGCAGTGGTGCCATCATAGCTCACTGCAGCCTTGAACTCCTGGGCTCAAGAGATTCTCCCCGCTATGCCTCCTGAGCAGCTGAGATTAGAGGTGTACACCACCATGCCCAGCTGAGCCATCTGTATATTTTCTTTGATTAAGTGTCTACTCTTTTTGAATTGTCTTCTTCTTACTAAGTAGAAGACCAACCAATTCTTCGTATTTGGTTGGTTAATTACTATTGGGTTAAAAAAAAAGAATTCTTTTGATATCTGGTTACAAGTTCTCTGTCAGATATATTTTTCACAAATATTTTCTCCCAGTCTGTTTGCCTTTCTATTTTTCTTTTTCTTTTTTTTTTTTTTTTTCTGAGACAGAGTCTCACTCTATTGCCCAGACTGGAATGCAGTGGCATGATCTCGGCTCACTGCAACCTCTGCCTCCAAGGTTCAAGCAATTCTCCTGCCTCAGATTCCCAAGCAGCTGGGACTACAGGTCTCCATCACCATGCCTGGCTAATTTTTTTATTTTTAGTAGGGACAGGGTTTCACCATGTTGGTCAGGCTGGTCTCAAACTCCTGACCTCAGGTGATTGCCTGCCTCGACCTCCCAGGGATTACCTGGGATTACAGGTGTGAGCCACCGCGCCCAGCCGCCTTTCCATTTTTCAAGCAAGCTCCACAAACAGTGGAGTCTGAGAATCTCTCTTCAATGACAAACAGTGCAAATTAAAACAACAGCGAGAGGGGTGGCCTATTGGACTAGCAAAGACAAAAAAGAGGGCCCAGAGGCATTAGCGGTGATAGGGGGTGGGGACAGCATTCCTCAGACTGTTAGGAGGGGTGTAAATTGGTGCAAAATCCCAAGAGGACAATTTGCTGATGGCGTCTCAAAAAATCTTTAGATGAAAGATCTAAAGTTCAGTACGTTCAGTTCAGTTCCAGAAATTTTTTCCTGAAAAAGTAAGCAAGAACAGTAGGTTGTCTGTCCAGGATCTTCAGTCCTGGGGGTTGTGCTGAGGGGAGGGGCTGCAGACGTACTTGGCTGGCCATCCTTGCAATCTCGGTGCTCTGTCCCCGGGTGGCTTAGGGCCCCTTTGCTGTCAAGCATGGGTGGAAGTCTCAGAGGGCCTGGGAGGTCAGTGGGGCTGGAATTCGATCTGTCCCCCGCAGAGTGGGTGGAGGAAGGTGTGTGCAGGTCTCACTCTATTGCATGCAGGGTCCAGATCCACTGTGGTCCTGGCCTGGCCATGAGAGGGCTCTGGGATTCAGGTTCTAACCAGCTACCACCAGTGCAAACTGGGAACTGGGGACAGGGCTGACACAGCTTCCTGGACCCTAAGAAGGGACAACCCTTTGCTCTTCAAGCACCAATAATTTCCCTGGGACTCAGGGAGCTGGGGCTTTGGCCAAGGTCTGGCCAGCTCTGCTGAGGATTGGTGTGAGAGGGGATCTGGGAACCTGGAGACCTGGGTTCTAGATTATATCCTGCCCTGCTGTGCTACTTAGGGCAAGCCCCCTCCCCTTCCTAGGCACCAGTTTCCCTAGCTGGACAGTGAAGGAGGTGGATCAGAGACTCAGTTCCCTCTGGCCCCTCCAGTGGGGATTGAAAGCACAGGTGCCAGAACTAGCCAGACCTGAGGCCTACTTCTAGCTCCATCACTTTCTTTTCTTTTCTTTTCTTTGTTTCTTTTTGAGACAGATTCTTGCCCTGTCTCCCAGGCTGGAGTGCAATGGCTCGATCTCAGCTCACTGCAACCTCCACCTCCCGGGTTTAAGTGATTCTCCTGCCTCAGCCTCCCGACTAGCTGGGATTATAGGCACCCACCACCACGCCCAGCTAATTTTTGTATTTTTAGTAGAGACGGGGCTTCACCATGTTGGCCAGGTTGGTCTTGAACTCCTGACCTCAGATGATCCACCCGCCTCAGCCCCACAAAGGACTGGGATTACAGGCATGAGCCACTGTGCCTGGCCACTTTCTCTTTTTTTTTCTTTGAGACGGAGTTTCACTCTTGTTGCCCAGGCTGGAGTGCAATGGTGAGATCTTGGGTCACTGCAACCTCCACCTCCTGGGTTCAAGCGATTCTCTTTCCTCAGCCTCCTGAGTAGCTAGGATTACAGGTGCACTCCACCACACCCGGCTACTTTTTGTATTTTTAGTAGAGATGGGGTTTCACCATGTTGGTCAGGCTAGTCTCGAACTCTTGACCTCAGGTGATCTACCCGCCTCAGCCTCCCAAAGTGCTGGGATTACAGGCATGAGCCACCGCACCCAGCCAGCTCCATCACTCTCTGTGACTCAGTTTCTTTCTTGACTTAAAGCCCTGCAGTGGCTCCTCATTGCACTTTGGGAAAAGGCTATGCGTGATCTCTGTTCCTTCCTACTTCTCTGGTTCCAGTTCCTGCCACGCTGCCCTCATCCATCAGACCCCAGCCACACCGGCTGCACCGCCTTTCAATGCAGGGGGCCCCTAAACTCCTCCTCCAGTCCCAGGGCCATTGTAAATGCTCTTGCCTCTGCCTCGCCTGTTTTCTCCAACTCTCCCTGGAGAGATCCTATTCATTCATCACAGCTCAGATGCAACTTCCTCAGGGCAACCCTCTGTGACGCCAGACACAATCACTTCTGTGGCTGACCCCTTTCGTAGCACAACTGTGATCATTAAACAATTTTTTTTTTTTTTTGAGACAGAGTCTCGCCCTGTTGTGCCCAGGCTGGAGTGCAGTGGTGGGATCTCGGCTCACTGCAACCTCCACCTTCGGGGTTCAAGTGATTTTCCTGCCTCAGCCTCCCAAGTAGCTGGGATTACAGGTGCCCGCCACCATGCCCGGCTAATTTTTTGTATTTTTAGTAGAAATGGGGTTTCACCATGTTGGCCAGGCTGGTCTCGAATTCTCGACCTCAGGTGATCCGCCCGCTTTGGCCTCCCAAAGTGCTGGGATTACAGGCGTGAGCCACTGCAGCCGGCCTCATTAAACAATTTTATCTGCAAGATTGTTTGATGTATTCTCCCCTGTGGCTCCCTGAGATCCCTCAGGGCAGGGCTGAGTCAGTCTTGTCTGGGGCTGTGTCTCTTACCCCTTGCACAGGCTTGGCATAGAACAGGTGCCTGTTTCAGGAAAAACCCTCTCAAACCACCACAACAGTCATCAATGTGGAAGACTTCTGTGACCAAATGTCTGGGGGGTTTTCCCCATGCACCAAGCATCAGACACTAGGTAGGTGTCCTCCAATTAAATTCACACACTGTCTATCTGGAGATAGTGTCAGATCCCACAGGTTGGAGAATCAGTCCCCAAGACTACCCACCACCCCCACTTCAGACACCAGCAGCAAGTTCAGGCCTCTGGAACTTCTGACTGACAGGCTTCAAGTTGGGGTTCCCATGATTCCCTCTTTGGGTTTGATTAATTTGCTGGAGTGGCTCATGGAACTCAGGGAAATGTGTTTAGTGGTTTATTATATAGGATATTGCAAAGGACACAGATGAAGGGATGCACAGGGCGAGATACGGGGGAAGTAGGTGAAGCTTCCATGCTCTCCCCTGGCAGTTGCCCTCCAGGAACCTGAGCATGGTCAGTTATACGGAAGCTCTTAGAACCTAGTTCTCTTGGGTTTTTATGGAAGCTTCATGATGCTGTCATTCCTTCCCCCAGGGTGTGAGGTGGGACCCTCTCACAGGAGGAGAGTCTTAAAATCCAAGATCAGAAGGGGCAAGGTGGTTCATGCCTGAAATCCCAACACTTTGGGAGGCCAAGGCAGGAGGATCGTTTGCCTCCAGTAGTTCAAGACCAGCCTGGGCAACTTAGTGAGACCTCATCTCTACAAAAAATAAAAAATTAGCCAGGCATGTTGGCGTACACCTGTAGTCCCAGTTCCTCAGGAGGATGAGGTGGGAGGATCACTTGAGCCTAGGAGGTTGAGGCTGCAGTGAGCCTTGATTGCACCACTGCACTCCAGCCCGGGTGACAGAGTAAAATCCTGTCTAAAAAAGAAAGTTGGGGGGAAGATTAGATTAGAGTCCTGCCTTAAGGCAGGTGAAAGGAAGGCAGGAAAAGTCAGAGGGATTCTGTTTCTTGAGGCCTCACACACCTAACATTATAACAAAAGAGTGCCTTAGTACTTTTGAACAAAGTACCGCTGACACCATCTTTCATTCACTCTCAGATGTGCTCCTCCCGCTTCCCATGTTACCATCTCTAAAATCAAGACGTATTTTGTGATTGTTGTGACTGGGTGGCATCTATGCCATCTGCCTCAATGCTTGTACATGTGCATCAACACTTGCAGCTTGAAAGGACACTGGGGACAGCAGTGGTGTGCTCTGAAGAAAGGCTGCGTTTCCTGAGGACAAGATTGTCTGGAAAAGCACAGACTCAACAGCTGTGAATGAAAAATTGACCCGGGAAAGTCAGACTCTGCATGTGGAGTGTTAGGAACACCTTCGCTAAATTACCTTGATTGCAATTTCCTTTTTATTTATTTACTTGTGTTTTTAGGCTGGGCGCGGTGGCTCACGCCTGTAATCCTAGCACTTTGGGAGGCCGAGGCGGGCGGATCACGAGGTCAGGAGATCGAGACCGTCCTGGCCAACATGGTGAAACTCCGTCTCTACTAAAAATACAGAAAATTAGCCGGGTGTGGTTGCAGGCGCCTGTAGTCCCAGCTACCCGGGAGGCTGAGGCAGGAGAATGGCCTGAACCTGGGAGGCGGAGCTTGCAGTGAGCGGAGATGGCGCCACTGCACTCCAGCCTGGGCGACAGAGTGAGACTCCATCTCAAAAAAAAAAAAAAAAAATTATCTGGGCGTGGTAGCACATGCCTGTAATCCCAGCTACTCAGGAGGCTGAGGTATGAGAATCACTTGAACCTGGGAGGTGGAGGTTGCAGTGAGCCGTGATCACGCCACTGCCCTCCAGTTTGGGCAACAGAGTGAGACTCCATCTCAAAAAATAATAATATAACTACTAATTTTTTTTTTTCTTTTTGAGACAAGGTCTCAATCCGTCACCCAGGCTGAAGTGCAGCAGCACCATCATGGCCCACTGCAGCCTCCACCTTCCCGGGCTCACGTGATCCTCCCACCTCAGCCTCCTGAGCAGGTGGGACTGCAGGCACATGCTACCATGCCCAGCTAATTTTTGTATTTTTTTTTAGAGACAAGGTTTTGCCATATTGCTTGGGCTGGTCTCAAACTCCTGGGCTCAAGCGATTCTCCCATCTCAGCTTCTCAACTACCTTTGAGAGGAGCCACCTCATCCAGCAATTTCCTTTTTACGTATTCACAATGTATAGTAGGTGATAAAAGCCTGTTTAAGTCAGTTTAAATTCCTGTGTGTTTAAGTGCCTTACCTGTTTAAGTAAGTTTAAAAGAGGGCCTTCGATAAGTATAAAATAAAGTTTCTTTTTTTTTTGAGATGGAGTCTCACTCTGTTGCCCAGGCTGGAGTGCAGTGGCTCGATCTCAGCTTACTGTAACCTCCGCCTCCTAGGTTCAAGCAATCCTCCTGCCTCAGTCTCCTAAGTAGCTGGGATTTCAGGTGCATGCCGCCACGCCCAGCTAATTTTTGTATTTTTAGTAGAAACGGGGCTTCACCATGTTGGTCAGGCTTGTCTCGAACTCCTGACCTCGTGATCCGCCTACCTCGGCCTCCCAAAGTGCTGGGATTACAGGCGTGAGCCACCGAGCCTGGCTAAAATAAAGTTTCTAAGTGATAAGGAAGCAATAGTTTTGTTTTTTTTTTTTTAAATCTCGGCTCACTGCAACCTCTGCTTCCCAAGTTCAAGCAATTCTCCTGTCTCAGCCTTCCAAGTAGCTGGGATTACAGGTGCACACTACCACGTCCAGCTAATTATATTTTTAGTATAGACAGCGTTTCACCATGTTGGCCAGAGTGGTCTCCAACTCCTGGCCTCAAGTGATCTGCCTGCCTTGGCCTCCCAAAGTGCTGGGGTTACAGGCATGAGCCACGGTGCCCGGCCGTTTTTTCGTTTGTTTTGTTTTCAATTTTATGTTTTTAAAAATATAATTGAGATGGGGGTCTCACTCTGTTGCCCAGGCTTGTCTTGAACTCTTTTTTTTTTTTTTTTGAGACAGAGTCTCACTCTGTCTCCAGGCTGGAGTGCAGTGGCGCGATCTGGCTCACTGCAACCTCCGCCAAGGTTCAAGCGATCCTCCTGCCTCAGCCTCCCATGTAGCTGAGACTACAGGCACGTGCTACCATGCCCAGCTAATTTTTTGTATTTTTAGAAGACAGGGTTTCACCAATGTTGGCCAGGATGGTCTTGATTTCCTGACCTTGTGATCCACCCGCCTCAGGCTCCCAAAGTACTCGGATTACAGGCGTGAGCAACCGCGCCTGGCGAACTCTTGGACTCAAGCAATCTTTCTGCCCCAGCCTTCCAAAGTATTAGAATTACAGGTGTAAGCCACTGTGCCAGCTTTTTTTTTTTTTTTAAAGGAGACACGGTCTCATTCTCTCTTTCAGGCTGGAGTACAGTGGCACGATCATAGCTCACTGCAGCCCTGAACTCCTGGGCTCAAGTGATCCCACCTCCTCACCCTCCTGAGTAGCTGGGACTACATGTGCGTGCCACTACACCTGGCTAATGTGTCATGTTTCAATTTCAATTGGAAGGGTTTTTATTTTTCTTTTTTAGTGGCACAAAAATAAATGACATCCTTCAACATGGCATCCTTCAAAATGGCATCCTTCAATGGAAGATGTGTTTGTTTTTTTTAATTTTTATTTTTTGAGACGGAGTTTCGCTCTTGTTGCCCAGGCTGGAGTGCAATGGTGCAATCTTGGCTCATTGCAACCTCTGCCTCCTGGGTTGAAGCAATTTTTCTGCCTCAGCGTCCGGAGTCACTGGGATTGCAGGCATGTGCCACCACGCCTGGCTAATTTTTGTACTTTTAGTAGAGACGGGGTTTCTCCATGTAGGTCAGGCAGGTCTCAAACTCCTGATCTCAGGTGAGCCACCCGCCTTGGCCTCCCAAAGTGTTGAGATTACAGGCGTGAGCCACTGCACCCGGCCTGTGTTTGTTTTTTAAAAATATTTTTTGGCCAAGCATGGTGGCTCACACCTGTAATCCCAGCACTTTGGGAGGCTAATGGGGAAGGATTGCTTGAGGTCAGGAGTTTGAGACCATCCTAGGCAACATAACAAGACTCTATCTCTACAAAAAATACAATAATTAGGCCGGGCATGGTGGCTCATGCCTGTAATCCCAGCACTTTGGGAGGCCGAGGTGGGTGGATCACGAGGTCAGGAATTCAAGACCAGTCTGGCCAAGATGGTGAAACCCCATCTCTACTAAAAATACAAAAAATAGCTGGGCGTGATGGTGGGCACCTGTAATCCCAGCTACTCAGGAGGCTGAGGCAGAGAATTGCTTGAACCCAGGAGACAGAGGTTGCGGTGTGCCAAGATCACGCCACTGCACTCCAGCCTGGGCAACAGAGCAAGACTCCATCTAAAAAAAAATAAAAAATTAAAACATTAAAAAATTAGTCAGGTGTGGTGGTGCACGCCTGTAGTCCCAGCTACTCAGGAGGCTGAGGTAGGAGGAGCCTTTGAGCCCAAGGGTCTGAGGCTGCAGTGAGCCAAGATTGTGCCACTGCACTCCAGTCTGGGAGACAATGCAAGACCCTGTGTCTAAAAAGTTTATTTATTTATTTATTTATTTGAGACTGAGTTTTGCTCTTGTCACCCAGGCTGGAGTGCAATGGTGTAATCTTGGCTGACTGCAACCTTTGGCTCTTGGGTTCAAGAGATTCTCCTGCCTCAGTCCCCAGAGTAGCTGAAATTTCAGGCACCTGCCACCATGCCCGGCTGATTTTTGTATTTTTTGTAGAGACGGAGTTTCACCATGTTGGCCAGGCTGTTCTCGATCTCCTGAGCTCAGGTGATCCACCCATCTCGGCCTCCCAAAGTGCTGGGATTACAGGTGTGAGCCACTGTGCCCTGCCTGTTTTTTTTTTTTTGTTGTTGTTGTTGTTTTTTCTTTTGAGACAGAGTTTTGCTCTTGTTGCCCAGGCTGCAGTGCAATGGCATGATCTTGACTCACGGCAACCTCTGCCTCCTGGGTTCAAGCCATTCTCCTGCCTCAGCCTCCCAAGTAGCTGGGATTGGCCGGGTGCGGTGGCTCACGCCTGTAATCCCAGCACGTTGGGAGGCCGAGCCGGGTGGATCATGAGATCAGGAGATCGAGACCATCCTGGCTAACACGGTGAAACCTCGTCTCTACTAAAAATATAAAAAATTAGTCGGGCGTGGTGGTGGGCACCTGTAGTCCCAGCTACTCAGGAGGCTGAGGCAGGAGAATGGCGTGAACCCAGGAGGCAGAGCTTGCAGTGAGCCGAGATGGCGCCATTGCACTCCAGCCTAGGTGACAGAGCGAGACTCCGTCTCAAAAAAAAAAAAAAAAAAGGATAAAGAAACCAAATAGCTGCCTGCCCCCCCTCCCCTGCCCCACCAGCACACACAGCTAATTTTGTATTTTTAGTAGAGATGGGGTTTCACCAGGTTGGCCAGGCTGGTCTTGAACTCCTGACCTTAAGTGATCTGCCTGCCTCAGCCTCCCAAAGTGCTGAAATTACAGGTGTGAGCCACCGCGCCCAGCCTAAAAAGGTATTTTAAATTGACACGTAATATTTTACATATTTATGGGGTATGTGTGATCTTTTGTTATAAGTGTAGTGTATGTAATGACCAGGTCAGGGTATTTGGGGTATCCATCACCTTGAGTATTTATCATTTCTATGTGTTGGGAACAATTTATGTCCTCTCTTCTAGCTATTTTGAAATATACAATACATTGTTGTTATCTGCTGTGAACAACAGAAGTTATACCTTTTATTTAACAACTGCATTTGTATCCGTTATGAAAGGGTGTTATATTGATTCAATACTATAATGTAGTTCCTGCCTTAAGGGCCTGTGGTGCAGATCAGGGCAGAGGCTCATGTAGGGCACAGAGCTCTGGCCCCGGCATACCAGGTGCGATCCATGAATGAATGGGCGTCTTCCTAGCCAGCAGTTTCTGGAATCCGGGGCTTGAAGCCATGTGGCATGTTGTTCTCAATATATCCTGTAGGTGGTGCTAGATAACCAAAGTCAGGTGCAGCCCTGGGCACAGACAGCCCTGAGTTTCAGGCTCTGGGTGGGGACTGGTGAGGCTGGGGGGAGATGGCTGAAGTTTCTGGCCCTGTGCGGAGCAGGCTCTTCCTCCACCCCAGGGAGAGGACATGGCTGGTTCTACCGGCCTGTGTGGCCCGGAGATGGCTCTGGTGCAGGGAGAAAGCTCAGGAACAGAAGGCAGGGGCCCATTCTGCCTGGGCAAGCTGTGCGATTCTGGCCCCCTCCCTTTCTTGACCTTAATCTCCCTGCCACGCAGTGGGGTCATGGGAGCCTGCTCAGCCTGGGCCCTGACAGTCAAGGCTCTGAGGGGGCCAGACAGCCTAGACCTGCCCTGCCCAAGAAGAAGCCGGGAGCCCGGGGACAGCCCTCTCCCTATCAGACTGTGCCACCTCCCCTGAGATCATGACATTCCCTTATTCCCTAGATGGGGAAACTGAGGCCCAAAAGGATTAAGTGACTTTCCAAAGGCTATACAACTGAGGGGTTGGAGCCAGGAGTGAAAGCTGGAACTCCTAGCTCCTTCTGCCATGTCCTTGGGTCAGAAGCAGGCGCAAGGCACGGTGGGAGAGAATTCTCCTCTGAAGAAAATGAGCTGAGAGATATTCCTTGTTAAGATGAGGGGGCAATCATACATGCCTAATTTATCTTCCTACTAAAACCATGAAAATATTTTTATTTACTTATTTATTTATCACCCAGGCTGGAGTGCAGTGGCGTGATCTCAGCTCACCACAACTTCCCGGGTTCCAGCGATTCTCCTGCCTTAGCCTCCCAAGTAGCTGAGATTACAGGCGCCTGCCACCATGCCTGGCTAATTTTTGGATTTTCAGTAGAGACGGGGTTTCACAGTGTTGGCTAGGCTGATCTCAAACTCCTGACCTCAAGTAATCCTCCTACCTCAGCCTCCTAAAGTGCTGGGATTACAGGCATGAGCCACCATGCCTGTCCAAGATTTTTTTATTTTTTATTTTTTTTTTGAGACAGAGTCTCACTGTCACCCAGGCTAGAGGCCAGTGGCACAATCTTGGCTTACTGCAACCTCTGCCTCCCGGGTTCAAGCAATTCTCCTGCCTCAGCCTCCCAAGTAGCTGGGATTACAGGTGACTGCCACAACGCCTGGCTAATTTTTTAAATTTTATTTTATTTTTATTTTTAGTAGGGACGGGGTTTCACCACGTTGGCCAGGCTGGCTTCAAATGCCTGACCTCAAGAGATCCGCCCACCTTGGCCTCCCAAAGTGCTAGGATTACAGGCGTGAGCCACCGCGCCCAGCTGTGGCCAAGATTTTTTAAAGCCAGGATAAGTGTGGTGGCGCATGCCTGTAATCCCAGCACTTTGGAAGGTGGAGGTCAGAGGATCACTTGAGCCCAGGAATTTGAGACCAGCTTAAGCATCAAAGCAAGACCCTATCTCTACAAACAAGCAAACAAAAACTAGCCAGGTGTGGTGGCACCCCTGTAGTCCTAGTTACTCTGGAGGCTAAGGCAGGAGAATTGCCCAGGAGGTGGAGGCTGTGGTGAGCTGTCATCATGCCACTGTACTCCACCCTGGGTGACAGAGTGAGACCTTGTCTCAGAATAAATAAATAAATAAAATAAAATGAGTAAAACATTTGAACAGCTTCTTCACAAAAGAAGATATATGAATAGCCAATAAGCACATAAAAAGATGTTCAATGGCTGGGCGTGGTGGCTCATGCCTGTAATCCCAGCACTTTGGGAGCAGGCGGATCACCTAAGGTCAGGAGTTCAAGACCAGCCTGGCCAACATGGTGAAACCTCGTCTCTACTAAAAATACAAAAATTAGCCAGGTGTGGTGGTGCAAGCCTGTAATCCAGCTACTCGGGGGCTGAGGCAGGAGAATCGCTTGAATCTGGGAGGTGAAAGTTGCAGTGAGCCGAGATCATGCCACTGCACTCCAGCCTGGGTGACAGAGCGAGACTCTCTCCAAAAAAAAAAGAAAAAGATGTTCAACATGATTAGTCATAAGGGAAGTACACATTAAGACCACAATGAGGCCAGACGTGGTGTCTCACACCTGTAATCCCAGCACTTTTGGGAGGCTGAGGTGAGCAGATTACTTGAGCCCAGGAGTTGGAGACCAGCCTGAGTAACACTGTAAAACCCTGTCTCAGGCCGGGTGCAGTGGCTCACGCCTGTAATCCCAGCACTTTGGGAGGCTGAGGCGGGCGGATCACAAGGTCAGGAGTTTGAGACCAGCCTGGCCAGCATGGTGAACCCTGTCTCTACTAAAAATAAAAAAATTAGCCAGGCATGGTGGCGCATGCCTGTAGTCCCAGCTACTTGGGAGGCTGAGGCAGGAGAATCACTTGAACCCGGGAGGTGGAGGTTGCAGTGAGCCGAGATTGCACCACTGCACTCCAGCCTGGGCAACAGAGCGAGACTCCATCTCAAAAAAAAAACAAAAAAACCCACAAAAACGAAAACAAAAACAAAAAAACTCTGTCTCTACCAAAAATACAAAAATTAGCCAGGCCTGGAGGTGTGCACCTGTAGTCCCAGCTACTCCTGAGGCTGAGGGGGAGGGTCACCTGAGCCTAGGGAGGTCAAGGCTGCAGTTAGCCATGATTGTGCCACTGCACTCCAGCCTGGGCAACAGAGTGAGACTCTGTCTCAGAAATAAAAAATAAATAAATAGGCTGGGCGTGGTGCCTCATGCCTGTAAACCTAGCACTTTAGGAGGCTGTGGTGAGAGAATCACCTGAGGTCAGGAGTTCGAAACCAGCCTGGCCAACATGGTGAAACCCCATCTCTACTAAAAATACAAAAATTAGCCAGGCATGGTGGCTCATGCCTGTAGTCCCAGCTACTCAGTAAGCCATGGCAGGAGAATCGTGTGAACGCAGGAGGCAGAGGTTGCAGTGAGCTGAGATCATATCACTGCATTCCAGCCTGGGCAACAAAGTGAGACTTGGTCTCAAAAAAGATTAATTAATTAAAAATAAATAAATAAATAAAACCATGACTAGGCTGGGCACGGTGGCTCACGCCTGTAATCCTAGCACTTTGGGAGGCCGAGGGGAGGCAGATCATTTGAGGTCAGGAGCTCGAGACCAGCCTGGCCAACATGGTGAAACCCCGTCTCTACTAAAATCACAAAAAAAAATGTAGCCAGGTGTGGTGGCTCACGCCTGTAATCCCAGCTACTTGGGAGGCTGAGGCAGGATAATTGCTTGAGCCCAGGAGCAGAAGTTGCAGTGAGCCAAGATCGTGCCACTGCACTCCAGCCTGGGCAACAGAGCAAGACTTCGTCTCTAAATAAATAAATAAATAAATAAAACCATGACGAACTGCTAGTACACACCCAGTAGAAGGGCTAAAATTAAAAAGACTCATGATCCTAAGGGTTGATGAGGGTGTGGAGCCTCTAGAAGTCCCATCTGTTGCTGGGAATGTTAAATGGAAACCACTGATTTAGTTTCTTTAGTGTTGCTAGATGGGAATACCTGGGGCTGGGTGATTTATAAAGAAAGGAAGTTTAGCCGGGCGTGGTGGCTCACACCTGTAATCCCAGCACTTTGGGAGGCTAAGGTGGGTGGATCACAAGGTCAGGAATTCGAGACCAGACTGGCTAACATGGTGAAACCCTGTTTCTGCTAAAAATAGAAAAAATTAGCGAGGCATGGTGGCGGGTGTCTGTAATCTCAGCTACTCGGGAGGCTGAGGCTGGAGAATTGCTTGAACCCGGGAGGCGGAGGTTGCAGGGAGCCGAGATCGCACCACTACACTCCAGCCTGGGGGACACAGCGAGACACTGACTCAAAAAAAAAAGAAAAAAAGTACATTATCAAGAATGTGATCAGGCTGGGCACAATGGCTCACACCTGTAATCCAAGCACGTCTCTTGAACCTGGGAGGCAGAGGTTGCAGCGAGCTGAGATTGCACCACTGCACTCCAGCCTGGGTGACAGAGTGAGACTCCATCTAAAAAAAAAAAAAAAAAAGGAGAAGAAAAAACAAATAAAATACATACGTAGAGAAGTGGACAAATCTGAGATGTGACTAGTGATTTAACTCTAAAAGGCCACATGACTTCCACAGTGGACGAATCCTCTTTCATCGTACTGGGTGGTCGGTAGATAGTGGAGGGTAGATAGGTGACAGGGCTAAAACAAATCTGCCCAAAGATAGCAGCATGTGCTTATTATTTAGAAATATAAAACGTGTAAGTGCTTGAAAGAAACTGCTCACAGAGCCAAAAGTGGTTGCTTCTAGGGAGGCGGCGTGGGGAGACTGGGGAGGCAGACAGGAAACCGCTGCCTGTTATCTGCCTTTAGGGTAAGTTTATTTTGCTTTCCCTGCACGTATGCTATTTCACCAATTCTAAGATGCCAAAGTATTCACATTTTAACATCTTTCTTTCTTATTTATTTATTTATTTTCGAGATGGAGTCTCGCTCTGTTGCCCAGGCTGGAGTGCAACGTCCGCGTCCCGGGTTCAGGAGATTCTCCTGCCTCAGCCTCCCAAGTAGCTGGGATTACAGGCACCTGCCACCATGCCCAGCTAAGTTTTGTATTTTTAGTAGAGACAGGGTTTTGCCATGTTGGTCAGTCTGTTCTCAAACCCCTGACCTCAGGTGATCCACCCATGTTAGCCTCCCAAAGTGCTGGGATTACAGGAGTGAGTCACCATGCCCGGCCCATTTTAACATCTTTAAAATCAAGATAAATATTTCTATAATCAATGGTGCACCTGACCACTATAATTGGTAGTGTTTTCTCTGGACAGCGTGTGAGTCATGGTGCATCTTACTACTGGTGATGCCTTAGATTCACTGATGTATGGTATTATTTTGATAAAGTGGAAATTATTTTAAAGAAAAAAAATGAGCTAATTGCAACAGCTGCTATGTATTGAGCTCCTACTGTAAGTGTTCTAAGCACTGTAAATGTTCCCATTTAGTATTCTATTATTTATTTGTTGACTTAATTTTTAAAAAATTTTTGCAGAGCTGAGGTCTTGCTATGTTGCCCCAGCTGGTCTTGAACTCCTGGCCTCAAGTGATCCTCCCAACTCGGCCTCCTCAAGTGCTTGGATTGCAGATGTGAGCCACCATGCCTGGCTTTCATTTGGTATTCTAAATAACCTTGGATTGTTATTCAAAAGTTTGAGATGAGGAAATGGCTCAGAGATGTTGAGTAACTTTCCTTTAAGCCACCCAGCCAGTAAGTGATAGACGGTAGTCCAAAACAAGGGGCTGCCTGCCTCCTGAGTGCACAGCTTCTGTTTTGACTAATTTGAAAGAACTTCATGTACTCCCCTCAGTTCTAAGGCCCAGAGAGAAATGGGTGTTTGCTCACAACCACAGAGATACTAAGGCTGAGTTAGGCCAAGACATGGGTCTTTAACACCCAATCCAGTGTCCTTCTCTTGAACCTAGGATCTCCCTTTCTTCCTGTCATCCTGACACTCAGGACGTTCCTGAGAGCTGTATTGTAGCTCCTAAATGCAAGTGACACTTACGGGGCCCAGGTCGAGCCCTAGGAGGAGGGAAGGGCAGGGTGGCCCTTGCCTGTCCTGCTCATGTGAACCTGGTAGGTACTCGGCAAGCCCATGTCATGTGAACACAGCTGTGTCTGGGTCAACATCTGGGCTAGGCTGGCCTCAGGCTGGAGCAACCTCAGAAGCCTCCACAGGAAAAGCCTGGGGCCACCAGAGTGGAGGGATATTGTGTGGGAGGCCAGGGCCTGTCCGGAAGCTGTACTGCCATAGCAACCTGCCTCCTACTTGATGGTGTGTTTGCTTGGCAGGGCTGGGCTCGGGCAGAGGACCGCGGATGGATGTGGCAGCAGGGACGGGGGTAAACCTGGCCAGGCCACTCCACAGGCTTTGCCTCTTTTGGCAAATAATTGCTCCTGCCTCCAACACTTGTTGGAGTGCTCAGTACCTTGTCACTATTTATTGAGCACTGTTCCACCAGGCCTAACAACCCATGCTATTCAGAAGCCCAGAGAGGTCAAGCCACGAATCTGCAGTCACACAGCCAGGAGCCTGTTGACTCCAAAGCCTGGGTGCCAACCCTTTACCTACACTACCTGTCCCATGATGCTCACATGTGTCCCATGGTACCTGTCAATGTGAGGCACCAGCCCCTTAAAGGGGAACCCACATCCTGTTTCCGGGTCTGCCTCAAAGATATGAATTTGTGATAATGGGGCATCATGAGCTAATCTCTCATGCGAGGCCCTGCCTCCTCTTTCCTTCCTCTCTCGTCTGCCCCAGACACAGGGGCCCCAGCAGCTCCTGCCTGCACATGGCTACAGTGCTCAGCATGTGTGGCGCCTGCGGTGTTCCACATCTAGTGTCTCCAAGCCTCCGTTTCTTCTGCTATCAAATGGGAGGAAAAGGCTGGGCATGGTGGCTCATGCCTGTAATCCCAGCACTTTGGGAGATTGAGGAGGGAGGATCGCTTGAGCCCAGAAGTTCGAGACCAGCCTGGGCAACATGGCGAGACCCCCATCTCTACAAAACATACAAAAATTAGCTGGGTGTGTAGCCTGTAGTCCCAGCTACTCGGGAGGCTGAGGTGGGAGGATCGCTTGAGCCCTGGAGGTTGAGGCTGCAGTGAGCTGTGATCGTGCCACTGTACTCCAGCCTGGGTGACAGAGTGAAATGCTGTCTTAACAACAACAACAACAACAACACAACAACAACAAACAAATGGGAGGAAGAGTAAGGCTGTGGCTTCTGTGGGGACTGGCAAGCTGATGCGTGTTCTGTGCCTGGCCCAGTGCCTGGTGAGAACCTAGGAGAAGGCTCTGGAGGTCGGGGACTTGGCTGTGATTCCTGGTTCTGTCACTGATCGGCTGTGCAGCCTGAGACAAGTCTCTGCCCCTCTCTGAACCTCAGTTTCCTCCTCTGTGTGATGGGGTGGTGGCCCTGCCCCACTTTTCATTTACCAAAGAAGGTCCAGGTGTGAGGCTAGCATTACTACGGTTCATCTCCACTTCTCAGCTTCCTTGACCCTCTCCTCCCACTGAAAAAGCCTATCTAGACCAAGACGGCTCTGTTCCCGGGGCACTATGAATCCTTGAAGGGCCCCGCAATCACGGAATCCAACCCCTTCCTCTGCCAAATGCACATTTGAATCCGTTTCACCAGCGGGTGATGAGAATTCCGTGAGCTGATGCTTGTAAACTGCCATAGGGAACACCCCCTCCCACCTTTCACAGGTGAGCAAAGGGAAGCCAGCAAGGATGTTCCCTGCAGCTGGGTTTAGAATGGAAAGGTGTGGGCGTGGTGGCGTGCACCTGTGGTCTTTGCTTCTTGGGAGGCTGAGGCAGGAGGATCACTTGAGCCCAGGAATTTGAGGCTGCAGGAAGCTATAATCACACCACTACAACAGAGGGAGATCCTGTTTCTAAGAAAGAAAAAAACCTGTGCACGGTGGCTCACACCTGTAATCCCAGCACTTTGGGAGGTGAGGTGGGAGGATTGCTTGAGCCTGGGAGTTTGAGATCAGCCTGGGCAACATAGAGAGACCCCATCTCTATGAAAAAAAAATCTTTCTTTTTTTTTTTTTTTTTGAGGTGGAGTCTCGCTCTGTCGCCCAGGCTGGAGTGCAGTGGCATGATCTCAGCTCACTGCAAGCTCAGCCTCCCGAGTTCACGCCATTCTCCTGCCTCAGCTTCTGGAGTAGCTGGGACTACAGGCGCCCGCCACCACGCCCGGCTAATTTTTTGTATTTTTAGTAGAGACGGGGTTTCACCGTGTTAGTCAGGATACTCTTGATCTCCTGACCTTGTGATCCGCCCGCTCGGCCTCCCAAAGTGTTGGGATTACAGGCGTGAGCCACTGTGCCTGGCCTTTTTTTTTTAAAAAAAAAAAAAAAAAAAAAAAAAAAAAAAGCCCCGCTGATCCTGGACTTCTGGGATTCAAGGGCTCAGGAAGCCCCTCCCTCACTGTGCCAGAGCTGGTCTGAGCGACCAATGGCAGGATGCTCTGCTGCTGTTCTTTCACTTCTGAGATGCGGTTATAAAAGACTGTGCTTTCTTTCTTTTTTTTTTGAGACAGATTCTTACTCTGTTGCCCAGTCTGGAGTACCGTGGTGTGATCTTGGCTCACTGCAACCTTCACTTCCTGGGCTCAAGCGATTCTCCTGCTTCAGCCTCCTGAGTGGCTGGGATTGCAGGCTCCCGCCACCACACTCAGCTAATTTTTTAATTTTTAGCAGAGACGGGGTTTCACCATGTTGGCCAGGCTGGTCTCAAGCTCCTAACCTCAGGTGATCCACCTGCCTCGGCCTCCCAAAGTGCTGGGATTACAGGCGTGAGCCACCACACCAAGCCGTAAAGACTGCACTTTTATCTGGGGCTCTCTCAGTGGTCACTCTGTGGGAAGCCACTGTCACATCACGGGGACACTCAGATAGCAAGGAACTGAGGCCTGTAACAATCACGGGGTGAGCCTGGAAGCAGATCCCAGCCCTTTCAGGAGACTGCGGCCCCAGCCCACAGCCAGGGAGAGACCCTGAGCCAGACCGCCCATCTAGGGTTGCTCCCAAATTTCTGGCTCCTGGAATCTTTAAGATAATAAATATTTGCTGTCCTAAGCTGTTAGGTTTTGAGGTAATTTGTTATGCAGCAGAAAATAAATAATCAAGGGCTCCATTAAACACATTTTAGTGGCTGGGTGCAGTGGCTCATGGCTATAATCCCAGCACTTTGGGAGGCCGAGGTGGGCAGATCACGAGGTCAAGAGATCAAGACCATCCCGGCCAACATGGTGAAACCTCATCTCTACTAAAAATACAAAAATTAGCTGTGCGTAGTGGCGTGCACCGGTAGTCCCAGCTACTCAGGCTGAGGCAGGAGAATCACTTGAACCCAGGAGGCAGTGGTTGCAGTGAGCTGAGATCACGCCATTGCATTCCAGCCTAGGTGACAGAGCGAGACTCCATCTCAAAAAAAAAAAAAAAAAAAAGTACATTTTAGTTTACACGTGCTATGGAATGCCAGACCAAAGTTAAAAAGAATGAGGTAGATTCAGGCATCCAAACATGGAGATTTCCAAGGTATGCTGCTAAAGGAAAGGACATCTTGCAGAACGATATATATAGTGTGATGCTTTTGTATAAAAACATGATGTGCCAGGCGCGATGGCTCACGCCTGTAATCCCAGCACTTTGGGAGGTCTAGGTGGGTGGATCACCTGATGTCAGGAGTTCAAGACCAGCCTGGCCAACATGGTGAAATCCTGTCTCTACTAAAAATACAAAAATTAGCTGGGTGTGGTGGTGCCTGCCTGTAATCCCAGCTACTCAGGAAGCTGAGACAGGAAAATCACTTGACCTAGGAGGTGGAGGTTGCAGTGTGCTAAGATTGTGCCACTGCACTCCAGCCTGGGTGACAGAGCGAGACTCTGTCTCAAAGACAAACAAACAAACAAAAAACAAAACACGATGTGCATACATAGGAAAAAACCCTGGAAGACTATATCCAAACTATTAGTAGCGGTTATCACTTGTTGCAGAGCAAGGAGGGATGACAGGGACCTTCATTCATTCTGTGATGTTTGCATGTTTTAGATGTCTTCATTTGGTAAATTGGTGGAAAAACATAACTTTTAAAAGACTTGCCTGAGGCGATTCTGATAGAAAAATATAATAAATTGGCTTCATTCACCGATAACCTTTGAAATCTCAGTACTTAACAGATTAGAAGTTTATTTCTTGCTCTTGTAAAGTCCAATCAGCAGCAGGAAGGGGTAGGTGGGAAGGGGCTTTGGGCCATGGAGCCGTGCAGGGATCCTGGCTGATGGAGCCTCTGCTATCTTCACATGTGGCCTCCTGGGCAGCCCTGGGCACGGATGTCCAGCTAGCAGATGGGGCAGGCCAGAGGGTAGAGGAGGAAGTGGGAGTTCTTTATGAGTCAAGTCTGGAAATGGTGCCCAGTTTTTTCACATTCCATTGGCCAGACCTGCTCCCCTCTGGCCATGGCTCCTACTCTCTGGCTGCAGGACCACCTACCCCTTGGCCCCTAGGTTGATTTTATGCCCACTTTCTTTTTTTTCTTTTTGAAACAGAGTTTTGCTCTTGTTGCCCAGGCTGGAGTGCAATGGTGCAATCTTGGCTCACTGCAACCTCCGCCTCCTGGGTTGAAGCGATTCTCTTGCCTCAGCCTCCGGAGTAGCTGGGACTACAGTCATGCACCACCATGCTCAGCTAATGTTGTATTTTTAGTAGAGATGGGAGTTTCACCATATTGGCCAGGCTGATCTCGAACTCCTGACCTCAGGTGATCCACCCGCCTAGGCCTCCCAAAGTGCTGGGATTACCTGAGCCACTGCTCCCGGCCTATGCCAGCTTTCACTGCCGCTCTCCTGTCGCAGAAGCTGCCCCCAGATGCTGCCAGCTACCCAGAGGAAGGAAGTGCTAATGCGGCACATTCTAGAAGTTAAAGCTCCCCTTATGGCGGCCCAGCCTGCCCAGGGCAGTTGGCCAGTCAGGAACACAGCCTTCTGACCCAGTGTCCCTCTTGCTTCTTTCTGTCCTGGGTAGGGCCCGTCATCTGGGGTGGGGCTGTTTGAGGATGGACTCCAGGTCACAGAGCCCCAGGAATTGTCATGTGTATCCGCATGAGTCTGCAAACCGGCAGCACCGGACTCACCAAGGTCGAGAAGCATGATTGCTGCTGTTCCCTGCGTGCACACTGAGTGGTGTGCTGAGGGCCTGCCCTGCAGGAACATGCGGGACCTTCCCAGCCACTCTCTGAGGAGGCTCCGGATGGAGAACGTGGAAGTCAGAGAGGCGACGTCACTCACCCAAGGACTCCCAGCTCCTAGCTGGTAAGGGTGGGAAGAGAATGCAAGCAGATCTGCCTGACTTCAAAGCCAGTGGTTTTGTTTTTGTTTTTGTTTTGTTTTGTTTTGTTTTGTTTTTACAAAGAGCCAGAGGCTAAGCATGGTGGTTCATACCTCCCAACACTTGGGAGGCCAACACTTTGGGAGGCCAAGGAGGACAGATCGCTTGAGCCCAGGAGTTCGAGATCAGCCTGGGCAACATAGTGAGACCCCATCTCTACAAAAAATTAGCCGGGCATGGTGGTGTGTGCCTGTAGTCCCAGCTACTCGGGAGGCTGAGGTGGGAGAATCACCTGAGCCCAGGAGGTTGAGGCTGCAGCGAGCAGTGATTGTGCCACTGCACTCCAGCCTGGGCGACAGAGTGAGACCTTGCCTCAAACAACAACAACAAAAATAAAACAATACATAAATAAATAGAGACAGAATGTTGTTATGTCACCCAGGCTAGTCTTGAACTCCTGCCCTCAAGAGATCCTCCTACCTTAGCCTCCCAAGATGTTGGAATTAGAGGCATGAGCCACAACATCTGGCCAAAGCCAGTGTTCTTAGTTTTTAAGCCAAGTTATTCATTCATTCATTCTTTCAGGAAGTGTTTATTGACACCCCCACCTGCACCCCGTACCCTACTGCACTATATGCCAAGCTCTGAGCTGGCAATAGAGCAATGAGCAGAACCACACACTGAGGTTATGTCCAGGGGCTGTGGGAGACAGAGAATAATAACAACAACAACAACAACAAACATATGCAGATCACTTACAACATTCTAGACATAGGCCAGGCGCTTTATATCTTCTCTAAATCCAACAGTCCTATGATGCAGTGACTTCTTATTGTGCCTCGCACATGGAGAACCTGAGACCCAGAGAGGCTAGAAAACTTGCACAAGGGCAGAGCTCATGTGCAGTGGAGGCAGGATTTGAACCAAAGTCCAGGGCTCTTCACCATCACACTCAACTGCCTATCTAACAACAAGAACAAAAAATGACATGAGTGGACAAGATAATTTCAGATAGTGACCCATGCATGCTTTGAAAAAAATAAAGTAGGGAGATGTGACTGAGCGTGCCAGGGGTCCAGGGACAGGGGGTGGGTGGTCAGGACCAGGCTTCCCCTGTTGGTGACATTTGAACTGAGGCCTGAATGGCAGGGAGCCAGCAACCATGGGAAGAGGTGGAGAAAGACACCCCAGGCAGAGAGCATGGTGTGTGCAAATGCCCTGAGGCAGGCACGGGCAGGTGGGAACAGGGGTCTAGAAATCAGTGGGGAGGAGAAACAGAAAGGGAGGTGGGATAGTGGGTGGGGGACACCCTGGGAACCCTGCCAGCCACAAGAAGGGTTTTGGATTTTACTTGAACAGTTCAAAGCTACTGGAGGATTTAAGCAGGGAAGTAGGGATCTTGAAAATTGTGGCTTTTGGCTGGGCGCAGTGGCTCATGCCTGTAATCCCAGCACTTTGGAAGGCTGAGGCGGGCGGATCATGAGGTCAGGAGATCGAGACCACAGTGAAACCCCGTCTCTGCTAAAAATACAAAAAAATTAGCCGGGCGTTGTGGTGGGCACCTGTAGTCCCAGCTACTCGGGAGGCTGAGGCAGGAGAATGGCGTGAACCCGGGAGGCGGAGCTTGCAGTGAGCCGAGATTGCGCCACTGCACTCCAGCCTGGGCAACAGGAGTGAAACTCTGTCTCAAAAACAACAACAACAACGAACTTTTGTCTCCCAGTTTCTGTGGGTCAGGAATCCAGGTGCACCTTAGCTGGGTCCTTTGGCTCAAGGTCTTGCACAAAATCTCAATCAAGGTATCAGCAGAGGCTGGGGCCCATCTCAAGGCTCAGATGGGGGAGGATTTGCTTCCAAGCTCACTCACCTGAATGCTGGCAGGATTCTGTTCCTCATGGCCTGTTGGGCTGAGGGGCTTAGTTCCTCGACAGCTGTTGGCCAAGGCATCCCTCATGTTCCTGGCCATGTGGGTGTCTCCACAGGGCAGCTCATACAGTGGTGGGAGCCAGCAAGCCAGAGAGGGCAAGCAGGAGGGAAGCCAGGGTCCTTTTGTAACCTACTCTCAGAAGTGACATCCCGGCTGAGTGTGGTGGCTCATGCCTGTAATCCCAGCACTTTGGGAGACCAAGGCAGATGGATCACCTGAGGTCAGGAGTTCGAGACCAGCCTGGCCAATATATAGTGAAACTCCATCTCTACTAAAAATACAAAAATCGGCCAGGTGCAGTGGCTCACGCCTGTAATCCCAGCACTTTGGGAGGCCGAGGTGGGTGGATCATGAGGTCAAGAGATCGAGACCATCCTGGAACCTGGGAGGCAGAGGTTGCAGTGAGCCAAGATTGTGCCACTGCACTCCAGTCTGGGCAACAGAGCGAGACTCCTCTCAAAATAAATAAATAGATAAATAAAATACAAATATTAGCCAGGCATGGTGGTGGGTGCCTGTAGTCCCAGCTACTTGGGAGGTTGAGACAAGAGAATCACTTGAATCTGGGAGGTGAGGTTTCAGTGAGCCAAGATCATGCCACTGCACTCCAGACTGGGTGACAGAGCAAGACTCTGTCTCAAAAAAAAAAAAAAAAGTGATGTCCTGTCCCTTTTTTTCCTGAATTACCCTTTTTCTAAAAAAAAAAATATTGGGGCTGGGTGCGGTGGCTCACACATATAGTCCCAGCACTTTGGGAGGCCAAGGCAGGTGGATCACCTGAGGTCAGGAGTTTGAGACCAGCCTGGCCAACATCATGAAACCGTCTCTACTAAAAATACAAAAAATTAGCCAGGCATGGCTCACGTGCCTGTATTCCCAGCTACTCGGGAGGCTGAGGCAGGAGAATTGCTTGAACCTGGAAGGCGGAGGTTGGGGTGAGCCAAGATCACGCCATTGCACTCCAGCCTGGGCAACAAGAGTGAAACTCCGTCTCAAAAAAAAAAAAAAAAAATTGGGACAGGGTCTTATTCTGTTGCCCAGGCTGGAATGCAGCTGTGCTATCAAGGCTCACAGTAACCTCAAACTCCTGGGCACAAGGGATCCTCCTGTCTCAGCCTCCTGAATATTTGGGACTACAGGCATGTGCCATCGTGCCCAGATGAGGTTTTTTTTATTTTTTTGAGACAGACTCTCGCTCTGTTGCCCAGGCTTTAGAGCAGTGGTGTGATCATGGCTCACTGCAGCCTGGGCTCAGGTGATTCTCCCACCTCAGCCTCCCAAGTAGCTAGGACTACAGGCCTGGGGCACCACGCTTGGCTAACTTTTTGTATTTTTTGTAGAGATGAGGTCTTGCTATGTTGCCCAGGCCAGTCTCAAACTCCCGGCCTCAAGGTTCTGGGATTACAAGCATAAGTCATTGCATCTGGCCTCCTTTTTATCTTGGAATAATGTTAGATTTACAGGAAAATTGCAAAGATAATGTACAATAGCTGGGTGTGGTAGCACACACCTATAGTTCTAGCAACTTGGGAGGTTAAGGTGGGAGGATTGCTTGAACTGGAGAGGTCGAGGCTGCAGTGAGCTGCGATCGTGCCACTGCACTCCAGCCTGGGCGACGGGGCAAGACCCTGTCTCAAAAAACAAAACAAAACAAAATCCCATAGCCACAGTTCCTGCATACCTTCACCCAGTTTCCCTAATGCTATCATCTTAATTTACCGTGAAACATTTGTCAAAGAAACCAACTTTGACACATTATTATTAAATAAACTCCAGCCTTTATTCAGATTTCATTCATTTTTACACTGAGGTCCTTTTTCTGTTCCAGGTTCCAACCCAGGATATCACATTGCATTTTGTCATGTCTCCTTGATTTCTTCTGGTCTGTGACAGTTTCTGTCTTTCCCCAGATTTTCTGTCTTTCTCAAGTTATGACCTTGAGCTTTGAGGAGTACTAGAGAAGTATTTTGTTAATGTCCCTCAATTTGTGTTTGTATTTTTTTCACGATTAGCTCGGGTATGAGCTTGGGAAGAGATGCCCAGAGGTGTGTGGAGCCCTCCTTAGTCCATTAAATCAGGAGGTACATGAGATCCCCATGATTAAAGTATTAACCTTAATGTATTGACCTTCATCACTTGACACTTGACCTGGTGTCTGCCAGGTTTCTCCGCAATGAAGTTACTATTTTTCCCTTTTCTATACTCTGTTCTTTGGAAGCAAATCACTAAGTCCAGCCCACACTCAAGGGGTGAGAAATTAAATCTACCTCCTGGGGACAGTATCATAAATTAATTGCAATTCTTCTGTAGGGACGATTTGTCCCTTCTTTCCCATTTATTTATTTACTCAGTCATTTACTTATATCAGCATGAACTTGTGTATGTTTATTTTATACTTTGAGCTGTAATCTAACACTATATTATTCATTTCATTGCTCAAATTGTTACCATTTTGGCCATTGGAGCTCTTTCAGATTGACTCCTGGTCCCCTTGACAAGCTCTTGTCCTTTAGGTTTTTTGTTTGTTTGTTTTTTGAGACAGAGTCTCACTCTGCCACTCAGGCTGGAGTGCAGTGGCACGATCTCAGCTCGCTGTAACCTCCGCCTCCCAGGTTCAAGCGATTCTCATGCCTCAGCCTCCCTAGTCTGGGATTACAGGCATGCGCCACCACGCCCAGGTAATTTTTTGGAATTCTAGTAGAGATGGGGTTTTTACCATGTTGGCCAGGCTATCTCGAACTCTTCAGCTCAAGTGATCCACCCTCCTCGGCCTCCCAAAGTGCTGGGATTACAGGCGTGAGGCACCGAGCTCAGCCGGGTTTGTTTTTGTTTTTGAGACAGGGTCTCACTCAGTTGCCCAGGCTGGAGTGCAGTGCTGTGATCTCAGCTCAATGCAGCCTCAACCTCCTGGGTTCAAGCCAACCTCCCACCTCAGCCTCCTGAGTATCTGGGACTACAGGTGTGCACTACAACGCCTGGCTAATTTTTTAGTTTTTTGTAGAGAAGGGGTTTCACCATGTTGCCTAGGCTAGTCTCAAACTCCCGGGCTCAAGTGATCTGCCCGCCTCGGCCTCCTAAAGCGCTGGGATTACAGGCGTGAGCCTCCATGCCCAGCCGTCCTTTCATTTCTGAGCACGTCCTTGCTTTCCGGCACTCTACAATGCTCCAAGCTCATCTTGTATTTTTCCTGACTTTGCTATAGAATCAGCCATTTCTCAAAGGAGCCCTGATTGTTTTTGTTGGCGAGTGGCATTCAGAAACTAAAATCTGGGCACTGGGCCTATTTATTGCACCCAGGGTGTCACTGCTTCTAGGCCCTCTCAGCCATCCCTGACATTTGCTGTCCTCTTGCATTAGAATCTGGTCACTAGGCACTGCTCTCACTGGGAGTGGACCACTTGAAGGCATGAATACCCGGAGGTGGGGATCCTTGGAGGCCATCCTGAAGGCTGACTGCCTCAGTGACTTAAACTTAATTGGTGCAATTGCAAAGGTCAGAAGCAACCCGCAAGTGCATTGGCAGGGGGTGGGCAGGAGCATGGGGCAACTGTGAACGGGAATAAGGAAGTGCTTTCCCCACTGATGATCTCCCAGATCCTCTGTTAAGTAAAAAGAGCCTGAGGCAGAGCCACAGATGTGGCATAACAATGTTTTGTAATGAGAGGAAAACACAGAACATAAGTGTGTATTTGCAGCTGGGTGCGGTGGCTCACGCCTGTAATCCCAGCACTTTGGGAGCCCGAGGCAGGAGGATCTCTTGAGCCCAGGAGTTCGAGAACAGACTGAGCAACATAGCAAGACCCCGTTTCTACAAAAAATTTAAAAATTAGCCAGGCGCAGTGGCTTGCGCCTGTAGTCCCAGCACTTTGGGAGGCTGAGGCAGGGGGATCACGAGGTCAGGAGTTCGAGACCAGCCTGGTCAACATGGTGAAACCCTGTCTCTACTAAAAATACAAAAATTAGCTGGGCTTGGCGATGCATGCCTGGTGATCCCAGCTACTCGGGAGGCTGAGGCATGAGAAGCACTTGAACCCAGGAGGCGGAGGTTGCAGTGAGCCGAGGTCATGCCATTGCACTCCAGCCAGGGCAACAAGAGCGAAACTCTGACTCAAAAAAAAAAAAAAAAAAAAAAAATTGGCCAGGCATGGTGGCTCACGCCTGTAATCCCAGCACTTTGAGAGGCCGAGGCTGGTGGATCACCTGAGGTTGGGAGTTTGAGACCAGCTTGACCAACATGGAGAAACCCCGTTTCTACTAAAAATACAAAATTAGCTGGGCATGGTGGCGCATGCCTGTAAGCCCACCTACTCAGCAGGTTAAGGCAGGAGAATTGCTTGCTTGAACCCGGGAGGCGAAGGTTGCAGTGAGCCGAGATCACGCCATTGCACTCCAGCCTGGGCAACAAGGGCAAAACTCCATCTCAAAATAAATAAATAATTAAAAAATTGCCAGACATGGTGGTGCATACGTGTAGTCCCAGCTCCTCTGGAGGCTGAAGTGGGAGGATGGCTTGAGTCCAGGAGGTCAAGGCTGCAGTGAGCTAGGATTATGCCACAGCACTCCAGCCTAGGCGACATAGCAGGACCCTGTCTCAAAAAAAAAAAAAAATGTATTTGCAAAGATGATCCCTGGAAAGACACATAAGGAACTCATAACACCGATTTCTTGGGGAGAGAGGTAGAATCTGTATATAGAAAAAAACACTGTTGTGAGAAGTGAAGGAAAGGCTGGGTGCGGTGGCTCACGCTTGTAATCCCAGCACTTTGGGAGGCCAAGGTAGGTGGATCACAAGGTCAGGAGTTCGAGACCAGCCTGGCCAATATGGCGAAACCCCATTTCTACTAAAAATACAAAAATTAGCCAGGGGTGGTGGCATACATCTGTAATCTCAGCTACTCGGGAGGCCGAGGCAGGAGAATTGCTTGAACCTGGGAGGTGGAGGATGCAGTGAGCCGAGATCACGCCACTGCACTGCAGCCTGGCCGACAGAGCGAGACTCCATCTAAAAAAAAAAAAGTGAAGGACAATAGCTGACAATTTCCCTGTGGTTTGGGAAGAGAAAAGCAATCGGCAGGCCAAAGCCCCTGGGGAGCCTGTGGGCTGGACTCAACATGGTGGGGCGCAACCTCATTTCTGCAAAACATCATCATCTGTCGCATGCGGTTTGTGTGGTGGTCTGAACACTTGCTCTTGTCGTTTGTGTTTAATTTGTGGCCGCATGGTGGAGTGGTCAAGAACATAGAACCAGCCGGGTGCGGTGGCTCACGCCTGTAATCCCAGCACTTTGGGAGGCCAAGGCGGGCAGATCTCCTGAGGTTGGGAGTTTGAAACCAGCCTGACCAACATGGAGAAACCCTGTCTCTACTAAAAATACAAAATTAGCCTGGCATGGTGGTGCATGCCTATAATCCCAGCTACTCGGGAGGCTGAGGCAGGTGAATCGCTTGAACCTGGGAGGCGGAGGTTGCAGTGAGCCAAGATCGCACCATTGCACTCTAGTCTGGGCAACAAGAGAGAAACTCCCTCTCAAAAAAAAAAAAAAAGAAAAAAAAAAGACACAGGACCCAGGAGCCCGACTGTTCGTGTCCAAATCCCAGCTCTGACACTTCCCAGCTGAGTGACTACGGGCAAACAACTCACTTCTCCAAGGCTTAGTCTCCTCTTTTGTAAAATGGGAACAAACCTAGTCCCTACCTGACAGGTGATTATGAGGATCTGGTGAGTTTATACATGTCAGGTGCCCAGAGTAAGGGCTCAATAAACATAAGCTAGTGTGATTATTAAGTGCATGCATATGTAGAGAACAGAAAAATTGCAATAGTCAATGGTACCGTTGGGACTCTGAGAGTTCTCCTGCCGCCACTTTATATTCTTTGAGACAGTGTTTTACTCTGTAGCCCAGGTTGGAGTACAGTGGTGCAATCTCACTGCAGCCTCTACCTCTGCCTCCGCGGTTCAAGCAATTCTCCTGCTTCAGCCTCCCGAGTAGCTGGGATTACAGGTACGTGCCACCACGCACGGCTATTTTATATTTTTATTTATTTAGAGATAGAGTCTCCCTCTGTTGCCCAGGCTGGAGTAGAGTGGCACGATCTTGGCTCACTGTAATCTCTGCCTCCCGAGTTCAGGTGATTCTCCTGTCTCAGCCTCTCGAGTGGCTGGGATTACAGGCGCACGCCATCATGCACGGCTAATTTTGTAATTTTAGTAGAGACAAGGTTTCACCATGTTGGCCAGGCTGGTCTTGAACTCCTGACCTCAGGTGATCCACCTGCCTGAGCCTCCCAAGGTGCTGGGAATACAGGCGTGAGCCACCATGCCCGGCTCTAGTTTTTGTATTTTTAGTAGAGACAGGGTTTCACCATGTTGGCCAGGCTGGTCTTGAACTCCTGGCCTCAAATGATCCACCTGCCTTGGCCTCCCAAAGTGCTGGGATTACAGGCATGAACCACCGCTTCCAGCCAAGATCTCCACTTTTCAACTAGGTCTCTACCTTCTTCAATCTGGAGGAATGGGGGGGCTCCCACGGTGCCCATGCTCATGCCCAGCCCCATACTGTTCCCTCGTGGACTGGCATTGTTTGTCCCCTCCCTAGTCTCCTTTCCTTACCCCCGGTCCAGACTGAGATATGAGCTTGGCAAGTCAGGGAGTGTCTGTTCATCCCAGTATCCCCAGTGCCCAGCCTGGAGCCTGGCACAAATAAGTGTTCAATACATGTTTGGTGAATAAATAATACGAGCAGTCCAGGTGCAATGGCTCACGCCTATAATCGCAGCACTTTGGGAGGCTGAGACGGACGAATCACCTGACATCAGGAGTTCGAGCAGCCTGGCCAACACGATGAAACCCTGTCTCTACTAAAAATACAAAAAAATAGCCGGGTGTGGTGGCACGTGCCTGTAATCCCAGCTACTCAGGAGACTGAGGCAGGGGAATCACTTGAACCCAAGGGGCGGAGGTTATGGTGAGCTGAGACTGCACCATTGCACTCCAGCCTGGGCAACAAGAACAAAGCTCTGTCTCAAAAAAAAAAAAAAAAAGTTCCTAACCTTCAACTCAGCAGTTCTTCTCAGCACTTATCCTGGGATAATAGTTTAGGACTTGCAGAAAGATCTGGCTCAGGGATCTTCATCTGAATGTGCAGGATGTGGTCTACAATAGCATCCGCCCGCCTCGGCCTCCCAAAGTGCTGGGATTACAGGCATGAGCTACCATGCCCCACCATAGCTTCTTTCCTTTTCTTTTCTTTCTTTCTTAAGACTGAGTTTCACTCTGTCGCCCAGGCTGGAGTGCAGTGGTTCGATCTCAGCTCACTGCAACCTCTGCCTTTGGGTTCAAGTGATTCTCCTGCTTTAGCCTCCCAAGTAGATGGGATTACAGGTGGCTGCCACCACGCCTGGCTAATTTTTGTGTTTTTAGCAGAGACAGGGTTTCCTCATGTTGGCCAGCTGGTCTCGAACTCCTGACTTCAAGTGATCCGCCCGCCTTGGCCTCCCAAAGTGCTGGGATTACAGGCGTAAGCCACTGTACCCGCCATGGTTTCTTAATAAAATATGATCCTATTACATATGTTACACTAGATTGTTAATAATGGCCCTGGTGTATCTTGCCTCCAGCATCTAGGCCCTGATGTAGGTTGTCACATGTTGAATTTGGGCCTGGTCATTTGATAAACGTGGGTCAAAGGGACATTAGTAAGCCTGCTGCAAGCAGAGTTTCAATAAGGGTTTGCATTTTGAGGCTTGTTTTCTTGAAATACAGTACTCACTCTTGGGATCAAACCCCCATGCTGGAAGGAGGCTCAGGCAGGACTGTGGAATGATAAGGCCATGTGGAGATGGGTGCTGGAGGATGAGAGGCCAACTTGGAAGTTCGAGCCCCAGCCAAACTCCCAGTTGAATGCACCCGCATCAGTGACCCCTGCTGCCACGTGATGCTGAAGAAGGGCCAGTTTCCAGGTACTTTGCAATTCAGCAATAGATAATTGAAACATATTGTTCTGCGACTTTAAAAAATCTTAACAATACGTATATATATCATGAACATCCTCCTCTGGCATTTCATATAGACAGGCTCATTGTTTTGAATAACTGCAGTTTTCCATGGGAACTGCAAGCATAATTTACTTATCCATTTCCTCCTGATGGACATTAGGTGGCTTCCAGTTCTTTGCCATGACAAACAGTGCTACAGTAAATAACCCCCTGTGTGAATAACATTGCCAATTTCATGGACGTTAGCGTTTCTTTAGGATAAGTTCCCAGAAGCGGAATTACCGGGTCAAAGGGTTTGCACTTTGCATGTTTTCACAGATACTGCCAAACCATCCTCTAAAATGGTCAGACCGATTTATTCTTCTTTGGGCAGTGGGCAAGTGGGCCTGGCCTCCAACCCTTGTCCCTACCTGGTGTGACCCACCTTGAAAAGCCATTTAAGTAGCAATATTGGCCAGAGGGAGTGTGTGGAAGTGTTACGGAGTGGCCAGGGTTCGGGGGTGGGGCCAGACTTGGGAAGATGGGCTGCGGCCACAGAAGCCCTGGGTTCCTTCCTCTTCTGCCTGGGCAGCTGTGTTCAGCACATCCTTTCTAAGGCGCTTCCCCAGCTGACCTGCCCCCCAGACGGGCCCAGTTCCTCCAGCCTTGACCTCCACTCACAGTGACCCTCGACTCAGATGGGCCCCAGCCCCAGCCCCTGCCTCCTGTAAAGAGGGGGACCCTCCAGGCTCACCTGGTAACCCCGGACAAACCTCTGATCTCTGAGCCCATTTTTGCTTTTGAGAAAAATGTGGATGAGAACAAACCAACTGTTGGGCTCTGTTGTTTATTGTTTATTACTTCAGTAAACAGGTATTTAATACTTTATTTATTCTTTCTTTTTTTTTTTTTTCTGAGACACGGTTTCACTCTATTGCTCAGGCTGGAGTGCAGTGGCATGATCTTGGCTCACTGCAACCTCTACCTCCCGGGTTCAAGTGATTCTCCTGCCTCAGCCTCCTGAGTAGCTGGAATTTCAGGTGCGTGCAACCATGCCTGGCTACTTTTTATTTTATTAATAAAGGCAGAGTTTTACCATGTTGGCCAGGCTGGTGTCGAACTCCTGACCTCAAGTGATCTGCTCGCCTTGGCCTCCCAAAGTGCTGAGATTACAGGCATGAGCCACTGTACTTGGCTTTTTCTTTAAAAAAAAAAAATTATTATTATTTTATTACTATTATTTTTTGCTTTGTCATCCAGCCTGGAGTGCAGTGGCACAATTTCAGTTCACCGCAACCTCTGCCTCTTGGGCTCCACCATCCTCCCACCTCAGCCTCCCAAGTAGCTGGAACTACAGGTGCATGCCACCATATCCCCAGCTAATTTTTTTATTTTTTGTAGAGACGGTGTTTCACTATGTTACCCAGGCTGGCTCAAATTCCTGAACTCAAGCAATCTGCCCACCTCAGCCTCCCAAAGTGCTGGGATCACAGGCATGAGCCACCATGCCTCACCTATTCTTTCAGCAAACACTCACCATCCTAGCCTATCGGTCCCCATGACCTGCTTGGGGAGGCAGAGACCAAACAGGTAATCACACAGATATATATTCAGAAGTTCAGAAGTACTTCTTTTTGTTTTGTTTTGTTTTGTTGAGACGTTGTCTCGCTCTGCTGCCCAGGCTGGAGTGCAGTGGTATGATCCTGACTCACTGCAACCTCTGCCTCCCGGGTTCAAGCAATTCTCCTGCCTCAGGCTCCCGGGAAGCTGGGATTACAGGCCTCCCGGGTTCAAGCAATTCTCCTGCCTCAGCCTCCCGAGAAGCTGGGATTACAGGCCTCCCGGGTTCAAGCAATTCTCCTGCCTCAGGCTCCCGAGAAGCTGGGATTACAGGTGCCCGCCACTATGCCCAGCTAATTTTTTGTATTTTTGGTAGAGATGGGGTTTCACCATGTTGGCCAGGCTGGTCTTGAACTCCTGACCTTGTGATCTGCCTGCCTTGGCCTCCCAAAGTGTTGGGATTACAGGCTTGAGCCACCGCGCCCAGCCTCAGAAGTACTTCTACGCAGGGCTTTGTTATCTGAAATGGAGTCAGGTACATACACAGAACCTGATTTGCGGGAGGGCAGGGCAATGACCTAGCTGTGGGGCTGAGAGCAGAGGATGGAGGGGCTGAGCCAGTGGAGACCAGGGTGACGGCATTCCCGGATGCAGGATGGCTTGTGCAAAGCCCTGAGATGGGAGGAGCGGGTCATACTTTTCTGGGACAGAGAAGCTGAGTGCAGAGTGAAGATGAGAGAGGTCTGAGATGAGGCCGAAGGTGGCCAGCAGGGCCATGCCATAGGGCCTTGTGGGTCATAATGGGGACGTTGACCTTTAAACGAAGAGCACTGGGGAGCCATTGACAGAATGGTGAGATTAAATGAGATGCATCACAGAACGTTCTTAACCCATGGTTAGTGCTCAATAAATGTTGCTATTATTATCATCATTATTATTTTCTTACTTTCTCTACCTTCTAGGTGTCAGGTCGGAGAATTCCCTTGGATCCCAAAAGGGCCTGACTAGGCCGGGCCAGCTATGTTCCCTGACTAGGAAGGACCCCAGAACTAGCCCGACCGTTTTCAGGAAAGGGAGTGCAAATCCGGAGGGCATCTGCAACATGCCCCCAAGGTCACCAGAGAGGCAGTGCTGGAACTTGAACCCAGGGCTCCCTCACCCCATCCCCACTGCTAAAAGCAAGTCCTCATCACCTCTCTGTCCTGTCCGAACTCCTCAGTGGCTCCCCACTCCCTCCAGCATGCCCCCGGCCTGGCATTCAAGGCCCCTGCTTGGGGTTATTTCTCTCTCCCTTCATGTGAACCCTAACCCAAAGCAAAGAGCACTGCTCCGCGATCCCAGGGGACACAAGGGCCCCTGCTCTCACACATCCCTGGTGACTTCCTCACCTGGAATGCCACCAATGGAGGTGTTCCTGCGGCCCAGGGTGCCAGCCTCTCCTCCTGTGTTAGTTCCCTATCTCTGCTGTAACAAATTTCCACAAATTTAGTGGCTTAAAACAATGTAAGTTAAAGGCCTGGTGCAGTGGCTTACACCTGTAATCCCAACACTTTGGGAGGCCAAGGCGGGCAGATCACTTGAGGCCAGGAGTTTGAGACCAGCCAGGCCAAAATGGTGAAACCTCATCTCTACTAAAAATACAAAAATTAGCCAGGCATGGTGGCGGGTGCATGTAGTCCCAGCTACTCCAGAGGCTGAGGCAGAATCGCTTGAACCCAGGAGGTGGAGTTTGCAGGGAGCCGAGATCGTGCCACTGCACTCCCGCCTGGGTGACAGAGGGTGACTCCATTTCAAAAAAAGGAAAAGAAAACATAACTTCATTATCTTACAGATCTGGAAGATGGAAGTGTGACATGGGTCTCATGGGGCTAAAGTCAAAGTATCCACAGCAGAGCCTCGTTCCTTCTGGAGGCTCCTTCCAGAGAATCTGTTTCCTTCCTTTCCCAGCCTCTAGAGGCTGCCTGCATTCCTTGGCTCGTGGCCCCTTCCTCCACCTTCAAAGCCAGCAACGGAGGGCTGAGTCCTTCTCACACTGCATCTCTCTGTTCTCTCTCCTGCCTCCTCCTCCACACTGAAGGACCCTTGTGATCACAATCGGCCCCCAGATGATCCAGGATAATCTCCCTGTTTGAAGGTCAGCTGATTAGCAACCTTCATTCCATCTGCTACCTTCTCCTTGGCCATGTCACCTGGCACCTCCATGCATAATCACAGGATTAGGATCTGGAGTGGGGGGAGACCCTTGTTCTGCTGGCCACACCTCCCCTCTTCCCTCACCGGAGCCTGCCCTGTCTCTCCTCAGCATCCTCTTCAGGCAGGTGCTCTCAGACAGACAACCAGGAAGTACATGCCGCCCACGCTTCCGGGGAGGAAACAAAAGTTCCTACCCACACACTCTTTGGGGGTGTTTTTGAGTTTGTAAAGGGCTTTCACACACTTGAGGGTTAGTATTATTTGTTCTGCTCCACATCTGAGAAAGCTCATGTGAGACAGGCCAAGTGGCTGGGCCGGGGTTGCAGGGTGAGGAATGAACTGTTGCTGGGCTCACCCCCAGGCCTGACACCAGCGCTTCCCCTTCTTCCCCACTGAAACAGCCTCGCCTACCCCAGTCCATCTTAATGGTTTTCCAAGGCCACTTCAAGTCAGTCCTGTGGCCAATCTGCCCTTATTTCTGGCTTCTTGCCAAAAGTCATGGGGTCACACTTGAAAGACTTCCTTAAAGCCTGCAAGCCATCGCGCTGAAGGTTTCTGCTTGAATTAGAAGCAGGAATTGTTCCCCATATGCTGCCAATGGGGCTGTCAGAGGTGCAGGTTTTCAGGGGAGCTATTAGTCAATAAGTCTCAAAAGCCTTAAACATGAGCACCCCTTTTACCCATCGGTGCCACAGGAAGCCATGGATAAAAGTGCAGAAATGTACATGCTAGGTTTGTGTCATAGCATTGTGTGGAAAGCAAAATATCCAAGCTACCCAAGATGTCCATCACTAGGGCCTCGATTCAATAAAATGCTGTAGCCAGGTGCTGTGGCTCACGCCTGTAATCCCAGCACTTTGGTAAGCTGAGGCAGGCGGATCACCTGAGGTCAGGAGTTTGAGACCAGCCTGGCCAACATAGTGAAACCCCATCTCTACGAAAAATACAAAAATTAGCTGGTCGTAGTGGTGCATGCCTGTAGTCCCAGCTACTTGGGAGGCTGACGCAGGAGAATCGCTTGAACCCGGGAGGCGGAGGTTGCAGTAAGCTGAGATTGTGCCACTGGACTCCAGCCTGGGCAACAGAGTGAGACTCCGTCCCCCTACCCCCCACCAAAAAAATATATATATAATAAAATAAAATGCTGCAACCACTGTTGTAGCACTGCACAGTCATTACAGATCTTTTTGTAATGCTAATCTTCTCTGTATCATTCCAATTTTTAGTATATGTGCTGCCGAAGCAAACACAACAAATCCAAGGTAGATCTCCATTTGCTGATGAGATACTGAGATAGCCTGGAACAGGACACGAAAATTCCCCACTTCATTAGTCACCAGGGAAATGAGAATTAAAGCCAAAAGGAAATACATCTACATACCTATTAGAATAGCTAAATTTGGCCGGGCAAGGTGGCTCACACCTGTAATCCCACCACTTTGAGGTTGAGACGGAAGGATCACTGGAGCCCAGGAGTTCGAGACCAGCCTGGGCTGCATAGTGAGACCCCCGTCTCTACCAAAAAAAAAATTAGCTGGGCGTGGTGGTACAGCTACTTGGGAGGCTGAGGCATGAGGTTCGCTTGAGCCTGGGAGGCAGAGGCTGCAGTGAGCCAAGACTGAACCACTGCACTCCAGCCTGGGTGACAGAGTGAGACCCTGTCTCGAAAGAAAAAACAAAAGCACGTTCTGTATGTACAGTTTGATTTCCTTTCTGGGGAAACAGAAGAGTGTGTGTATGTATTTTCTGAGTAATGGGATCGGAGGTGAGGTAGGCTTTTTTCTTTAAAGTTTTCCGCATTTGCGTAATGCTTTTGTAAAAAATCATACATCTGCATTTATATTCATAATAAAGCAATTTCCATTTTGTAAGAGGAAAACAAAACAAGTGCCCCGAGCAAGGCCTGGCCCCTGCTGACCTCACGGAGGCTCCTCTTCCCTGGCTGGTCCTGTCCAACCGGAGACGGGAGTTGACACAGACTCGAGGGCTTCCTGTGCTGTGGCAGCTGGGCTCTTCCCCAGGCGTGCAGCGGCTCCCAGGGCAGTGATGGGAGCCGCAGTGCAGATGCTTCCCGGAAGGCTCAGGGTCAGCCTCTGCTAGACCAGTAAATCACCCACTGGTGCCGGCCCTGGCTGTGCTGCCTGCCGCAGGGGCGGGAGCATTTCCTCTGCAGAGGCAGGGCCAGCATTTTGGGGAAATGCACAGCATGGTGCATTTGGAAGAGCGTGGAAGCCCACTCACAGTTAGCTTTGAGTGGTTGAGTAATTTATTTATGTATTAATTTAATTTAATTTATTAATTTATTTATTTTTTGAGACAGAGTCTTGCTCTGTTGCTCAGGCCGGAGTACAATGGTATGATCTCAGCTCACTGCAACCTCCACTTCCTGGGTTCAAGTGATTCTTCCACCTCAGCCTCCCGAGTAGCTGGGACTACAGGTGCCTGCCACCATGCCCGGCTGATTTTTTGTATTTTTAATAGGGATGGGGGTTTCACCATATTGGCCAGGCTGGTCTTGAACTCCTGACCTCAGGTGATCCACCCACCTCCACCTCCCAGAATGTTGGGAATACAGGCGTGAGCCACCATGCCTGGCCTCACAGCTCTCTTTGAGGTGGCAGCAGGACAAAACTGTGGATGTGTCCAAGAGATGTTTGCTACCAGGTGGCCCAGAAGGAAGTTAATCACTTTAGTGCTGGTTTGCAGGAGTCACAATGATTCAGGGGAAAAGGCCGTTGGCTGCATTCTGGAAGGGAATTCAGCCGGCCGGGCTATCCATGCGTAGAGATGCTAATCAGAGGCTGGCTGGGGCAGTGCTCTCCTTGAAGGTAAGGCCCTGGCGGTTTTGCAGAACAGCTCTGGCCGAGGGCTAGTTTTGGACATTCCTGGCTTTCCTAAATGAGTTAAAAGGCAAACATGGGTTTTTTTTAGTTCTTCGTCTTCAGCCACCTGATGAATCTTCCTCACAAAATGGTCAATTTCTAGACCCTGCTGGCGGCAGCAGGACTGTCACTATGAAAGTCTGGGCAGCTCTCATGGGTCAGGCACTGCTCAGAACAAATAGGGGTCATATTGATCAGCTGAGCAAAGACAGCAGCACCAATAGTGGGGGTACAGGACCAACTGTCTTCTACCCTCTAGGAAAAGCTGGCTTTACCTTCCTGTAAGGGAACATTAAAAATGTTCTTGCCCTTTGTCCCAGAGGCTCTACTACTGGCAATTAGCCCAAGACCCTCCCACCAGTGCATAGGGAGCATTTACAAGGGTGCTTACTGCAGTGTGGCTTGAAATGGTAAAAAACTGCAAACACCCAAACATCCTGATGGAACTGGCTAAATCCAGTGTGGATGTCTTCACTACAGACCTGTGCAGCCATGAAGACAATGTTCCACAAGCAGCAGCCTGCAAGGTCACTAGCAGGTAAAAGAAAACAAAACGTATCATATTATCCCATTTAAAAAAAAAATGCCAAAAATCAGCGGCATTTCCACACATTAACAACAAACAATTTCAAAAGGAAATTATAAAAACAATTATATTTATAATGGCATCAAAAATAATAAAATCGGCTGGGTGCGGTGGCTCTCGCCTGTAATCCCAGCACTTTGGGAGGCCAAGGCAGGTGGATCACCTGAGGTCAGGAGTTTGAAGCCAGCCTGGCTAACATGGTAAAATCCTGTCTTTACTGAAAATACAAAAATTAGCTGGGCGTGCTAGCAGGCACCTATAATCCCAGCTACTCAAGAGGCTGAGACAGGAGAATCAGTTGAACTCAGGAGTCGGAGGTTGCAGTGAGCAGAGGTCGGGCCATTGCACTCCCCACTGGGCGACAAGAGTGAAACTCCATCTCAAAAAAAAAAAAAAAAAAAAAAGAAAAGAAAAAAAAAATGCCTGGTGCAGTGGCACACACCTGTAATCCCAGAACTTTGGGAGGCCAAGGTGGGCGGATCACCTGAGGTTGGGAGTTAGAGACCAGCCTGACCAACGTGGAGAAACCCCATCTCTACTAAAAAAACCCAGAAAATTAGACAGGCATGGTGGCGCATGCCTGTAATCCCAGCTACTCAGGAGGCTGAAGTAGGAGAATCTCCTGAACCCAGGAGGTGGAGGTTGTGGTGATCCAAGATTACGCCATTGCACTCCAGCTTGGGCAACAAGAGCAAAATTCTATCTCAAAAAAAAAAAAGAAAAAAGGAAAAAGAATAAAATGCTTAGGAATTAACCAAGGTGGTGAGACTGTCTAATGAAGACTACAAAGCATTGCTGAAGGAAATTAAAGAAGGCGGCTGGGCGCAGTGGCTCATGCCTGTAATCCCAGCACTTTGGGAGGCCAAGGCGGGCGGATCACGAGGTCAGGAGATTGAGACCATCCTGGCTAACACAGTGAAACACCGTCTCTACTAAAAATACAAAAAATTAGCTGGGCGTGGTGGCAGGCGCCTGTAGTCCCAGCTACTAGGGAGGCTGAGGCAGGAGAATGGCGTGAACCCGGGAGGCGGAGCTTGCAGTGAGCCGAGATAGTGCCACTGCACTCCGGCCTGGGCAAAAGAGCAAGACTCCGTCTCAAAAAAAAAAAAAAAAAAAAAAAAAAAAAGAAATTGAAGAAAGCATAAATAAATGGAAACATATCTCATGATCATAGATTGAAAGACTTAATTTTTTTTTAAATTGTAGAGATGATAGTCTCCCTACGTTGCCCAGGCTGGTCTTGAATTTCTGGGCTCAAGCAATCCTCCACTTTGGCCTTCCAAAGTGGTACAATTACAAGCATGAACCACTGCACCTGTCCTGAAAGACCCAATATTGTTAAAATGTTTATGCTCCCCAAAGCGATCTACAGATTCAGTGCAATCCCTGTTAAAATTTCAATGACATTTTTGCAAAAGTAGAAAATTCTATCCTAAAATTCGTATGGAATCTCAAGGGACCCTGAATAGCCAAAACAATCTAGAAAAAGAAGAACTAAGCTGGAGGACTCATACTTCCTGGTTTTAAAACTTACTACAAAGCTATAGTAATCAAAGCAATGTGGTACTGACATAAAGACAGACACATAGACACATGGAATAGAACATAGGGAGCCCGGCAATAAACCCTTGCATATATGGTCAAATGATTTTTGACAATGGTACCAGGATAATTCAATGGGGAAAAAACGATCTTTTCTTTTTATTTTATTTTGTTTTATTTAATTAATTTAATAAATTTATTTATTTATTTTGAGATGGAGTTTTGCTCTTGTTGCCCAGGCTAGAGTTGCAATGGCATGATCGCAGCTCACTGCAACCTCCGCCTCCTGGGTTCAAGCAATTCTCCTGCCTCAGCCTCCTGAGTAGCTGGGATTATAGGCACCCACCACCACACCTGGCTTTTTTTTTGAGATGGAGTCTCTCTCTGTCGCCAGGCTGGAGTGCAGTGACGTGATCTCAGCTCACTGGAACCTCCACCTCCCAGGTTCAAGCAATTCTCCTGCCTCAGCCTCCCCAAGTAGCCTGGACTACAGGCACGCACCGCCATGCCTGACTAATTTTCTGTATTTTAGTAGAGACGGGTTTTCACCGTGTTGCCCAGGCTGATCGCGAACTCCTGAGCTCAGGCAATCCGCCTGCCTCAGCTTCCCAAAGTGCTGGGATTACAGGCATGAGCCACTATGCCCGGCCCAAGTTTTGTATTTTTAGTAGAGACAGGGTTTCACCATGTTGGCCAGGCTGGTCTCGAACGCCTGACCTCAGGTAATCCACCTGCCTCGGCCTCCCAAAGTGCTGGGATTACAGGTGTGAGCCACCGCGCCCAAGAACGGTCTTTTCAACAAATGGTGGTGCAAAAGAATGAACTTGGAGCTTTACTCAATACTGTATACTGTATAAGTCAAAGACCTAAATTAAGATCTAAAACTATGGGGTAATAGCTTGACACCATTGGGTTTGGCAATAATTTCTTTGCTATGACATCAAAGTCACAGGCAACAACTACAAAAATAGACAAATTGGACTTCATGAACATTAAAAAATTTCGTGCATACAAAGACAATATCAATAGAGTAAACGGGCAATCCACAGATGGTAGAAAATACTTACAAATCATATATCTGAAAAGGGATTAATATCCGGAATATATAAAGAACTCCTAAAACTCAACAGCAAAAAACAAATAACCTGATTCAAAAATGGGCAAAGGAGCTGAGCGAGGTGCCTCACACCTATAATCCCAGCATTATGGGAGGCTGAGGTAGGAGGATTGCTTGAGTTCAGGAGTTTGAGATCAGCCTGGGCAATAAGATGAGACCCCATCTCTACAAAAAAAATACAAAAAAAATAAGCTGGGTGTGGTGGCTACTTGGGAAGCTGAGGTGGGAGGATCGCTTGAGCCCAGGAAGTCAAGGCTGCAGTGACCTGTGATCATGCCACTGCACTACAGCCTGGGTGATACAGCAAGACCTTGTCTCAAAAAAAAAAAAAAAAAAAAAAAAAGACTATTCTCCAAAGATTCTCAATATCACTAATTGTTAGGGGAATACAAATCAAAACTACAATGAGATATCATTTCACACTCATTAGGATGGTTACTATTAAAAAAAAAAAACAGGCTGGGTGCAGTGGCTCACACCTGTAATCCCAGCACTTTGGGAGGCTGAGGTGGGCAAATCACTTGAGATCAGGAGCTTGAGACCAGCCTGGCCAACAAGGTGAAACCTGGTCTCTACTAAAGATACAAAAATTAGCCAGCTGTGGTGGCAAGTGCCTGTAATCCCAGCTACTTGGGAGGCTGAGACACGAGAATTGCTTGAACCTGGGAGACAGAGGTTGCAGTGAGCAGAGATCACGCCACTAACAAGTACTGGAGAGGAGGAGAAATTTGAACCTTTGTACATGGGTGGTAGGAATGTAACATGGTGCAGCCACTATGGAAAACATTATGGCAGTTCCTCAAAAAATTAAAAATAGAATTACTATATGATCCAACAATTCTGCTTCTGGATTTACAAAATGACTGAGTGGGGTATCATACACCCATGTTCATGGCAACACTATTCACAATTGCTAAAACATGGAAGCAACCCAAGTGTCCATCAACAGATGAACAGATAAATGTCATATATACAAACAATGGAATATTATGCAGCCATGAAAAGGAAGGAAATCCTGACACATACTACAACATGGATGAACGCTGAAGACATTAGGCTACATGAAATAAGCCAGTCACAAAAAGATAGGGCCGGTCGTGGTGGCTCACACATGTAATTCCAGCACTTTGGGAGGCCGAGGCAGGTGGATCACTTGAGGTTAGGAGTTCAAGACCAGCCTGGGTAACATGATGAAACCCCATCTCTACTAAAAATACAAAAATTAGCTGGGCGTGGTGGTGGGCACCTGTATTCCCAGCTACTCAGGAGGGGGAGACAGGAGAATCGCTTGAGCTGAGAGGTGAGAGTTGCAGTGAGCCAAGATCTTGCCACTGCACTCCAGCCTGGGTGACAGAGCGGGACTCTGTCTCAAAAAAAAAAAAAAAAGATAGTTACTGTACGATTCCACTGATATAAACTACTTAGAGCTGTCAAAATCAGAGACAGAAAGTAGAATGTCGGTTGCTAGCGCTTGGGGGAAGGGGAAATGGGGAGTGTTTAATGGGTTTAAAGTTTCAGTTTTGCATAATGAAAAAAGTTATAGGGATGGATACTGGTGATGGTTGCACACCATTATGAATACATTTAATACTCCTGACCTATATACTTAAAAATGGTTAAGATGTAATTTTATGTTATGTATATTTTGCCACAATAAAAGAATTAAAGGAAAAAAAATATCACTGCAAGTTTTGAAAAAAACCATCTGACGCTGTTAACAAAGGTTCTCTGGGAAGAGAGCATTACAAAGGACTTTCACTTTTTTTTTTTTTTTTTTTTTGAGACAGAGTCTCACTCTCTTGCCCAGGCTGGAGCGCAGTGGCGTGATCTCGGCTCACTATAAACTCCGCCTCCTGGGTTCACACCATTCTCCTGCCTCAGCCTCTTGAGTAGCTGGGACTACAGGTGTCCACCACCACACCCGGCTAAATTTTTTTGTATTTTTAGTAGAGACAGGGTTTCACCGTGTTAGCCAGGATGGTCTTGATCTCCTGACCTCGTGATCCGCCCACCTCGGCCTCCCAAAGTGTTGGAATTACAGGCGTGAGCCACTGTGCCTGGCCTCACTTTTTAAACTTTCTCTTTCTATAGTATAAAATTTTGCAATGCTTGAATTTTATAATGATGAGTGTGTAGTACTTTTGATTTGAGATATTTCTTCTTCTTGGGTAGCTGTTGCCCAGGCTAGAATGCAGTGGTGGGATCACGGCTCACTGCAGCCTCGACCTCCTGGTCTTAGGCGATCCTCTCCAGTAGCTAGAACTTCTCCAGTAGCTGGAACCACAGCGGAGTGTGTGCCACCATGCACAGGTAATTTTTTCTTCTCCTTTTTTCTTTTGTTTTTTTTGTTTTTTTTGAGATGGAGTCTCGCTCTGTCGCCCAGGCTGGAGTGCAGTGGCGCAATCTCGGCTGACTGCAAGCTCCGCCTCCCGGGTTCACGCCATTCTCCTGCCTCAGCCTCTCCGAGTAGCTGGGACTACAGGCGCCCGCCACCACGCCCGGCTAATTTTTTTGTATTTTTAGTAGAGACGGGGTTTCACCGTGGTCTCGATCTCCTGACCTCGTGATCCGCCCGCCTCGGCCTCCCAAAGTGCTGGGATTACAAGCGTGAGCCACCGCGCCCGGCTTATCTTCTTTTTTCTTTTTTTTTTTTTGTCAGAGTTTTGCTCTTGTCTCCCAGGCTGGAGTGCAACGGCACATCTCGGCTCACTGCAACCTCCGCCTCCTGGGTTCAAGCAATTCTCCTGCCTCAGCCTCCCCAGTAGCTGGTATTACAGACTTCCGCCACCACAGTCGGCTAATTTTTGTATTTTTAGTAGAGACGGGGTTTCACACGGCCAGGCTGGTCTCCAACTCCGGATCTCAAGAGATCCGCCCGCCTCAGCCTCCCAAAGTGCTGGGATTACAGGTGTGAGACACCACGCCCGGCCCCAGGTAATTTTTTCTTTTCTTTTCTTTTCTTCTTTTTTTTTTTTTTTTTTTGAGACAGAGTCTTGCTCTGTCGCCCAGGCTGGAGTGCAGTGGCGTGATCTCAGCTCACTGCAAGCTCCGCCTCACAGGTTCACGCCATTCTCCTGCCTCAGCCTCCCGAGTAGCTGGGACTACAGGAGCCCACCACCACACCCGGCTAATTTTTTTGTGTATTTTTAGTAGAGATGGGGTTTCACTGTGTCAGCCAGGATGGTCTTGATCTCCTGACCTCGTGATCTGCCCATCTCGGCCTCCCAAAGTGCTGGGATTACAGGCCTGAGCCACCGCGCCCGGCCGTGTTTTCTTCTTTTTAATGTAAATGTTTACTGCTGTAATCTTCCCTCTTAGTACTGTCTGAGCTGCATCCCATATGTTTGGATATGTTGTGTTTTCATTTTCACTTGTCTCAAAATATTTCCTAATTTCCGCGCCCCCCCTCCTTTTTTTTTTTGAAGTGGAGTCTTGCTCTGCCACCCAGGCTAGAGTGCAGTGGCGCAATCTTGGCTCACTGCAACCTCCACCTCCCGGGTTCAAGTGATTCTCCTGCCTCAGCCTCCCAATTAGCTGGGACTACAGGCGCGCACCACCATGTCCAGCTAATTTTTGTATTTTCAGTAGAGACGGGGTTTCACCGTGTTAGCCAGGATGGTCTCGATATCCTGACCTCGTGATCCCCCCCCGCCCCCCGTCTAAGCCTCCCAAAGTGATGGGATTACAGGCGTGAACCACCATGCCCAGCGTCTTGTGATTTCTTCTTTGACCCATAGGTTGTAGTGTGTTGTTGGCCTGGCATGGTGGCTCAAGAAAAAAAAAAAAAAAACAATAAAGAGTGTGTTGTTTATGTGAATTTTCCAGTTTTTCTTCAGCTATTGATTTCTAGTTTCATTTCATTGTGGAATATGTGCTATTTTTATTTTTGAGATGGAGTCTTGCTCTGTTGCCCAGGCTGGAGTGCAGTGGCACGATCTCGTCTCACTGCAACCTCCGCCTCCTGGGTTTAAGCGATTCTTCTGCCTTAGCCTCCCAAGTAGCTGGGATTATAGGAACCTGCCACCACACCCGGTTCATTTTTTATTTTTAATAGAGACGGGATTTCACCATGTTGGGCAAGCTGATCTTGAACTCCTGACCTCAGGTTATCCACCCACCTCAGCCTCCCAAAGTGCTGGGATTACAGGTGTGAGCCACCACACCTGGCTGATTTTTAAAACCAGAGAAGCAGTGATAAAAAGAGAAGAATGTCTTGGCTAGGTGCAGTGGCTCACGCCTGTAATCCCAGCACTTTGAGAGGCCGAGGCGGGTGGATCACCTGAGGTCAGGAGTTCAAGACCAGCCTGGCCAACATGGCAAAACCCCATCTCTATTAAAAATACAAAAATTGGCTGGGCATGGTGGCTGATACCTGTAATCCCAGCACTTTGGGAGGCTGAGGCAGGCAGATCATGAGGGCAGGAGATCGAGACCATCCTGGCTAACATGGTGAAACCCTGTCTCTACTAAAAATACAAAAAATTAGCTGGCATGGTGGCACGTGCCTGTAATCCCAGCTATTTGGGAGGCTGAGGCAGGAGAATCGCTTGAACCCGGGAGGCGGAGATTGCAGTGAGCCGAGATCGTGCCACTGCACTCCAGCCTGGGTGACAGAGTGAGACTCCGTCTCAAAAAAATAATTAAATAAAAATAAATAAATAAATACAAATACAAATACAAAAATTAGCTGGTTGTGGCGGCACACATCTGTAATCCCAGCTACTTGGGGGGCTGAGGCAGGAGAGTCGCTTGAACCCGGGAGGCGGAGGTTGCAGTGAGCCAAGATCAGGCCACTGCACTCCAGCCTGGGTGACAGAGCAAGACTCTGTCTCAAAAAAAAAAAAAAAAAAGAGAGAGAGAGAAGAATACCTTGATAACACGGTGGTTAAGAGTTCAGGCTTAGGATCCAAATTGTCTGGATTTGAAATCAGCTCCATCATTTACTACCCTTGTGACCCTGAGCATGGTGTTGCCTCTTTATGCCTCAGTCTCCTCACCTGTGAAATGGGTCATAACTTATGAGATTGTTGTGAGGATTTTAAAAGTTCATATGCAGAAAACCTTAGATTAATGCCAGGGGTGTGTATTAGGTAGGTATTCAGTAACATGTTAGCTGTGATGATGGTGAATAGGAGGAAGAGGAGGGGACAGTGGCAACAGTATAGTCTGAGAGTGAAGCCACAAGCACATACAGCTGAGCTCCCGGCCCTCAAGGAGCCCAAGGACTCCTAACACCTGCTTTAACACTTACTCCCTGGAAGGGTTAGTGCCAGTTGGATTCGGATGTCCATTTGTTTGCTCATTTATTTAACAATTGCTCCCTGGTCCCTGTAATGTGCCAGGCCCTGGGTTGGGGGCCTTTATTTCTTCAACGGTGAAGTGAGGATGGTGATGGTACCACGGGGAGGATGTGATTGGCATCTGATGAGATCTTAGGAGCACAGCTGGTCTAGGGCATGGCTCCCATAGTGAGATTGACACACAGAAGCTGTTATAGTTGTTTAGAAAAAAAGAATCAGGGCCAGGTGCAGTGGCTCACACCTTGTAATCCCAGCAGTTTGGGAGGCTGAGGCAGGTGGATCACCTGAGGTCAGGAGTTCAAGACTGTAATGAGCTGGGATTACTGGCTCATGTCTGTAATCCCAGCACTTTGGGAGGCCGAAGTGGGTGATCAGGAGTTCAAGATCAGCTTGGCCAAGATGGTGAAACCCCCTCTCTACTAAAAATACAAAAATTAGCTGGGCGTGGTGGCGGGTGCTTGTAATCCCAGCTACTAGGGAGGCTGAGGCAGGAGAATTGCTTGAACCCGGGCAGCAGAGGTTGTGGTGAGCCAAGAACGCACCACTGCACTCCAGCCTGGGCGACAGTGAGACTCCATGTAAAAAACAACAACAGGCTGGGTGTGGTGGCTCACACCTGTAATCCCAGCACTTTGGGAGGCCAAGACAGGTGGATCGCCTGAGATCAGGAGTTCAAGACCACCCTGGCCAAAATGGTGAAACCCTGTCTCTACTAAAAATACAAAAATTAGCCGGGTGTGGTGGCACGTGCCTGTAATCCCAGCTACTCAGGAGGCTGAGGCAGGAGAATTGCTTGAACCCAGGTGGCAGAGGTTGCAGTAAGTCTCACACCATTGTACTCTAGCCTGGGCAACAGAGCAAGACTCCGTCTCAAAAAAAAAAGAAAAAAAAAGCCAACATTTGATGAGCATGGCCAGCTGCCAAGTAATTCAGGAGCCTTTTATATACATTACTCCTCATGACAGCATGGCCACTAAACCCACTTTCAGCTGTAAAAACTGAGGCTCAGAGACTTCAAGCGACTGGCTCCAGGTCCCAGAGCTAACAGCTGGAGGAGGCTGGGACGCACACTCTGTTCAGATCTCCAGTCCCTGCTGCTCCCTCTGTCTCCCACTACTCTCCAGTGCCTCACCACTAAATGCCACTACTGATACTTTCACATTTAAAAAAATGGCTGTTGTGGGGTGCGTCAGGGGGAATGAAAAGAAGGAAATTTGTTAATGGGTACAGAAATACAGTTAGATAGAAGAAATAAATTCACCAGGTGCTGTGCCTCATGCCTGTAGTCCCAATACTTTGGGAGGCTGAGGCAGGTGGATCACTTGAGCTCAAGAGTTCAAGAACAGCCTGGCCAGCATGGTGAAACTCTGTCTCTACTAAAAATACAAATATTAGCCAGGCGTGGTGGCATGTGCCTGTAGTCCCATCTACTCAGGGGGCTGAGGCAGGAGAATTGCTTGACCCTGGGAGGTGAAGGCTGCAGTGAGTCGAGATCATGCCATTGCACTCCAGCCAGGGTGATGGAATGAAACCGTGTCTTTAAAAAAAAAAAAAAAAAAAGCAAAAGAAATAAATTCTAGTATTCAATAGTACAGTAGAGCAACTGTAGTTGACATTTATTGTATGTTTCAAAATAGCTAGAAGAATTGTAATGTTCTCAACACAAAGAAATGATAAATGTTTGAGGTGATGGATTTCTCAATTATCCCAATTTGATCAGTACACGGTGTATACGTGTATCAAACACCACCTGCTATGATATATCAATAAAAAACAAAACAAAACAACAATAGCCGTTGCCAACAGTAACGCCAGGGACTATGACTAAGAACTCAGAAAATAAGCAGAGCTCAGCAAAGGCTAAAGGGCTGTGTTGTGTGCAGGTACCTAAGAGGACAGGGAGGTGACCCGGCAACTCCTCTTCTGGGTAAACACAGCCCCGATCACTGGGTGAAAGGTGTGGGACTCCTGCCAGGTTATGTAAGCCCCACGCCAGCCTGCCGACTCCTGGCCTGCTGGGTGGGGGCTCCGACAAGGTGCAGAAGACCAATTCTAGGTTTGGGGGGTCTGCTTTGAGGTACCTAGCACATGGTCAGGCCGCCCAAGAAAGGCCTCAGAAATGCTTCCCTCCACTCCCATTGGGGCCAGCTGGGAATGAGACTTCTGCTTTCCCTTTGGGAAGCCCCTCAGGCCCCCTTCATGGCTTTGGTTGACCCTGCACAGAAGGAATTCAACTAGACTCCATTTCCCAGGTGGCTCTGTGACATGCAATGTTCCCTCATAAGATATGGAACTGTGCAGAGAAGGTGTCATTATCTCCATTTTATGGTTGAGGACACTGAAGGGTGAAGGGTGAAAGAGGTTCATGACTTGCTTGAAGTGATAGGGCCAAGGTGTGGCAGGGCTGCGGTTTGAACCCAGGTCACTACAGGTGGGAGGAAGTTCCCTGGGAACTGTGTGCACATAAAGTATTTTGAAACCTAGGTGGCAGGTGGAGAAAGGAAACGTGAAGGGGGCTAAATTCCTGAATTCTAGGGGGAGACAAAGGCTATGTGGGAACTGACCCCTGGAGTGATCACATCATCCTTCAACACCTTCCATGGCTCCCCATTACCTTCAGGATAAAGGACTAAAGGACATCCTTTTTTTTTTGATGGAGTTTCACTCTTGTTGCCCAGGCTGGAGTGAAATGACATGATCTCGGCTCACTGCAACCTCTGCCTCCCAGGTTCAAGTGATTCTCCTGCCTCAGCCTCCCTCCTAGGTAGCTGGGATTACAGGTGTCCACCACCACGCCTGGCTAATTTTTTTTTTTATGGAGTCTCACTCTGTCACCCAGGCTGGAGTGCAGTGGCGCAATCTCGGCTCAGTGCAACCTCCGACTCACAGGTTCAAGCGATTCTCCTGCCTCAGCCTCCTGAGTAGCTGGGATTACAGGCACCCGCCACCACTCCCAGCTAATTTTTGTATTTTTTTTTTTTTTTTGAGACGGAGTCTCGCTCTTTCACCCACTCCGGACTGCAGTGGCGCGCTCTCGGCTCACTGCAAGCTCCATCTCCCGGGTTCATGCCATTCTCCTGCCTCAGCCTCTCCGAGTAGCTGGGACTACAGGCGCCCGCCACCACGCCTGGCTAATTTTTTGTATTTTTAGTAGAGACGGGGTTTCACCGTGGTCTCGATCTCCTGACCTCGTGATCCGCCCGCCTCGGCCTCCCAAAGTGCTGGGATTACAAGCGTGAGCCACCGCGCCTGGCCTAATTTTTGTATTTTTAGTAGAGACGGGGTTTTGCCATGTTGGCCAGGCTGGTCTCGAACTCCTGACCTCAGGTGATCCACCCACCTCGGCCTCCCAAAGTGCTGGGATTATAGGCGTGAGCCACCGTGCCCAGCCTCCTTTTTTTTTTTTAAGAGATGGGGTCTTACTTTGTTGCCCAGGTTGGAGTGCAGTGGCTGACTGCAGTCTCTAACTCCTGGGCTCAAGCGATCCTCCTGCTTCGGCCTCTTAAAGCATTGGGATTACAGGCGCGAGCCACCCCACATGGCCTCAACACCTTCATATGGCCAAGAAGCCCCTCTAGTGGAATTGGGCCTGTTTCATTTCCAGCTTTGCTCATGCCTCTGCAGATCATGGGACCCTCTGTCTTCTGCTGCAGGTCGACTCAGACTGTCTTCTCCAGCGGCTCCCTGCTCTCCTGGCTGCTTCTATCCACTCGTCAGGCTTGGGCTTACATGTCACTTCCTGAGGGAAGCCTGCCCTGACCACCCACCCAAGCAGACCTTCTCTGTGTTCCCATTGCTCCCTGAACCCCGGCCCCCACCACCCTAACTAGGTGTATCACAACAGTCATCATTTGGGCCACATCCATGTATCCCTCATTGTAGCCCCAGTCCCAGAGCAGATGGTTGGATAAACACCTGTGAATGAAAAATGAATGAATGAAGTGAGTGAATGAAGTGGCTCAGCAGACCTTAGAAGGCTGGGGTAGGAGGCAGACACAGGGCAAGGCTGGGGAGGCTGCTGGGCTGACCTGCATGTTGTAGGAACGACAGTAATGCCGGGCAGGGCCAGCTCTCAGAGGCCAGAACACAGGCTGGAGAGTTTGGATGTTGCCCTGTCAGCGATATGGAGTCCCAGGCTGAGGCCTGCTGGAGCTGGATTAGGAAGGGAAAGCTGGCCTCCCAGCTGAAGGAGGGTGGCTCTGGAGAAAGCCACCCAGGGGTCTCTGTACACAGTGTAAACGGGGCCAACATACTCTCATGTTTCAGCCTGGGAATGTGACCTGATTTTGCGGTGCTGGGTCAAGTACGGGGCCTGGAGACCTTCACACACAACCCACAAACCAAATTTGTAGAAGAACCTTAGGAAGCAGGGGCTGTTGTGAGCCTCACTGAACAAATGGGGAAACTGAGGCCCGGGGAAATGGAGTGCCTGACCCAAGCCATACAGGGACTCTTCATCCCCTAATAACAACTAGGTATTGCAGCTTGCTCAGAAATGTAGGCCATCTACACGTGTGCTGCCCAATAGTCATTGGCCATGTGTGGCTACTTGAATTTAAAATTTGAATTAAATGAAATTTAGAATTCAGTTTCTCAGTCACACCAGGCACATTTCAAGTGCTCAATAGCCACATGCGGCTACTGGTTATCAAATTGGAGAGTGCAGATATGGGGCATGTCCATCACTGCAGAAAGTTCTTTGGACAGTGCTGGTCTAGCCCATGGAGGTACACAGGTCCTCCTCCTGACTCCCAATCTAGAATTCTTTCCACTGAAGTAGATTGACTCCTCTCTCTTAGCTGGGGCTTCGTAAGAGGCTTCTATAGGGCAAAAAGACACCATAAACCACCAAGTCTAGAGTCTGGGAAAGGTAACACACCCCTGTAATCCCAGTACTTTGGGAGGCTGAGGTGGGAGGATTGCTGGAGGCCAGGAGTTTGAGACCAGCCTGGGCAATATAATGAGACTCTATCTCTACAAAAAATAAAAAATTAGCTAGGTGTGGTGGCACACACCTGTAGTCATAGCTACTCAGGAGGCTGAGGCAGGTGGATTGCTTGAGCCCAGAAGTTCAAGGTTACAGTGAACTATGATCGCACCTCTGGACTCCAGCCTGGGTGACAGAGTAGGACCCTGTCTCTAAAAAATAAAATAAAAAATAAACAAAGCCTAAAGATAACTAAGTGGAAGCAGCCAGGCGCGGTGGCTCACGCCTGTAATCCCAGCACTTTGGGAGGCCGAGGCGGGCAGATCACTTGAGGCCAGGAGTTCGAGACCAGCCTGGCCAACATGGTGAAACCCCATCTCTACTAAAAATACAAAAACTAGCCAGGCGTGGTGGCGGGTGGTACTCGTGAGGCTGAGGCAGGAGAATCGCTTGAACCTAGGAGGCAGAGGCTGCAGTGAGATCACATCACTGCACTCCAGCCTGGGTAAGAGGAAAACTCCATCTCAAAAAAAAAAAAAAAAAAAAAAAAGATAGTAAGTAGAAGCAATACTTTAACATATGTGAGGTTGAAGTCCACACTATGTAATAAGCCACTACAAATAAATAACAAAAAGATTATTTCCCAAATTTAAAAATAGACAAACAAAAGATGTGGACAGGCAATTTATAGAAGAAATTAAAATCACCAAAAAATATGAAAAGATGATCATGAAAGAAATGCAAGCACTATAGGATAGCTTTTTTTTTCCTCTTTTGGTCAGACAGATTGGTGAAGATGGAGAAAGTGTGGGAATGGCCGCTTTCTTATACTGTTGGTGGGAATATAAATGTGTGTGATCTTTTTGGAAGGCAGTTTGTCGACATCTCTCAACGGTAAATATGCAAATACTCTTTGACTCAGTAATTCCTGGACCGGAACCCAGGGCCGCCTGACTCCACATCTCGTGTTCTGAACCATGACTACCCTCTGTGAGTGATGGTCAGGCTTGGGTTGGAAAGGACAGAGTTGGCTGATCAACAGGGAAACTTGTGGATTTGACCGTGGGAGGCTTAATCAGGACAGACTGCTGTGGGCGGGTTCTTTGTGGCCTTTATCTTCTTTTGTGACTGGCTTGGATATTAGCAAGGAGCCCAGCACAAATCAATATGCCCTTGGTCAGCTGCTTCGGTGGCTCGCCTGCCATTCCAGTTCTGCAAATAATTGGAGGCCAGTCACCAGTGAATCAGCACTGACCGCCCTTGGCAAGCAGGGCTGGGGAGACAACTTGGCATGGCATGGCTGTGAAGCAGTGTGAAGCAGGCACTGTGCTGGGTGTCAGGTGCCTGAGAGAGTGGGCCAGCTGGGTGGCTGCCCTCAAGGTGACTTGGGCAAGTGGTATTCCCTGTCCCTTCTTCAGTTTCTCCTTTCTTTCTCTTTCTCTCCTTCTTCTCTCCCTTCTTCCCTCCTGCCCTCCCTCCCTCCCTTCCTTCCAATGAGAATGAAATATGCACCAGCTTTGGTGGAGACAGAAGACAGAAGGCTAAGCCCTCATTTTCTCTGCATACAGATTTTTGGTGACATGAGCACACAGAGCAGGGAGTGGGCAGTGTATCTGATGGGGAGATAGGATGGGCGGGGATGCTGGAGCTAAAGCTAGACATTGAGTAGGTGTCCCCAAGTGGGCAGGGGGGTAAGCCCAGGACCTTTGGGCATCAGGGCTGCAGGGGCCCAAGGGAGGCAGGCAGGGACGGGCTGAGCAGTTGCTTCCAGAGGGTCCTGAATGCCAGGCTAAGAACCTTGGATTTTATCCAGAGAATGACAAGGAAAGGCTTTTGTTTATAATATTCTTATAATTATATATTGTTAAATTACAAAACGAAATCATCTTATAAAAATCAAACAATATCCAAGAATTTTTTTTTTTTTTCTGAGACAGAATCTTGCTCTGTTGCCCAGGCTGGAGTGCAGTGGCATGAGCTACGCTCACAGCAACCTCTGCCTCCTGGGTTCAAGCAATTCTCCTCCAGCCTCCCAAGTAGCTGGGATTACAGGCATCTGCCACCACGTCTGGTTAACTTTTATATTTTGTTTGTTTTTTGAGATGGAGTCTCGCTCTGTCGCCCAGGCTGGAGTGCAGTGGTGCGATCTCGATCTCAACCTATGTCTCCCGGATTCAAGCCTTTCTCCTGCCTCAGCCCCCCAGGTACCTGAGATTACAAGCGCCCCCACCACACCCTGCTAATTTTTGTATTTTTTGTAGAGATGGGGTTTCACCATGTTGGCCAAGCTGGTTTTGAACTGCTGACCTCAAGTGATCTATCCACTTTGGCCTCCAAAAGTGCTGGGATTATAGGCATGAGCCACTGGGCCCAGCCCGTATTTTTTTTTTTTTTTTTTTTTTTTTTAGTAGAGACGGGGTTTCACTATGTTGGTCAGGCTGCTCGAACTCCTGACCTCAAGTGATCCACCCGCCTTGGCCTCCCAAAGTGCTGGGATTACAGGCGTGAGCTACCATGCCCAGCCCCCCTTTTAAAATATATAGATGCTTTTTCTTTTATAATTAAAAAAAAAAAAGAGGAGGGATCTCACTATGTTGCCTAGGCTGATCTCAAACTCCTGGGCTCAAGTCATCCAGCCATCCTCCTGCCTCAGCCTCCCAAAGTGCTGGGATTACAGGCATGAGCCACCATGCCCAGCCCATATATATAAATATATATATATATATACACACATATATATAATTTAAATATTTGTTTAGAGATGGCGTCTTGCTGTGCTCACCAGAAGAGCCTGGACCTTTTGGGCTCAGGCTATCCACCCACCTCAGCCTCCTGAGTAGCTGGAACCACAGGTGCACACCACCACACCCAGCTAATTTTTAATTTTTTTGTAGAGATGGGGGGTCTCGCCATGTTGCCCAGGCTGGTCTGGAACTCCTGGGCTCAAGTGATCCACCACCTCAGCCTCCCAAAGTGCTGGGATTACAGGTGTGAGCTACCATGCATTCCTTTGACCACCATTTTTAGAGCATCAGTTACGTGGCAGGCCCAGTACCGGACATGGCGACTCTATAGGAGAGGCATCTGACCCTGTGAAGCTCACGATCTAAAGAGAGACAGGCCAGGCATGGTGGCTCATGCCTGTAATCCCAGCACTTTGGGAGGCCGAGGCGGGTGGATCACGAGGTCAGGAGTTCGAGACCAGCCTAACCAACATGGTGAAACCCCGTCTCTACTAAAAATACAAAAATTAGCCGGGCGTGGTGGTGTGCACCTGTAATCTCAGCTACTTGGGAGGCTGAGGCGGGAGCATTGCTTGAACCCGGGAGGCAGAGGTTGTGGTGAGCTGAGATCGTGCCATTGCACTCCAGCCTGGGCAATAAGAGCGAAACTCCGTCTCAAAAAAAATAAAATAAAATAAAATAAAGAGAGACAGAGCTAAGGAAATGGCATCACAAGGTTTGTCCAGGGCCAGATAAGGATAAGGATTCTCTAAGGCCCTCCCACTTTCTTCAGGTGTGATTGTATTCTGGAGCCTGCAGTCACATGGAATTCCTTCATTCCTCTCTACTCCTTCCCCACACCTAAGCCAGTGCTTAGACTCCCTAACCTCCCAACTCCAAGAACCATGGGACATTCCATCAAAATCAAAATAACTGGGAATATTCAAAAGGCTGTACGTCCTTCCAGGGCTCTTGAGCTTTGACCATGACTTTCCATAACTATTATTGCTCAGCAAGTGCTGTCAGCGCTTCCTCTGAAATGGATTCCCTTTCTATTGCCATCGCTCTGTCTCCACCCTGGTTACCCTGGTCAATCTCCCACTGGGATGGCTGCAATTGCCTTCTCACTGTCTGCCTGCTTCTGTTCTTGCTCCCTGCCAATCAATCCATTCTCAGCAGCCAGAAGGAGTGTTTAAAAACGTTAATTTGGGCCGAGGCAGGCGGATCACCTGAGGTCGGGAGTTTGAGACCAGCCTGACCAACATGGAGAAACCACGTCTCTACTAAAAATACAAAATTAGCCGGGCGTGGTGGCGTATGCCTGTAATCCCAGCTACTTGGGAGGCTGAGGCAGGAGAATCGCTTGAACCCGGGAGGTGGAGGTTGTGGTGAGCCAAGATCAAGCCATTACACTCCAGCCTTGGCAACAAGAGCAAAACTCTGTCTCAAAAAAAAAAAAAAGTTAATTTGGCCAGGCACATGGTGCACGCCTGTAATCCCAGCACTTTAGGAGGCCAAGCCGGGTGGATCACCTGAGGTCAGGAGTTTGAGTCCTGTCTCACCAACATGGTGAAACCCGTCTCTATTAAATACAAAAAATTAGCCAGGCATGGTGGTGCATGCCTGTAATCTCAGCTACTTGGGAGGCTGAGGCAGGAGAATTGCTTGAACCCAGGAGGCGGAGGTTGCAGTGAGCCGAGATCGCGCCATTGCACTCCAGCCTGTGCAACAAGAGCAAAACTCAGTCTCAAAAAAAAAAAAACACACACACACACACACAAAACGTTAATTTGCATCTTGTCACCCTTCTGCCTGCTCACATGCTCCAGTGGTGTCCCGTGGGACTTAGAATAAACTCTAAACACCTGCTAGAGGTTGCAGTGGGCTGAGATCATGCCACTGCACTACAGCCTGGGCAACAGAGTGAGACTGGGACTCAAAACAAAACAAAACAAAAAACACCTCCTAGGCCCACAAGGGCCCATGTGCACAGGCCCCTGTCTGCCCCACTGCTCTCTGTCCCCTGTACTCACTCTATTCTAATCACACGGAGTCCTCCAAACATGTCAGCTCATGCCTCTGTCCCCAGAGCTTCCTGTACCTGGGTCTGCCTTATTAGGTCTTGGCTAAGAAGACACCTCATAAAAGCCTTCCTTGACCACCCCATCTGTATCAGGACTTCCAACCCAATCATTCTCTGACCTTTCCCTGGGTTTCCTTCTCCAGACGACTTGCCTTATGGTCTGGCAAACAATTATCTTGTTTGGTACTAGGTTCCTTATGCATCTGGTCACGGCCTCGGGGAGGTAGGACAGGCCATGCTTGGGAATTCAGGAGGCTGGGGAAGTGTGGAGCTGCCTATTCCTTTCACAGGCACAGCCTCTTGAAGTCCTCACCACACTCTGGAAAGATGGAAATCCTGATTCCCATTTTACAGGTGAAGAAACGTGGCTGAGATGGGAAAGTATACGGTATTCTTCAAGATTCCTTTCTACATATGCAAAGGTGCACCCAAAGCTTGCGTGGCACCGCTTGTAAATGGCAAAGTAGCCGGATTTTGAACTCAGCTCTATTGCAAGTGGTCCCAGCCATACCATACCGAACCCCTTCCCAATTCAGAGATCTGAACCAAGGCCACACCGTCACCATGCAGCAGAGCCAGGATCCTAACTCAGGCTCGTCTCACCCAAATCTAGCACGCTGTCCTGGCACCACACTCTCCCCCTTCCCCAGGCACCATCAGGGAAATGAGGGAAGGGAAATTTCCTGGGTTCCCAGGCCACAGGCCGCAGAGAGATAAATAACCAACCCCAGCTAAACCTGGCAGTCAGGCCCACCCTGCTTCCTGTTGGGTGGCCCAAGGTTACTCAGGGTCATAGCTGAGGAGCCAGCCAGGCACTGGGATGTCCTTGGCTTGCTCTCCACTCTTAAGTCCCCTCCTGGGGTCAGGTAGCCGCAGGCTATGCCCTTGTGGAGCAGGCCCAGCCAAGATAGTGAGGAGAGCACACCCCACACTGTGTGCAACACAGTTTAGCACTCTGAGCCTGCGCTTCAGGGGCAAGACCCCAGGAAAGTGTTTTAAATCCTCTAGGCCTTAACTTCCCCGTTTGCCAAAGGGGACACACAGTCGCATTGGAAGCTGCTGTTAACACTTTTCTTTAATCTGGTTAACTCTGTGATCTACATTATGGGACAAACTGGAGAGAAGTATGGATTGCCACCCATCTTACAGCTGGGAAGAAGGAAGAAATCAGAGTCCTTGGTCACCACATGTCCAGACCTAACTCATCCCTAAGTCCAATCAAACCTGTCTCTCAGATGCCTCAGACCTATCCTCTTGCTTTCTCCACAATGCTGAGGTTGCACTGTCATCATCTCTTGCCTGCATCACCAAAACAAACTCCTCATCCACCCGTTTCCCACCTTGTCCCCTTCACACTGCCTGCAGCTAAAGCAAGCTTCTTAGGACAAAAAGCAAATCTGGGCCTCGACTCGTGGCTCACACCTGTAATCCCAGCACTTTGAGAGGCCGAGGTGGGCGGATCACCAGAGGTCCGGAGTTTGAGACCAGCCTGGCCAACACGGTGAAACCCAGTCTGTACTACAAATACAAAATTAGCCGGGCGTGGCGGCGCGCACCTGAATCCCAGCTACTTAGGAGGCTGAGGCAGGAGAACGGCTTGAACCCGGGAGGCGGAGGTTGCAGTGAGTGGAGACTGCGCCATTGCACTCCAGCCTGGGCAAAAAGAGCGAAACTCCGTCTCAAAATAAATAAATAAATAAAAAATAAAAAATAAAGCAAATCTGACCAGGACACTCTCCATCTCAACGCGTGTCCGTAGCTTCCTTCTTACGGTCTACAAGACTCTGGGAGATCTGGCCTTTCCAGCCCCATCTCTTGCCCCTCTCTCAAACTGCCACAGTACAGCCAGATGTAGTTGCCTGAAAGTTTCTGCGGGCACCACGATCTCCAGCCACCAGGTCTCTGGCAGCTCCCTATGCCTGGACCCTGCGTGACTCAGGGCACGCATCCTGTGGATGGCTTGGGTCCCTTTGTTCGAGAAACTTTCTGAGTCTGCGCCCCAACCCATGTCAGGTGCCTCTTACCCCTGTTACAACTCTTAGCCATAGATTTGTCGCTGCCTGTGTCCCTGTCTGCTTCTCCACCTGGTGGTCTTGAGCTGGGAGCATTTGGGAAGGGCAAGCCCACCAGGTTCCCCACCAGGTCCCAGCCTGGCTTAGCGGAGACGACCCCTAAACATTTGGGGACTGGATGAATGAACCACAATATGCCGAGGGGCCTGGGAGGTACGAGGCTTTCGAGTGGGTTCTGCCCCCAGAACAGCTAACTAGTCAGTGAGACCAGCCACGCTGGGCAAGAAACTAAAGGACAACAGAAGGCTTAGATAACAGCTTGGAATGTTACAAGCTGGGTCACAAGGCTGCGTGATGGACTGAGCCAGAGCCACCTCCTCGGCGAAGCCTTCCAGACGCTTCTCTGCTCAGTGCTGAGGGGCACTAGAGATTCAGGGCAAGCGATCTGCCAGGGGCTCTCTCTGGGCGCCAGCTTTCTGAGAAAGGAGACTCGCTACCTTCCGGGCCTGCTTCAGGGTTCTACGAGCTCAAGTCTGGCGGGACCCTGGAAGGCCGCTGCAGCCACAAACTGTTTCTCCTTGTCATTGTTTCTTCTTTTCTTCTGCTCGCGCTCTCCCTGCCCCGCCAACCCCGCCAGCCCCGCCAGCCCCGCGACCTCCCACTGCCTTCCCAGGGCCCCTCTCCCTTCCCTCAGCCCCGCCCCGCCCTAGGAGGCGGGCCCGGCCGCGCAGTGCACCAATCCGAGCGCCCCGAGCCGCCTCTGCCTCCCGCGAGTCCCGCCCCACGCAGCCGCCCGCCAATCGCGCTGCGCGCCCGCCTCGCCGGGCCGCCCAATCGCGGGCGGGCTGAGCCGGCGGCGCCCCGCCCCTGCCGCGCTCGGCGGCGGTTCGGCGGGCGGCCGCGCGGGGCCCAGGCATTCTCCAAGCGGCGCCGCGCAGCGTCGGGCTCTGGCTGCAGCGTCGGGGGCGCAGGGGGCGGCGCTGCTGCTCGAAGGGTGCTGGGCGAGGCAGGCGCCACCGGCCGGGCCGAAGGGCGCCTCAGCTCCGCCGGGGCCCGCGGCGCGGGTCCCAGGACCGAGGAGGAGGCGGCGCCCCCGCTGCCCGGGGCCGGCCCGGTGCCTGCCCTGAGGAGGCCCGAGGCCGGACGTTCCCGGCCCGCAGCGACCCCGACGCGCCTCCTGGAGAGGCCCCCGAGCTCCCGGCAGCCCCCTGGGGGTGCCCCACGTTCCCCGGCTTCACCTGCGCTGGCCGCCCGGCACCCAGGTGCGGGGGCGTGAACGGCGAGGGCGCCTCCCCCGGCCGCCAGCGGGGCGGGGGCGGGGCCGCCCTCCGCCCTCAGCCTTACCGGCCCGCCAGCTCGCCCGCCGCCCTGTCTCACCGGTCCGCCCGGCCGCGCGGCGTGAGCTCCCCGGAGATCGCGGCTCGGGATGCTGCAAGCCAGCGCGGCCGCTCACGCGCAGCCCCGCACCTCCGCCCCTGCCCGTGCCTCCTGGGCCATGCCCTGCTGTTTACATGCCGGTGAGGTCCCCGGCCGCTCCGAACCCCTCCGAGCCCCGGCTCCCCGAGGGTGAAGCCCGCCGGCCCGCGAACTGGACTGGTCGGTCTCTCAGACCTGGGGCCCCGGACTCCGATCTCCGCCGTCTCCGCCACCATCAGGGCGGGATCCGGCTCTGGTGTTTTGAGGAGGGGGTGTGGTGTAGGGAAAGGAATCCCGTCCCTCCCCACCTTTTTTCGCCTTCGGGGCTTCAGACTCAGGGAACTCGCTCATGGCTTTCTTGATGAAGAAGAAGAAATTCAAATTCCAAACCACTTTCACCCTGGAGGAGCTGACTGCGGTTCCCTTCGTGAACGGGGTCCTCTTCTGCAAGGTCCGGCTGCTGGATGGAGGGGATTTTGTCAGCTTGTCGTCAAGGTAGGAGCTGGGGCGTTCGCGTCTGCAGCGGGGGGCGGGGGGGGGGTGATGAGCGAGATCTAGACACTTGGCAAGTGTGGAAGGGCCCCTTGGGGCCGGTGTGAGGAGGATCCGGGGGATTCTGTGTGCCTGGGGCAGGTTGCACAAGGCAGGACTGGGCCTGAGGCAGTTGGCAGGGTGTCAGGCAGCCGTCAGCCAAATACCTGGGGGTCTAGTCTTTCAGCCTTCTCTTGGGGCCCTGCGTGCCGCCTGCAGTAGGTCCATTCTGCAGACTTGCATGTACAGCCTATCAGGGATTTGTACCCTGAGCGATTGTGCAGGGGAGGGGTGTTCCAGGCCACCTTGCACCCGAACTGGCCACTAGGGCTGTCATATGATTCAGAGTCCAGGCCAGCCACGGGTTCCCCGGCACCCCCAGGCGCCTGGGAAGGCCCTATCGCAGGCACTCCCTAGTCTGGCTGGAGGGAGGTGGCTGGATTTTGGCCTACCCAGCCCCCTCCGAGTGACTGTCCTCCTCTCGCTGGAGCTGGGCTGCTTTGCATTGCAAATGCCCTTGTCGAGGAGGCTGCTGCCCTCTCTGAAAGAGGCTCCGTTGAGTTTGGTTTTGTGTTGTTCGTCCCCATCCTGGCAGGTCCAGCTGCCCAGCTTGTCGCTGAATGCAACTGAGTTCCCAGGCTGTCCCTTGCCAATTGGGCCCACCTGGGGTCACGTCGTCCTGGCCTGTCTCAGAAGAGCCTTGGAGTTCTACAGATGGGAGTGTGACTCTTGACTCTGTTACTTTCTGGGCCTCCTCTTCTGAAAAGTGAGCCTAATACAGGTGGAGAAGCTGCAGCAGCTAGAACTTAGGGCAGGCTGGATGCCGTGGCTTACTCCTGTAATCCCAGCACTTTGGGAGGCCTACGTGAAAGACTTGCTTGAGGCCAGGAGTTCAAGACCAGCCTGGACGACATAGATTCCTGTCTCTATTTTTTTTTCTTTTTTGGGGGGGACGCAATTTAACTCTGTTGCCCAGGCTGGAGTGCAGTGGCACAAGCATGGCTCACTGCAACCTCCACCTCCCGGGTTCAAGCAATTCTCATATCTCAGTCTCCTGAGTAGCTGGGATTACAGGTGCCCACCACCACACCCAGCTAATTTTTTTTTGAATTTTAATTTTATTTATTTTTTAGATGGAGTCTCACTCTGTTGCCTAGGCTGGAATGCAGTGGCGCGATCTTGGCTCACTGCAACCTCCACCTCCTGGGTTCAAGTGATCCTCCTGCCTCAGCCTCCTCAGTAGCTGAGATTACAGGCGCACACTACCACGATCATTTTTTTGTATTTTTAGTAGAAATGGGATTTTACCATGTTGGCGAGGCTGGTCTCGAACTCCTGACCTCAGATGATCCACCCCCCCCCCCCCCCCCGTCGGCCTTCCAGAGTGCTGGGATTACAAGTGTGAGCCACTGCACCCGGCCTCTCTCTTTTTAAAAAATAAAAATGAAATAAAATAGAATGCAGGCAGGGCCTGGCTGAGTGCCTGGGACACGCTGCTTCCCTACCTGGTCTGCCCTTTGCTCCCCGGGCCTCCTTGTGGGCCCTGTTAGCCAGAGCTGCCTCCCCGTTCTGAGAGCCCATGTGTGCGTGTTATAGGCGGAGAAACTGAGGCCCAGAAAGAGGAAGTCAGTGGCTTGCCAGGGACCTCGAAGGAGTCTGTTGTTAACTGAACTTCACCGGTTTGGGGGCCTGCTGGATGAATCCAGAGGTCAAACACGCTGCTGGGAGGAGGGGAAGGGAGGGGAACTGCACAGCCAGGCTCAGATTTAGGAATCTCCGGTGTGGACAGGGTGGGGTGCTTTTTCTGAGCACTGGCTCCCTGTTCTGTTGGGAGCTGCTTATCTGAGGAATTTGGACAAGGGCTGCCCCTTGTGGTGGGGGTGGCTGGCCTCCTTGGTTGCCTGGGAAGCCTGTGATCCTGAGGCCACCCACACAGCAGTCTGAGGTTTCAGAGAGAAGGCTGTGCTCACAGCTAGGGCCTGGAGTTGGCTACTCACTGGCTGGGTGACATTGGGCAAGCTCTCTGATTGCAAGAACCAGCTACCATTGGTGCTGGGCTCCCTGTTGTACTAGCACCTCTCACTTAACCCCTGGACTGTGTCATGGAGCAGGAGTGGAGGTGGGGGCCCCGTAGGATTATTATCCCCATTTTAGAGAGGTGGAAACAGGCTCTGAGAGGAAATGATTTGCCTGGTTGATTCAGTAGAGCCTGCATTCAAGCCTTTTGTGCCTCTGAACTTCAGTTTCCTTTTCTGTAAAATGGGGACGTCATACCCACCTCTAGGGTATAGATAATCTGTGTGTTATGTCTCACCCAGGCACACTGCCGCAGCAGTTATGGTTTCTGTGGGTAGAGGGGCCCAGCCCTTTCCAGGTCTTTGGTGGTCAGGGGGTGGGGACCAGATCCAGTCAGCAGGGGTCCTGTGTGTGAGCTGAGAGTGGGGACAGGGTCTTGGATCCCATTGAGGAATATAAATTTTGAGCCCCAGGCTGAGGCCTTGCCTGGCCTCCAGGCCCTGGAGCCACTGTCCCCCTACCTGTTGGCCTTTCCATTGCCCAAACCTGCTTCCCCATTAGGGAAAGTGTGGGAAGTTCCAGGTCTTAGTCCACAGGGTCTGGATTTCACCTCTGTTTTCCCTTCTTCCCTCCTGGCAAGGGGCCTCAAATTGCCTGAATCCAGCTGAGCCCAAAGCATTTCACAGCCCTGTCCTGCATGCAACCTGAATGGGGCTGAGGAGGGAGGAACTGACACTGAGCTCCCGCAAAGCTGGGCAGTTAGTGGCCACCAGGCACCTGTTTGCTGCCGGGTAGGTGTGGCTGGAGACAGCAGACAGTGACATTGGAACCTGAGGCCAGTTTAGAGCTGCTTTGGCGTTTGCTGTGTTTTTGCCCAGTAGATGGGGGTTCCTGGGTTCCTACCCCCTCCACCCCTACCCCACCCACCCTGGACTGCAGCCTGGGAACCCTGCTTCACAGTCTGCCCCTCTAGACAGCGAAGGCCCGATTGTTTCCCGGTTGGGGTAGGGTCTGGGGGGACTGGACCTGGTTAGATCCTGGGCCCAGATCAATAGCACATTTCCCCCGCCCCCAGGAATCCCAGAGATGGCCCAGAGACCTGGTGGTGGCAGCATGGGTGGTGTCAGTGAAGCAGGCCCAAGGCTCCACCCCTGCAGCACCCACCCTCCTGGCTGGAGTATTTCCCTGTGTGCTGGGTGCCTTGGCAACAGCTGGGTACACCGCTCGCCTGACCCAATTTGAGCAGGTAGAGCGGGTGGTGCATCGGGCTGTTGCTCAGCCTCATCTTCCTGAGGCCTCCTTGAGAGCAGCGATCCTCACGCTGCTATGCTCTGAACTCCTGCATTCTGTACCAGGCAGGGTGCTGAGTGTTTTGCAAATGGTATTTCCATGAATCCTCTCAGCCGTCCGGAGAGGCACCAAAGCCAGAGAGGTGAAGCCATGTGCCAGAGATCACCCAGGTGGTAAATGGCAATTCGGAAATTAACACTTTTATCGTTCTGTAAACCGCCCTTGATTGTACGCATTCTGTATGCTAGGGGCTTGCCTAGCCCCTCAAATTAGATGATTATTTGAGGCCCTGCAGTCACCTACCCCATGGGCTGATGGCATTACCCCACTTACAGGTGAGGAAGCTGGGGTCAGGACAACTGAAGTGACTGGGTCTGTGCTACTCAGCTTGAAATTGCAGAGATGGGATTTGAATTTGGGCAGGCCCAGCTCTAAGGCCCTGTCTTGCCTTGAAGGCAGTGGGCTGGAAGCAGCTGCAGACCCATGTGACAACCCCAGACCTTTGAGAAAGGCTCCATTCCATGGATTGGGTAGTTCAGGAAAGTCCAGAGCTGAGCAGTTAGGAGGCACCATGGTGGGTTTCGTGAGGTCCAAGGAAGTGTGTCTCCAGGACCTTTCAGGGGGTGGGGCTGAAGTCACTGCTGTGGATTTGGGGCCAGGCCCAGGCTGGCACTGGGGCATGGTGAGCATTCGCCAAGGTCCCTGCCTGGAGGCCTCCCAGGCATATGTATCCACATGGCATCTGGGAGGCTTTCCCAGGGGTCCCGGGAGGGAGGCAGAGGTCCTAGCCAAGTCTGGTGAGTCGGGGAGCTGCCAGCCTGTCCAAGGCAGCAGCCCTTGGGCAGGAAGAATCCCAAACACCCAAGAGATCTCTGCTTGCAGCTGGCACCAGTCCTGTGTCTGCCTCATGCACGTGGCTGGTGGTGCCAGGGGAGAGGAGTACAAGGGAGGCACTGACTTACCTCATAGCAAGTCTTTTCTGGAGGAGATGGGCAGAGAGCATTTTCTCAGCCAACAGATGGGGAAACTGAGGCCTGCGGCAGAGAAGTGACTTACTAGGGCCACTTACAGGAGGAGCTGATGGCATAGCTGAGTGGACTTGGGCCTGGCTCTGACCTCTGTCCCCTGTGTCTTAGTAACTCTGTGTATGAAGGAGGCAGGCTGGGCCAGAACGGGGAGGGGGTCCTTCTGGGGTCCTCTTGTGCTCTGTACTTGGGTGCCAGACTGTCCAAGAAGCAGACAGCCTGTGACTTGGAGGCCCCTCCTCTGGCCTTTCTTCTTTGGTAGGGTTGAATCCTCAGTGGGCTTTTGATTTGGGCAGTCTTTGGTGGGCACGTGGCTGCCCACCACAAATATGCTGCCTGCCTTCCATGGCACGGCTGGGATGGTGGCCCTGGAGGCACGGGTGGGGTTCTTTTAGTGTGAAGAAGGCCTTGGCCAGGTCGGTGCAGCGCTGGGGGCCCCATGCCAGGCCCGGTCCCTGGGGAGGCCAGCCTGGTCGGGTCTTTCCTCACACTCCACACACACACACATGTGGCCAGAGCCTCCACCCGCCTGGTCCCTCACCCGCCCTTCTAGGAAAAGGCTGTGGAATGCTGCTTGAATCCACCTCCGGGGGAGGCCTGCTCGCAGGCACAGTGTGGAGCTCCAGGAGGGCAGGATGGAGGTGGACACAGAATTGTGTCCCTTGGGGCTGAGTGGAGCAGGGGCCGTGGAGGTTCGATGGGATTCTTAGATTGGCAGGGCACCCACTTTCCTTCACAGAGCAGGAGCTCTGGAGGCTGAGCACACTGGAGAGGGAGAGGAGGCTGGTGGGCACGTGCGCCTGTTCCACTTTCCCCGAACACACGCTTTGTCTTGGGCTTCTGGAGGTGATCATGATTAGACAGCCCTGTTTCCATGGAGCTGCCAGCTAGGTGGGGGCAGTGAGCTTGGTGGGCATCGTGAAAACTTCAGAATAAGGCAGATCTAGGGCATATCCTTCTGCATCCCACTGGATCCCAGCAGGCCAGCTGGGGAGGCATTTCTGTCCAGGTGTCTGTCCATTTATTTGACAGATGTGGATCAAGCACTTAACTCAGCCTGGGCATGGTCCTTGTCCTCATGTGGCACATCACTGAGATAGGGAGAGCTTCCTGGAAGAAGTGACCCTTCCTGGGAGCCTTGAAGGCAGAGGGGAATTGGACAGGAAAGAGATCAGATAAGCCTTTGGCATAGAGGCGCCTGGCCAACAGGCACTTGTTCCCAGGGTCAGGCGAGGAGCTGGGATATGGGGAGGCTGGAGGAGGGGATGGAGTAAGTTAGGGTAATGGGTGGCCGAACTGGTGTGTTCCTGGCCTGAGGAGTACCTACCCAGGGACAGTGGAGCCACGTGGCCTGGTTGCCAGGTGGAGAAGGTGCAGGGGCCTGACCTGCACCCAGGGAGGGACAATGGGAGTTGGCTGGCAGGTACTGCTGGCCTGGCGGTAGCAGGCAGAGGAGTAGGCAGATTGGAGAGAGGGCTGGCAGGCAGAGTGGGCAAGTGGGCTTCCTCAACCGCAGGGCTGGCATCATGCCTAGTTCTTAGTAAGTGCCGGGAGATGGATGGGGGCACAGTGGCCAAATGTAGCCAGGGTTTGTCGGCCCCTGCAGTGCGCCAGTCGTTTGTGATTGCATGAAAATCTAGACTTCCCATTTGTTTTAAGTTGGAAGATCTGGCCACAGTGCTGTGTGGCGGCGTTTGGCTCAAAGGGCTTTGCAGCTGCCTTTTGACGTGGGCTGCCCGCTTGAGTTCCCCTGACCCCGCAGCATGCCTTGGATGCCTGATGTGTGCTGCCTTAGGCCAGCCTGGTCTCCTGGGTGCCGTAGAAGGCCTTCCAGGTGCAGGCCGGGGGCACAAGGAGGCAGAGTGGCCTGTGGAGAGAAGTCCTGCTGGCAGAAGTGGGTGGGACTGGCTGGCCTCAGAGGCCAGCCGGGGCAGCGAGGCTGTGGTACCAAGCCATCTGCTGGTTCCGCGAGGTCAGACTATACTGCTGGTGGCTGCGGGGAAGCCTGAAGCTGCCATGACTGTGCCTGGCCTTGGTGTCTGCTCCTTGGACCTAGCCTTTGCTGCCAGCTGGCTACACCGTTGGCAGGTGCCACCCTGGCAGCCCCTGCTGCCTACCTGCCAGCCTGGCAGCAGCCCTGACCTGAGATGATCTGGCTTCATGGAGCCAGGCTATTTCCTGACGCCTGTTCCTTGCTTCAAGCTCCGTCCTGGGAGCTGCTCTGGCCAGAGGCTCTTAGCAGCAACCACATCATGTGCCTGAGGGCCCTGCTTGTCCGGGGGTGGCAGGGGGGCCCAGAGTCCCTTTGAACCCTGCTTGTTCAGTACCTGGGAGTCCTGACTTGCATTTGGGAGGCCCTACTTGCACCTTGGGATGGCTGCTGGCATGTCTGCTAAGGGTCAGGAGCTAACGGACTCTGTGTCTGACGTCTGGTGACTGCTATGCGGTGACCCTGCAGTCACTCGCTTGCTGCTGGAGACAGGCAGTAATATCTTAAGCACAACCAGTTTAGATGTATCCTCATCTTACCAGGGAGCCCCAGGAAGGTTTAAGCAGGGGAGAGACACCAGATTTGCTTAGAAAGAGACCCAGAACTAACGTAGGGTGGGGAGGGGGTATTGCTCTGTATTATCCACCTCCCTGGCAAGTGCTTTGGATTGTGGGGACTCCAGATATGCCCTGGGACCTGTCAGCCACCCACTATGAGGTCAGACTGCCGTCCGTGGCTCAGTAAGGCCCGAAGCTGCCCAACCTGTGGCTGGCTTCTGTGTCTGCATAGGGCTGTGGTGGCAAAGCTTGGGTCTTTGCCCTGAGCCTCTTTTGGCACCCAGGGCTTGGAAGAGCTCTCACATGCAGGCCTGAAGCTGCCTGTACCCCCACCCTACCCGGTCCTCTGTCCTGCCAGCCAGCTGGTTTCGGTGGCTGGGAGGAAGAGCTCTGACAGAGGCCTTTCTGCCTGCTTGTTCTGCCTTGCTGCTTCCCTGCCTCCAGGCCTGCAGGAGACGTTTCCATCCTGCTTCTGCCACTTGCTGCCTGTGTGACCTTGGGTAAGGGACTTGGCCTCCAAGCCTCAGTGACCGCCCCTGTGAAGCTGGGCTGCCAGTGCCTGCCTCCTGGTGCTCTCAGAGGACACGGTGAGATAATGTCTGTCAGACGCCCAGCACGGCTCCTGGCATACAGTGCACACGCTGCATGTGCTACAGTCTGTCCTCCTGTGTCCAGGCAGAGTTATGGCAGGGTCAGTGCCCCTGCATGGCCACTGGCACTCCTGTGTAGGCCAGGACTGATGAGGTGCTGCTGGGAGAGGACACTTTACACTCGGGGCAGGGGTAGGGGTGGGCGAGGAGCACACCGGGTGTCTGAGCTCGGGGTCCCCAGTGGGGTCTGCGTGTTTTCTTGTCCCTTGTTGGCTTGAACTTGCCCCACAGGGGGATGCTTGGCTGTGAGCCAGGGTGGGTTGGAGCGTCCCTGCTGGGTGGACCCAGGCTGGGGTGAGGGGCTTTTGGTGAGGGAAGAGGCCCTCTGCACAGCTGGCTCTGGGGCTCGCTCTGGCAGGCGGAAGACAGCCTCCACGGAGGCAGAGGGCACTGGTTGTCAGGCTGCTGGTGGGCTGGAGTGTGGGTGAGAGAGACAGCGGCCCCTCAGTACATGGGAGGCCCTGCCACTCCCGGCATCAGGCTGGCCTTGTCGGCTTCCACTGCTCCTCGCCCTTCTGGTTTCTGTGCCTTTGTTCCTGCAGTTGCCTCTTCCTCAAGTTCCCTTCCCCCACTTCTCTGCTCGCTGAATTTCTTCTCAGCCTAAGAGTCACCTCCTCCAGGAAGCCTTCCCTGGCCTCTTTTGGCCTTGTACATTCTCTGTGGGCCCTCATCTCAGGACACTGCAGTCTCTGTCTACATCTCTAGCTCATTCCGCAGATTGCGGGCCCTTCATGGGCAGGAGTAGTCCTTGCATCATTGCATCTTGGTTTTGGGGCTTCCTGCTGTGGGTTGGCATTGTCCTGGTGCTGGGGCTTTTCTCCCCTGGCTCTGAACCAGTGTGAGTGCTGGTGTGGGACCTCACTGTGGCTGCTGCCAGTTGCTGGACCCACCCCCCGCCCCCCATTCCCTCTTCAGTCCCGAGGTGTCAGTCTGTGTCAGGAGCAGCCTTCACTTGCATACTGGACAGCTGGGTGCCTCCACGGGCTCAGAGGCTGCAATTGAGAGGCAACTGGGGGCATCAATGGTTTGGGTGGGGTGGGCTCCTCTGCATGGGGCAGGGATGCTCATAGCAAGCAGAATGGGAAGGAGGAGGGGGCTGGGGCCTGACTCCAGGCACGGCAAGTGGACCTTGGCAGTTGCTTGATTTCCCTGTGACTGTGGCTAAAGGCCTTGTCCTCTCAGCCTCAGCTTCCTCCTCCATCAAACAGGGCTGCTCAGGAGGGCTCCCTACCCAGCACAGGGCCAGGCACCTGGCAACTAAAAACAGACTAACCCTGCCCAGAGAGGAGGTGGCCGGCTGGTGCTCAGGGAGGGCGGAAGTCTGGGTGCTAAACACTCTTACGTCTCACCACTTCCTCTCTGAGCAGACTCTGCAGGTGTGGGGCAGCATACCTGTGGCTCCCTGCTCCCCCTAGGCTCCCCCCAGACAATTTCTTGGGCACCTTCTGGGTGTGGGGCTCAGGCTGGGCCCTGGAGATGTGGCCCCCACCCCTGCAGGGCCCTCCAGTGAGGGGAGGTGTGCAAATCCAATCAGTGCTATGGCCACGGGCCCTAAGGAGGTGATGCTGGGCTCGGTTCTGGGGCATGACTAGGATTAGCAGGCGGCGGGTGGGAGAAGAGCAGCCTGCGGCAGAGGCACGGCAAGGGCGAGTGTGCTGAGCATGAAAGAGGGGCCGGCTGGCCTGGGAGGGAGCTTGAAGTCAGGAGGAGTCAAGGGGAGGGGTTTGATCTGTACCTGGAGGGGTGGGAGCCACAGAAGGTGTGAATCCGAGTCACATTTGTAGTTTAGAACCACCAAGGGCAGCCATGGGGTTGATTGCTTGGGGCTGCAGGTTGCAGAAGGGCAGGTGACTGTCAGCTGAGAAGGACGGGTTTCAACCTCTGTCATCATGGAATTACTCAAAACAAAACCCAAGGCATACTGTGCAGTGCTGAGGATGAACAAGCTGCCGCTACTCACAGCAGGAACCAGTCTGACAAACAATGTTGAGCAAAGAAAGCCGGAGACTAAAGAGTTTATGATGCGGCCGGGCGCAGTGGCTCACTCCTGTAATCCCAGCACTTTGGGAGGCCGAGGTGGGAGGATCATTTGAGGTCAAGAGTTCAAGACCAGCCTGACCAACAAGGTGAAACCCCGCCTCTACTAAAAATACAAAAAAATTCGCCGGGCGTGGTGGCGCATGCCTGTAATCCCAGCTACTCAGGAGGCTGAGGAGGCAGGAGAATCACTTGAACTCAGGAGGCAAAGGCTGCAGTGTGCGGAGATCGCGCCACTGCACTCCAGCCTAGGCGGCAGCGTGCGATTCTGTCTCAAAAAAAAAAAAAAAAGGTGTATGATGCCATTTATACAGAGTTCAAAAACCTTTCTGATGCAAGTCAGGGCAGTGCTGTCTTTGCTGAGGGGAGTCATGTCTGGAAGGACATTCTGGGGGCCTGTAATATTCTGCTGCTTGGGGACTGGTTTCATGGGTATGTTCTCTTTGAGAATCTGTGAGTTCTGCATGTCTCTGTGTCAGAAACAAGCCTCGAGATGCCCCACACTTTTGGGTGGTGCTGGGTGGATGCCTGAGTCCTCTAGACAAAAATGAGGCACGTTTTTGGGTGCCCGGAAGCCTGGAGGAGATCCTCGGGTGTTTTCCTTGGTCTTTTTGGTGAGGCAGCCTGAACCGTTCTGACCTGATAAGCATCAGTCTTGTTTATGAGGCAGTAACTCATCCTGGCAGCTGCAAACAGTCTTCTCTGGCTGGAGATTTTCCTTCTGCCTCTTGCAAACTCCAGCAGGGCCTGCTGGGCTGTAGGGCTTAGCTGTTCATGGGGAGGGTGGGCTCCTGAGGCTGCCAGAGAACTAGATTTCTGTGAGCTTTGCTTTCCTCATCTGTGAAATGGGATAATAAGGTCCTCCTTGATACTTGGGTGAAATGGGTTAATGCCTATTATGTGCCCCTCATAGCCCCTGGCATGGAGTACGGGCTCAGTAAAGGCTGGCAGCATTGGTATTCATCCAGGGCAGTTATTGTAAGGGAGCTAGGGGTGAGAGCAGAAAGGAAAGGTCCATATTCCTCCCTCTGTCCCTGTAATTGATTCTCTTCTCTCTTCCTGTGGTTCACCTATCCAGCAAACATTTGTGATTAGAACCAGGCCATTGCCTTGGCCAAGACAACCATCCCTGCCTGGGCCCAGAGCCAGGAGAGACTGTTAGGCACATTCATCTCTCAGAGGAGTGCTGAGCACAGTGGGGTGGGGGAGAATTGCCACTCTGCCTGTTCTGCCCTGAACCCTATCTTTGCGAAGGGGCATTTGACTGTGCTTTCCCCAAATCCCAGGAGAAGGCCTGACCTTGGGGTGTAGCAGCCTCTAAGGGTTTTTTATGTTGGCCACACCCATCTTGGATACAGGCAAGACCAAGGCCACGCTCTTGGGATGTGTCCCCCATGTCTAGCACAGGCCTGACGTGTAGTAAGTGCTCAGTACATATGTGTGGAGTCTGTGAATGACAGAGGAAAAGATTGGTCCAGGATTGGTCTGTGAGTCTTCAGGGAATCACGTGTCTGGGGAGGAGGTGGAGACCAGTGAGTCAGGGCCTCAGGCTCCAGCCTGATGCTTAGCCCGTGGCGGTTGGAATCTTGGGGAACTGATGAAGACAGCTAGGAAAACAGGTCTGAGTCTGTGCAGGGCTGGGAGGAAAAGTGACTTTGGTGGAGTGGTTCATGATTATCTCCTGGTCACCTCAGAAGTCCGGGGAGCCTTAAGGCATACTGTATGGATCAGTAGGAACAGCTGGGTGGCAGAGCCAGCAATGGCAGTGACCCCTGGCCCCTTGCACTCTGCAGAGAATATGGCCCTACCCTTCCATGAAGGTGGCACAAGAAGGCTTAGGGGAGCCCTTACGGGAGCAGGGGTGTGAAGGGCACTCATTTAGTCATTAGTTACTTACTGACCTACCGTGTGCCCAGCACCATCCTTGGGACAGGGGAAGCAGCAGTGAGCAAAACAGAGGCCCTTCCTCCAGCACCTCCACACTCTGGGAGACAGGAACTTATTAAGACCCAGGCCTAGAAGAGGAAACCCGCAGTGTGTAGGGGGTGCCCTTGGGATGGGCTGGGATGGAGGGTAAGGGTAGAGAGGACAGAGGCAGCCCCATGACTTGAGTCTAGTCATTCGAGGAGCCAGGCCCTGGGGATGGGAATCCGTTCCTCCTGTCTCTCCCCTTCCTCCTTGGGTGAATCAACCACCACCCAGGCATGAGTCAGCCAGGAGTGGCTCAGGCATGCCTAGGCCACCTGCTGGTCCCCCTCCCTGGATGTCCCAGCCAGGTTTAAGATCTAAGGAAGCCAGGCGTGGCGGCTCACACCTGTAATCCCAGCTACTCAGGAGGCTGAGGCAGGAGGATCATTTGAGCCCAGGAAACATAGTGAGACCCCTTAACTCAAAAAAAAAAAAAAAAAAAGACCCGGGGAAATATCCTGATCCATGGTCTTGGGGTGGAGAAGAGGGTGGGGGACTGGGTCAGGGGTTTTGTGTGACCAGCTTCCTGCTGGACCAGGGGAACTCAAGGTGCCTCTCGGTAGTTACTTCTGGAGGTCTAGTCCCTGCCCCCATTCAGCATGGGTATCCACTGTGCCAGGTCCTGTAGCAACTCCGTGAGACAGGGACAGAACCGTGACTGAGGCCCAGAAAAGTCAAGTGTCCAGTGGGTGCCAGAGCCTGGCCTTGAGCCCCAGTCTCTGCTTCCCGATGCCTTGTGGGCAAGCCTGCTGGGAGACTGGTGGGTGCGGGAAGGGAAGGCCCCTGAGCAGAGCCAGCCCCGAAGCTCTGTGTTTGCTGTGGGCATGGATCCTGGGGAGGGGAAGCTGCTACCACAGCCCAGCGTGACACCTATTGTGTCTTCTTGCTTTGAACTGCTGGGGTCTTGGGCCCAACCCTGGCATGGGAGCCCAGCTTGCAGCTCTGGGGTCAAGACAGCCGTGGCTTTAGGTCACAGCCCTCTCCCGGGCAGTAGACGTTGGGCAGGTGACTTCGCTGCTCTGGGGCCTCAATTGCCTTGGCTGTGATGGGGTAATGGGCTGACAGCACCCATCTCCTAGGGCTGGGTGTGGATTCTTGAGGTCAGGGAGAGTGCCTGGCTCGGTGCCTGACATGCAGCAAGTGTTCAGGAGATGGAGGGCTCATCTTTGGAACTTCTGCAGGGCCTGCCTGCTGGGGGGCATTTTCCCACCTCTCCCTCCTAACTTGGGACCTCCTAACATGGTCCCCGACACCAGCAGGTCTTGACAGATTTGGTCAGAGCCACACCCCATTGGCCCCACACTTTGACCCAGTGACCATCCCTCCCTTGGCATAAACCTGGTCTCAAAGCCTCTTCCCTGAGATTGAGACTCGAGGTGAAGGGTCAGCCCACACAGCACAGGGTCCAGGGTCGCTAGTGTGACAGATGCCCATGCCACAATCTCCGGAGAATGGCTGTACTGCCTTGGCAGATTTCCCAGGGATTCTGCAAGATCAGGAAGTGGAGGTGGGTTCCTGAAGGGGGGCCTGGGAGTACAGACCACCCCTCACCTCCCATGTGACCTGCAGCGAGTGCCTGGACTCCCCGAGTGTCTGTTTCCTGATCTGTGAAGTAGAAGCAGGAAGATGATGCTTGAGAATCACTTGGCACGCAGGAGGGTGCCTGGGAAACAGGAGTCAGGCTGGGCCATGCTGGGTGCCAGGGGCATCTTTGCCCAGGTGCATGAGATTCTTGGTTAAAGCCAGTAGTTTACTTTGGGTGCCTTCAATGGCCTGCTCGCCTCTTGGGCTGTAAGAGCAAGAGAGAGTGATCATTTGCATCACTGGAGAACGCCCAGGCGTTCACGGGGCGTTTGCCTGGGCAGTAGCTCAAGCCATCTGCACAACCTGACTCTGGGTACAGAGGACAGAGCAGGGCAGCCACTTGCCTGTGCTTGTAAAATAGGGATGCCCACACCTGCCTGCATGGGTTTTTTTTTTTTTTTTTTGAGATGGGGTTTTGCTATGTTGCCAGGCTGGTCTTGAACTCCCGGGCTCAAGCAGTCCTCCAGTCCCAGCCTCTTGAGTAGCTGAGATTACAGGTATGCACCACCATGCCCAGCTTGTGTGGGGTTTCCCTTGAAGATCAGTCTCAAGGTTGCTGCTTGACTGGTGAGCAGCAGGATTCAGACCTAGATGTGTCTGACTCTAGAATCCTTTCACCTAACCCTGACGCTTTCCCAGCAAGCCTGAATGACCTGTCTTCCCTCCACCCTGCGCCCATGCCCTGCCCCTTTTCCATCTTGGAGTTTCTGAAGCCCCAGTGGCTGTCCACTCTGCTTCTTTGGGTCACTTATGATGCCAGCCTCCCTCCCAGCCCACCCGCCAATCCCAGGCCACCACTAATAGGGGTGTCTTTGGCAGGGGAACAAAGATCGTTTTGGGGCTGCCAGGTGGCTGCTCTGAGTGCTCCAGTGTCGGCCAGAGTGGCTTGGCTTCCAGAAACTTCTTGCTGCCTCCTTGCAGGAGGAGGTGCTGGCCATGCTAGGACTGTGAGCTGCTCCCCCTGAACCCCTGGCAGGAGCCAGACGCTGCTGTGCTGCCACGCTGGCTCTTCAGCCCCTGGACGGACGCCTTGGCTGGTCCCCGGGGCAGGCTCCTCCCAGGCGGCTGTATTCTCTTCTCTTCGGGGAAGCACAAGGCAGATGTTGTCGATTTAAATTGTTTCCTTATTAGACTCTCGCTCTGGCCTGGGCTGGGTTTCATCAGCCGGGAACTCTGATTGCATCACTTTGCCGCTCACTCCTCCAGGAACCAGGCCAAGGGCTGGGAGAGCAGGCAGGGTGGGAGTGAGTGTGGCTGAGGGAGGGGCAGACGGATGGCAGGCGAGGGACTTAAGTGATGGACTTAAGTGATGGGGCCCTGCTCTGGGGGACCAGCACTGTCAGGAACCCAGGAGCACTGCTGGAACCTGGAGTTCCACACGCCTGTCGCAGCGCTACTGTCTCTTAGCTGGGTGCCCAGCTCCCTGCATCAGAATCACCTGGGAGCTTGTTTAAAATGCCCTTTTAAGGCCTGCAGCAGTGGCTCTCAACCAGGGTTGATTTGGCGATCTCTGGAGACATTTTCAGTTGTCACACCTGGGGCTGTGCTACTGGCAGGGTGCTGCTGAACATCCCGCAGCGCTCAGGACAGCCCCTCACAAAGAGAAACCCTGTCCTGTGGAGTCCGTGGTTCTGGCAGGGCTCACTGGGAATCTTCGTTTGTCATGAGCCAGTGGAATGTTTTTTGGTTTTTGGGTTTTTTTTTTTTTTTTGAGACAGAGTCTTGCTCTGTCACCCAGGCTGGAGTGCGATGGCGCGATCTTGGCTCACTGCAACCTCCGCCTCCCGGGTTCAAGCAATTCTCCTGCCTGAGCCTCACAAGTAGCTAGGATTACAGGCGCCCGCCACCAAGCCCGGCAAATTTTTGTATTTGTAGTAGAGGTGGGGTCTCATGTTTCACCATGTTGTCCAGGCTGGTCCCGAACTCCTGACCTCAGGTGATCCACCTACCTCAGCCTCCCAAAGTGCTGGAATTACAGGTGTGAGCCACTGCGCCTGGCTGCCAGTGGATATTTTTATCTGAGAACCCCTGTTCTGCTGGACCTCACCCCTCTCTCTTTGCTTGTGAGTTTGAGCACTTGCCCCCCCAGGGCTTCGTGCTGGGCACTCAGTGGAGGTGAGATGTGTGTCTCTGAGTACTGGAACTGGGAAGGTGAAGTGTTGAGAGTGGGCATGGGGTCAGGCTGGAGCCCTGTCACAGAGGTTGGACTGCCCCACTGATACCCGGATTCCCTTTTCCTGACTTTCTGCTCCTGTGAGGGTTGCCAGCCAGGCATGCACTTTTGCTCCAACTCTGAGGAGAGCCCCTGATAGGCCCATTTGACCCCTCTCTGTAGGGATCCTGTGAGCCTGGCAGCCTGAGGCCAGGAGGTGGCTCCCACAGCCCTACGGCACCTGGCCCCACATCACCCTGGTGATGGAGACCTGGGGCTGTCAAGGCTCTGGGATCTTCTTGTTGCACCTACTGGGCAATAATGCTGGATCAGGCTGGGGCCATGTGCTGGGGATGTGGCAGCGAACTGACCTCGGGACCACAGAGGCGGAATTCTCTGCATCCTCCCTCTGTTGAGCAGTGGAGAGAGGTGCTGTGGGACCACAGAGTCACCCCAACAGCCCCATGTGACAGGCAGGTCGTCCTTTTACAGATGAGGAAGTTGAGGCTCACCGAGATGGGGCTCCCCGAGTCACTTGGCGGCCTCTCCTCCTCACCAGCCTCATCCACCCCCTGACTTTCCAGGGAGGCTCTTCCTGGGAGCCACCTCCCTCCTTCTGGGTCTTCCCTGTGCTGTTCCCACTGCCTGGGACCTCCTTCCCCCCAGGTCTTCACCCAGCTGACCTCTGCCTGAGGTCCCGGCTCTGATGTCACTATCCAGGGAGCCTTCTCAGCCTCCTGCCACCAGCCTGCTCTGTTCACCGCCCTTGTAGCTCCTTCTCCTTCCTGGGAGACTGGCAGTGACTGCAGTCATTCCTGTGTAATGGCTGTCTCCCCCTCTCAACCAGGGGCTCCTCCAGGAGGTTGCTCGCATTGTGTCCCGCACCCCGAGCTGGCACCACAGTCAGTCCTCGTGGATGCATTGTGGAGGTCCCGGTCCGATTTGGGATACAGGTCCCTGTGTCTCCCCACACCACCTGGCGTGCTTGCTGGGATGGGTCAGAGGGTGGTCAGGTCACTGGGCAGCCTTCCCAGGGCCGGGAGAGCTCCTGGAGAGTTCTGCTGGGCCAAGGACACCAGTCTGGTGGGGTGTTCTGCTGTTTCCAGACAGCCCAGAAATAGCCAAATTCCACTGCTGGGATGGCCACAGTGGCTATGGTGGGTGCAGGGCTTGTCCCGCCTTGCTGAGATTTACATGTCTAATTGTATATCTTAAAGCTAAAAATGAAACCCGGTCTCTGTAATTACGTGTTCCTGGCAGCAGGGAGCTGGGGAAGCATGCCCTGCAACCCCAGGCCCGGGAGGGCCGTTCATCACTGTCTCTTCCCAGGCAGGCGGCCAGCCCTGCCAGCAGGTCCCATGTACTGCATGGGGTGACTCCACTTGGTAACTTGGGAGGACCCAGGCCTTGAACCAGGTGGCTGTGGGTTCAGATCCCTTTTGCTTATAAGCAGCCTTCCTAACCCATACCCTTTTCTCACTTTCAATTTAAATTTCAATTATGGAAACAACTCATGGGCAGAAACGAAGAAAGAGTCTCTGATAACCCTTCCACCCCACCTTTGGTCAGACCTGCTCTGAGCTCCCTGCCTGCCTTCTGGCCATTATCCCCTTATACCAGTGTGAATAAGCCGCTTGGCCAGAGAGCCTGAAGTCCAGGATTCTGGGTTAAAACAATCTCCTTCTCTGGACCTTGGTCCTATCATTTTAAAATTTCAGTTCTCTAGCCCAGACCTGGGCCACATTAGGGTAAATAGGTGGTGGTGGGCAGTAAGGAGGGTCCGTGGTCCTATGATTTCTTTTTTCTTTTTTTAATTGAGGTGGGGTCTTGTTATGTTGCCCAGGCTGGTCTCCAACCCCTGTCCTCAAGTGAGTCTCCTGTCTTAGCCTCCCAGAGTGCTGGGATTACAGGCATGAGTCACCATGCCTGGCCTGTTTTCTTAATAAACATCTTACTTATAATTTTTCTTCCTAGCTGCTCGTTTTCGTTTTTTTACACTTTCCTCTTTCTGAGACAAGCAGCTGGTTGTGCCTCTGGTCACTGGAGACATGTGTTGGGTACTGGCGTGCACAGCACCCAGCAGCCCAGGCCTGCCCTCCTAGCACTCGCAGAACATGGAGGTCACAGCCAGCTCTGGTGGCACTCAGCTCTCAGGACCCTGGGCCCTCCCTCCAGGGTCTCGTAGTGCTGGGGTGGGGTCGTTCTGCAGAGTGGCATTTCCACCCCAGGCCACAATGCAGTCCCCAGGACTGCCGGGGAGTGGGTTCCCTTCGGTCAGGTGTGCTTTAAGAAATGCTCACAATGGATACTTTCTGTTCAAAACGAAGGAAAAAAGGGGCACCATGTCCCCCATCTTCATCCTTTCTGTTCTTCCCTACTCACCCCAATCTCCAGACACTCCAGTGGCCAGAGGTGGCCTTCATTTGCAATTTGATGTGGGCATCTCCTGTTTTCTGTGTGCTTGTGGGCATTTACATATGTCACTTTAAAAAATTAAATAAAAATGGGGTCATGGAGATCCCCTTCTGCATGTTCCCTTCCTGCAGATCTGATGGGGCCGTCCCTCCCTGCTGGGGAGCACAGCTTGCCCTCCCTCCCCTCCTTCCCTTCTGGCGTTGCCTGCTGGGTGCCATCGGAGCAGTCCTCATTACTTCCCACTTTTGCCCAGTGTCTGCTGCTGTGACCAGTCGCATACACATGGACACCGTGGGGACTGCCCCTCCATACAGCCCCTCTGTAAGCTTAGGACCAAGGCTGTCTCTCCAGTCTCCCTGGCCCACGCCTGCCCCAGCATCCTCCGCCCCAGCTACACTGGCCCCCAGCTCCTCCTTAAACACGACAGATATTCCCACCCCGGGGCCTTTGCACTTGCTGTTCCTCGTGCCTGGATTGCTCTTCCCGTAGATATCTGTGGCCACTCGCTTCAGTCTTTGCTTAGATGTCACCTTCCCATGAAGACCTCCTCTGGCCCTCATTCCCTGGTGCCCCCATTGTCAGGGCACTGTCTGCCTCCTTCCTTGGTTCCTTTTTCTCTGTTGCACCCCAGGCTAGCTGGCATGCATTTGCCTGGTTTTGTCTGTCTCCCACCCACTGCCAGAGTATAAGCCCCTTGAAGGCAGGGATTTCTGTCTTCTCTGTTTATTGCTTGTGTTCCCAGAACCTTCAGCAGTGCCTGGCACCTGGTGGGGGCTTAATAAAAGGTTTCTGAATGGATCAAGGCTCTGAGATGTCCTCAATCCTGACCTGGCCAGCTCCCAACCTGGGGTTCATGGCTGCCTGCCTGGCATCCTCATTCCCGCCTCTCGTCATAAGCATCCCTCACCCCACCCTGCCTGAGCCTGTGTTCGTCTCCCCCCATGATCCCTGCCCCATGCATGGGACTTCATGCCACTTGCCTGGGGGTGCCCAGCTGCTTCCCACCAGAGGGGCCCGGGGGCTGAGGGGGAGGCAGTGTGGTCCCTGAGGCAGCTGCACAGCTGTGACACAGGGTCTGGACACAGATGGGGCTGGGGTCGAGACTAGCTCTGCTGTGACTTCGGATGAGTTACACAGCATTTCTGAGCCTCACTTTCCTCATCTGTAAAGTGGGCTGTGGTAGCAGTCACCTTTCAGTGTTGAAGAGTTCTGGGCCACACACAGTAGGCCCTCAGGAGGTGGCTGCTTCTGCTGTGTTTTTTTTTACACTTGCTGTGACCTCTGGCTGTGGGCCAGGGCGAGGCTGCTTGCCTCTTCCCATGGGAGTGGTGGCTTCTAATGGGTAATTGTTCAGAGCCCTCTAGAAACAGGAGGGAGGCCCAGTGGTGACCCTGTGAGCTCTTCCTTTGGAGGGGGGAATGTGCCTGTTACCTGAGCTAGGAGGGTTCCAGGTGGCTTTCTCTGGCTTGGCCCTGGAACTGCAAATGGGCCTTAGGCTTCCTGGCTGGCGTTCCACAGCAAACTCTCAAAAGGAAAGGGAGAAAGCCCACAATTCACTGTGAGCTTTTGTTCCCAGACACTAATCCCAATTCCACTGGGTGTTTCAACATGCCCAGAGCACCGAGCTGCCTCCCCAGGCCTCCAGCAGCTGCTTCCAACCCTAGGTGAAGTGCGGGGACCCGTGGCCACTCCCCAGCCTTCCCCCTTTCAAGCTTGGGCCTCCTCTGGCTGCCTGGGAAGTGTCTCTGCTCTCTTTGCCCTTCCATTCTCCTCCTCTGTGGCTGTTCTCAGCCTCTGCCTAAACCACAGTCCACAGGGGCAAGACAGAGCCGCTGTCAGAATCAGATGCAGTCTTCTCACACCCATGAGGTCTGGCAGGACCTGCCCCTGTTCCTTCACCCATCTCATCCCCTCTGATCTCCCCCCAGCTCCTCTTCAGCCACTGTCCTCTGCACTAGTTTTCCACCTGCCAAGTGTGTTTCTGCCTCAGGGCCTCTGCACTTGCTGCTCCCTCACCTGGAGGGCTCTTCCCCCGTCTTTGCTCAGTCCCCACTTCAGTCCAAGCCTTGCTCAGATGTCACTGCCCTAAGGGCCATCCCTAACCCCCCACCTGAAGCAGCCACACCTCATCTCTAGCTGCACTCCCCACTCACCTTCCCTGTGGTGTTCTCCATTTTTCTATTTATCTGACCTACCATGTATTTAACAGCTTTATTGAGATATAACTCACATATCACATAATACACCCATTTAAAGTGTACAGTTAAGTGGTTTTTAGTATATTCACAGTTGCACAACCATCGTCACAACCAATTTTAGGACATTTTCATCACCCCAGAAAGAAATCCCATACCCATTAGCAGTTACTCCTTTTCCCCTCAAGTCCCCAGTATTAGTCTGTTCTCACACTGCCATAAAGAAATACCCAAGACTGGGTAATTTACAAAGGAAAGAAGTTTAATTGACTCACAGTCCCACATGGGTGCCGAGGCCTCAGGAAAGTTACAATCATGGCAGAAGGCAAAGGGGAAGCGAGGACCTTCTTCACATGGCAGCAGGAGACAGAAGCAGCAGCAAAGGGGAAAGAGCCCCTTATAAAACCATCAGATCTCATGAGAACTCACTCACTCATGTTAACAGCATCGGGGAAACCACCCCCACGATCCAATCACCTCCCACCAGGTCCTTCCCTTGACACGCGGGGATCACAATTTGAGATGAGATTTGGGTGAAGACACAGAGCGAGACCATATCATCCCCCATCCCCTGGCAGCCACCAATCTAGTTCCTGTCACTATGGATTTGCCTATTCTGGACATTTCCTATAAATGAGATAATAAACTCTCTAGTTCTTTCTGGCTGGCTGCTTTGATTTAGCTTCATGTTTTCAAGGTTAATCCCCAGTTAGAAGTGTATCATTTCTCTTTATTGCTGAATGATACACGATTGTATGCATAGAACACATTTTATTTGTCCATTTACCAGTTGATGGACATTTGAGTTGCTTTCACTTTTTGGTTATGAATAATTCTGTGATGTACATTTGTGTACAAGTTTTTGTGTGGACACATTTCATTTCTCTGGGATATATACCTAGGGGTGGAATTGCTGGGTCATATCATAACTCTATGTTTCACCTTTTGGGGAATTGCCATACTGTTTTCCAAAGGGGCTGCACCATTTTACATTCCTACCAGCAGTGTATGAGGGTTCCAGTTTCTCCACGTCTTCACCTTTGATTCTAGCCATCCTAGTGGGTGTGAAGTAGTATCTCATTTTAGTTTTGATTTTCATTTCCCTAATAGCTAATGATGTTGAGCATCTTCCTGTGTGCTTGTTGACCACTTGTGTATGTTCTTTGGAGAAATGTCTATTTGGATCCTTTGCCCATTTTTAATTGGATTTTTGTCTTTTTATTGAGTTGTGGGTGCTGTTTATATATTCTAGATACCAGTCCCTCATATATCTGATTTGCAAGTATTTTTTCTTATTTTGTGGTTTGTCTTCACTTTTTTGATGATGTTCTTTAGAGTGCAAAAGGTTTTTTTGTTTGTTTGTTTTGTTTTTTCGTCTTTTTTTTTAAGATAGGGTTTCGCTGTGTCACCCAGGCTGGGGTGCAATGGTGTAATCACAGCTCAGTGTAACCTCAGACTCCTAGGCTCAGATCATCCTCTTGCCTCAGCCTCCCAAGTAGCTGGGACTACAGGCGTGCACCACCACTCCTGGCTAATTTTAAAATTTTCTGTAGAGATGAGGTCTTGTTGTGTTGCCCAGGCTGGTCTCAAACTTCTAGCCTCAAGTGATCCTCCCACCTTGGCCTCTGAAAGTGCAGGTGTGAGCCACTGTGCCCCACTAAAAGTTTTTAATTTTGATGACATTCAATATATCTATATTTTTCTTTTATCACATGTACTTTTGGTATTATATCCAGGAAATAGTTGCCTAATCCAAGGTCATGAAGATTTACCCATATGCTTTTTTTCCACATTTTATAGTTTAGCTTTTACACTTAGATCTTTGATCCATTTTCGGTTAATTTTTGTATATAGCATGAGATGGATAGCCCCCCGCACCACCCACCTCACACACGCACTTCATTCTCCTGCATGTTGATATCCAGTGTCCCAGCAACATTTGTTGAGAAGACTATTCTTTTTCCCACTGAATTATTTTGGCACTGTTGTCAAAAATCAATTGACCATAAAAGTGAAGGTTGGTTTCTTTTTTCTGAAACAGTCTCCCTCTGTCGCCCAGGCTGGAGTGCAGTGGTGCCGTCTTGGCTCACTGCAACCTCCGCCTCCTGGGTTCAAGTGAGTCTTGTGCTTCAGCCTCCCAAGTAGCTGGGATTACAGGCACATGCCATCATGCCTAGCTAATTTTTGTATTTTTAGTAGAGATGTGGTTTTGCCGTGTTGGCCAGGCTGGTCTCTAAGGTTTATTTCTAAACCTTTGTAAACTGGATAATCTCAGTTGTATTCCATTTGTGTCTGTCCTCATGCTAGGACCACCTTTTCTTGATTATTGTAACTTTGTAGATATTTTGAAATCAAAAGTGTGAATTTTTAAATTATGTTTTACTTTTTAAAGATTATGTGACTATTCTGGTCCCTTGGATTTCCATGTAAAGTTTAGGATCAGTTTGTCAAGTTCTGCCAAGAAGCCAGCGTGGGGCTTTGATAGGGATTGTGATGAATTTTAGAACTATTTGGGAGTATCATCTTAACAACATGTCTTCCAATCCATGAGCATGGGATGTCTTTCCACTTATTTAGATATTTAATTTCTTTCAGCAATGTTTTGTAGTTTTCCAGAGTGTGTATTTTGTACTTTATTAAATTTATTCCTATGTATTTTTTTCTTTTTGATGCTGTTGTACATGGAATTGCTTTCTTCTTTTCACTGTAAATGTTTGCCAATATATAGAAAGAATTGATTTTTGTATATTGATCTTGTATCCTGCAACTTTTCTGAACTCATGCATTTTTATTTTTATTTATTTATTTTTTTGTTCTTTGTTTGTTTGTTTGTTTGAGACAGGGTCTCACTCTGTTGCCCAGGCTGGAGTACAGTGGTTTGATCTTGGCTCACTGAAACTTCTGCCTCCTGGGTTGAAGAGATTCTCCCATCTCAACCTCCCGAGTAGCTGGAACTATAGCTACCTGACCTCAAGTGATCCATGCCCACCTCGGCCTCCCAAAGTGCTAGGATTACATACATGAGCCACCACACCTGTAATCATGTATGAGGCCAGGTATCATGTATTGTGGCCCATGCCTATAATCCAGCACTTTGGGACGCCATGGCAGATGGATCACTTGAGGCCAGGAGTTCGAGACCAGCCTGGCCAACATGGCAAAATCTCATCTTTACTAAAAACACAAAAATTAGCCAGGTGTTGTGGTACATGCCTGTAATCCCAGCTACTCAGAAGGCTGAGGCACGAGAATCACTTGAACCCAGCAGGTGGAGGTTGCAGTGAGCCGAGATCATGCCACTGCACTCCAGCCTGGGCAATAGAGTGAGACTCTGTCTCAAAAAATAATAATAATAATAATGGCCAGGTGTGGTGGCTCATGCCTGTAATCCCAGCACTTTAGGAGGCCAAGGGGGGGCAGATTACATGAGGTCAGGAGTTCAAGACCAGCCCGGCCAACACAGTGAAACCCCGTCTCTACCAAAAATAGAAAAGTAAGTCGAGCGTGGTGGTGGGCACCTGTAATCCCAGCTACTCGGGAGGCTGAGGCAGGAGAATTGCTTGAACCCGGGAGGCAGAGGTTGCAGTGAGCTGAGTTTATGCCCTTGCACTCCAGCCTGGGCAATGAGAGCAAAACTCCATCTCAAAAAAATAAATAAATAAAACAAAATAGTTTTTTAGTGTATTCCTTAAGGGTTTTCTGTATAAAAGATCAAGTCATCTGTTAATATAGTTTTAGTTCTTCCTTTCCACTACTAGGTATTTTTCTTGTTTATTGGGTCTTCTTCTTTCTCCTCCCACCAGAATGTAAGCTGGTTACTGCTGTGGTCTCAGTGCCTAGAATAGGGCCTGGCACACACTGGTGCTCAGTTGTTTGATGATGAATGAATCATCATCATGAATGAATGTATAAGTGGAGCCAGCATGACTGGGCTCAGGTGATGCCCCCAGCCTAGGGCCCCCACTCCCGTGGCACCTGCCTATAGGGATTAGATCTGTCCCTTCCTCCCGTCTTCAGCCCTGACCTTTTCTGCTTGTCCCCAGTCTTGGTTGCAGAGGGTTGTTGGAGCTCACCCTCCTAACAAGCTAGGTGCATTCTGGTGACATCACAGAGCCTTCACCAGGCCAGGCACTTCGCAGGATTTGTTTCACTCAGTGCTCCCACAACAGTGGCCACGACAGGGGCGGTGTGCCCCAGTGAGTGTGCAGGGTATGGCCCAGGTCTGCCTGCGCTGTTGGCCCTTGTCACCGCCTTGGCAGGAGCACAGGGTAAGCCTTGGTCACATCCTCAAAGCCTTGTGGAGCCTGGAGGGGGCTCCTCATAGAAAGTGAGGCTTAGGGGCTTTCATTGGCTAAGGAAACGGGACTCCCTCATTCATGCTGTTTCCTCTCTCTGGAACTGTCTCCTCCACCTGGTTACTCCCCAGGCTCATTCTATCCTGAGCTTGAATGTCACCTTCCCTGATTCACCCGTTCCCCCACCCTCTCCTGGTGACACTGAGTCATCACTGGGTAAATACAGTCTGCAGTGGCTCATCCCAGTACCTGCTTGGCACTTAGAGACCTGAGCGGTGCCTCGGGGCAGAGCAGGGTACTGCAGGCCCCACAACGCCACGGGTTCTCCTTGCCAGGCTTTCCCGGGCTCCTGAGCCAAAGTGGCGACTGAGAGCCCTGACTCTGAAGTAATACAGTCCTGGGTTTAAATCCTGCTTTGTCAATCACTGGGGATGTGAGCTCGAGTGGCGGGTAGGGTGGCCTTCTCTTGGAGCTTCAGTGCCCTCAGCAGTAGAAGGGGTGGCATAGAGCCCACCTTGCGAGGCTGCCTTGCAAAGCAAACCTGGCGATGCTCAGGGGAGGCTTGGCTGCAGCCCTCTCTGACCCTCTGCCCTGAGGCCTCGATCTGGCAGTTAACCCACTCTCCTCGGGTCACTTCCTTAGCTGTCCTCTTGGCGGTTCTGGTTAGGTGGGATGAGCTGGAGATAACGTCTCTCACACTGTCTCCTCCCTTCCCTGGCCGCCCCTTCCTGAGCATGGGCTCTGCCAGGCAGGCTGTATGGAGATGGGGAGCTGCTCGGGGATGCATAGCTCGGTTCTGCCACGTGCCGCTGCCACCCCCAGATCCTGCCAAGGCCCCCGCAGCAGTTGGGAGGGGCTTGGATGAGCTGCTGCCACTGGCTCCCACTCACCCCCAGAGCACAAAGCATCTCTCCAGTAAAGGGGTGCTGAATTTTTCAGCATGGTCATGCTCTCCAACTCAGGAGGAACCGGGGGGCTAGAAGACCAGAGCCCTCTGCTTAGTGTTGGTGAAGCTGAAGCCCCCAGGTAGCTGTCTCCGCACCCAGAGTCCAGCTGCTTGGGTTAATCCCCATTCTGCTCTTACCTGTGGTGGGCCTCAGGTGAGGGTCTTAGCCTCCGGGCCCCCGGTTTCTTTGACTGGGGATTGAGCTGATGATGTGGCTGCTCTAGACAGAGGTTGGAAAGGTTTGGCATGACCCCCTTTCTCTGGCACTTGGAGCAGGCTCCAGGGCCTGCTGGCTCTTGTGAAGTTCTTTGAACAGCGCCTGGCACATGGGAAGCACTGTGTGGGCATCGGCTATTGTTACTATTGCCATTGTTGTTATTAGTGATGAAGAAGGGGGCTCTGGAGTCAGGAGGAACCAGGCTTCAGGCCCAGCTCAGCTATCTACTGGCTGGGAGGTGTGGGGCAGCTTCCCTGGCCTCGGTTTCTTCATCTGTGAAATGGGCTGAGTAGTCCAGCCTAAGACCGCTGTGAGGGTCACGAGGCAGTTGGCAGAGCCTGGCTTTGGAGGAGGTAATGGCAGTGCAGGGAACTGCCCAAGGTCTCAGAGCAAGGTGGCGGGAGCAGCGCTGGGGGCAGAGGGAGGCTCTGCAAGTTGCCAGGCTTCCTGGGGAGGGACAGCTGCCCTAGCTCACCTCACCCCTGCCTTGTGTTTGTCTCATTTTTACTACGTTTTTGCTGTTGTTTTTACAACAACTACACGAGTACATTCTTGTGGTGAAAACACAGCTACTTTGTGACACAGAGTGAAAGTGAAGCTTCCCACCGCCTCACTCCCAATGGGCAGGGCTCTTGCCATGTCCCTGGTACCACATGGGGTCCCCTGGCGCGGATGTGTGTGCCTGTGCTCACCTGTCGCCTCTGGCCCGCAGGGAGGAGGTACAGGAGAACTGCGTGCGGTGGCGAAAGAGGTTCACCTTCGTGTGTAAGATGAGTGCTAACCCGGCCACCGGCCTGCTGGACCCCTGTGTCTTCCGCGTGTCTGTGCGCAAGGTGAGGCCAAGGGCGCATGTGGGGCTGCTGGGCTGGGCTGTAGGCCCCTCCCCTCATGAGTCCGCACCCCCAGCTGAAAATGGGGTGAGTTGCTCTGCCCCTTGCCCTCCTCCCCTCAGATCTGCGGGGACTGGGGGAGATGCATGAGGTCCCTGGGATTCCCCAGTCAACTTGCTGCTCGTGTCTCCCTCCCTGTGCAGGAGCTGAAAGGCGGGAAGGCTTATTCCAAGGTAAGAGGGGCTGTGTGAAGGGGTAGTGGGATGGAATGGGGGGCGGCACGGGACAGGCACAAGGGAAGCCTCCAGCCCCTTCTCTGCCACAAGCAAGAGACACTCAGCCCTACCTGAGATATGTTATTTTTTAGAAATATCTTTATTGATGGCCTTTGCACTCAATATAAAGGCGGCATGTGGTTGTTGCAATATAAGTGGTACAGAAGTTCACAGAGCAAAAGGGCCAGTATCTGTCCCCTTTCCTCTCTCCAGGCTTCTTTCTGGGACCCCATTATTGGGATAGATTAAGACCTTTCCAGACCTTGTAAGAAGAAAAAAAGGAAATATACCATACAAAGAGAGCAGCAAATAACATGTATGCATGTGGTTTAAAGAAATGCAAAATGAGCACCCTCTGTGTGTACTGAAGTGCATGCAAACAATATGATTTTTTTTTTCCTCTGGAGACAGAGTCTTGCTCTGTCGCCCAGGCTGGAGTGCAATGGCACAATCTTCGCTCACTGCAACCTCCCACTCCTGGGTTCAAGCAGTTCTCCTCCCTCAGCCTCCCGAGTACGGCTGGGCATGGTGGCTCATGCCTATAATCCTGGCACTTTGGGAGACTGAGGCAAGCAAATTGCCTGAGCTCAGGAGTTCAAGACCAGCTTTGACAATACGACAAAACCTCGTCTCTACTATAGATACAAAAAAAATTAACCAGGTGTGGTGGTGCACGCCTGTAATCCCAGCTACTTAAGAGGCCGGGGCACAAGAATCGCTTGCACCCGGGAGGGTAGAGGTTACAGAGAGCCGAGATCGCGCCACTGCACTCCAGCCTGGGTGACAGAGTGAGACTCTGCCTCCAGATAAATAAATAAATAAACAGATTTGCAGCTTGGTTTTTTACTTAATCCATCCTGGGCATCTTTTTGTGTTATCACAAATTTCCATGTGCTTTCTAATGGCAGCAGTGTCCCATGGCATGGCTGGCGATGGTTGACTCAGCCAGCCCTGCTGCTGGACATGTGGATTGTTACGAGGGTTTCACTGTACCCACAGACAGTTCAGCCCTACATAGTATTAATAAGAGCTTTTCTACTGGGCAAAGAGAGAGAAGACAGCTCTGGCTTTGAATAAGCCTGCTCTGCCTTCCATCCCTCTTCTGCATGGTGGACTCTTGGCCTCCCCTCCTCAGCTCCTGGGAGACTTAGCCCAGTGGCAGGAGGGTGGGCTTCATCAGCTGGGAGGGGAAATGCCTTCGCCTCACCTCTCACCCGAGGGAGGTGCTGTACAGGGCGCGGCCCTTCCCACTGACCGGAGCTCAGGAACTCAGCCGGCTGGGCCGTGCACTCTGCCCTGGCCTGGGGCGCTGACGTCCCTCTCCAGAAGCAGAGGACAATATGGCTAGAACCAGGCTGTGGAGGGTGCTGTCACAGTGGAAATTTCTCTGATTCACATGGGTGAGGACAGTTGTGTAGCCAGGAGAGGAATTACCAGCAAACACCTGGGAGCATCTCGCCTCCACTGGCAAACATTTACCAGGCACCCAGCACGTGGCAGGCACTGCCAGGCCCCTTCCCTTCTGTTCTGTAATTGAACTCCCACTGCAGGCTTTACTCCCATTATACACAGGAGGAAACTGAGGCCCTGAGAAGTGGCTGGACGTGGCGCTGATCGGGCCTAGTTTCAGTCCTGTCTCTGTTGGGTTAGCTGTTTGGCCCTGGGCAAGCTTCTTCCCCTCCCTGAACTTAGTTTTCTTTTTCTTTTTTTTTTTGAGACGGAGTCTCGCTGTCGCCCAGGCTGGAGTGCAGTGGCACGATCTCGGCTCACTGCAAGCTCCGCCTCCCGGGTTCACGCCATTCTCCTGCCTCAGCCTCCCGAGTAGCTGGGACTACAGGTGCCTGCCACCTCGCCCGGCTAATTTTTTTTGTATTTTTAGTAGAGACGGGGTTTCACCGTGTTTGCCAGGATGATCTTGATCTCCTGACCTCATGATCCGCCTGCCTCGGCCTCCCAAAGTGCTGGGATTACAGGTGTGAGCCACCGCGCCTGGCCTCTGCGAACTTAGTTTTCTCATCTGTAAAATGGGGATCAGTCTGAGTCCATGGCGGGGCTAGGATCTGAATCCAATTCCCTGATTCTGGAGCGTGTGCCCTGAACACTGCAATAGAGACTTGCAGGCAGCAGTTACTTGACACCCATCCCTGATTGGTTCGGTTGGGTTCAAACATTGGTTCAAACATTTCATCATCTATCTCTTCTGAGCCTGTTGTATCTGGAGCAGAGCTGGGCAGGAGATGGTAAGCAGAGGCTCTGGGGCCTCCTAGAACCTTTGCAGAGGGAACTGGAGATGTCTTCCAAGTCCCCAAGCCTGGCACCACCTCGTCTCAACCTCACTTTCCCCTCCAGGTCTAGCAGACTTGGCCACCATCCACAGGGCCTTCTTAGTGCATGCCCTCTTTGCACTTACTCCCACTTCCCTCCCCATCCCTCGATCCTCTGTACAGAGTTCCCGAGGGCCTGTTCAGACCCTGAGCTCTGCCCAGTAGCCCCTCACTCTGGCCTCTACCAGGGCGCCTTCCCTGGGGCTCCTGCTCATCCTGCAGTGCCCCTCCCTTCCCAACCCCTGTGGGGGTGTCCCATCACTTTCCCCAGCACTCACTTCCCACAGGCCTTCCCTCCTCCCCTGCCTGCTGACCCGGCAGCTCCCGACAGCACGGCCTTGTTTCCCAGGGAACAATGCATCTGTGTCACGGACAACAATGTCCTTTCATGTCAGGCGCACTGGCCCCGGTGCACGCCGGGACGTGGCACAAAGGGTGCTTTGTGCAGCTCAGGGATGTGAGCTCCTGGCTTTGCCATGTTGGTGCTGCCGACCCGGGGCCTCTGTCCTTGGGTCCCAGTTATGCAACAGTCAGTCGAGGCTGTGGGGCGGGCCCAGGGGCTTTGTCTGTCTCCCTCCCCAACTCTTGCCAAGTTACCCTTCTGGGCTTCTGCCAGCCAGGAGCCCACACTCCCTCAGCCCTCCCACACGCTCCTCTTACCTCCTAGCTGGGCTTCGCTGACTTGAACCTGGCAGAGTTTGCGGGCTCGGGCTCCACGGTGCGCTGCTGCCTGCTCGAGGGATATGACACGAAGAACACTCGCCAGGACAACTCCATCCTTAAGGTACCAGGGATCCTGCCACCTCTGCCACCCTGACCACGGGATGGGGACAAACCAGGCTGCTCATCAGAACCCCCTGGAGGAGGGTTGTTAAAAATACAGGCCTTACCTGAACAGGTAGACATCGGGAAGGTGCGAGCCCTGGAATCAGGAAACCACTATCAGAGGGAGGCCTGGCTCCGCTGCTGGCCTCAGTTTCCCCATCAAGGTCAGGGAGGGGGCCCTGACAGTCTCCAGGGTTTGGCAAGCGCCTGCAGTGGGTTCACGTCATGCTGACTGCATGCCCTCTCTTCTCTCGTGGTCCCCTGACAGCAGCCCCATGAGCCGTGGTATCTTTGATTAGTCCCAGCTTCAAATGGGAGGGAGTTAAGGTACAGACGTTAAGTCATTTGCCTGGAGTCACAGACAGAGCTGGCACCTGACCACCAGCCAGTTGACTTCTTGGCCCAGCTCCTAACCCTTCCCCAAGTGACACGCGGTAGCCTGGCCCCCAGTGGATTATCAGTGAAAATGATGGCTGCTGAGGGCCCCGGGGCCAGGTTTCCGGTGGACAGGGCAGCCCCACCCCCAGGCAGCTGCCTCGTTGGCCTTTTGGGAACAGAAATGTCTGGGTGTCTGTCACCACCAGCACACCTCTCTTCCTCTGTTTCCACACCTTCCACCTGGCCGGGAAAACAGGCTGTCCTAACAGCGCCTCTGCAAGGGGACCCAGAGAGAGCCTGTGGTATCTGGAGCAGAGCTGGGCAGGAGGTGGTGAACAGGAGCTCTGGGGTCTCCTAGACCCTTTGCAGAGGGAACCGGAGATGCCAGAAAGGGTCCAGGCTGATTGTCTGGGAGCTGGAGCCTTTCAGCCTCAGTCAGGCTGAAAAGCACAGGCACAGTAGCCCTGTGCACCTCAGGCCAGATCAAGGGAGCCTGGGGGCCAGGTAGCCTTGGGTTGAAAGGAAGCTCCTCCACGTCCTGTCTGCAAGGTCTTGGGAGTCACTTCCCCTGTCTGAGTCTTGGTTCCCTCATCAACAGCCTTGGGTTCGCTAGGATGTGTTCATGGCCGAGTGAATAAGCCATAGAAAGCCTCAACCTAGTGGTCACCCTTTCTCTTTTTTTTTTTTTTTTTTTTTGAGACACAGTCTCGCTGTCACCCAGGCTGGAGTGCAGTGGCACAATCTCAGCTCACTGCAAGCTCCACCTCCCAGGTTCATGCCATTCTCTTGCCTCAGCCTCCCGAGTAGCTGGGACTACAGGCGCCTGCCACCACACCTGGCTAATTTTTTGTATTTTTAGCAGAGACGGGGTTTCACCGTGTTAGCCAGGATGGTCTTGATCCCCTGACCTCGTGATCCGCCCGCCTCGGCCTCCCAAAGTTCTGGGATTACAGGCATGAGCCACGGCGTCCAGCCGAAAGCCTCAACCGAGTGGTCACCCTTTCATAAGTGGTGGCCTCAGGATCTGTGCCCCTCTTTCCCACCTGCTCATCCTCTGCCTTTCACTCCATCTCAGCCTAGATTTTAGGGCCCAAATCTTGCCACATTTGGGCTGTTGTTAGTTTGCAATGGCTTCATGCTTTTTTGTCAGACTTTCACCAAACCCTGCCCGCCACCTGCTGTGCCAGGCCCCATGAGCCCTCTTCCCTCTCCTGCCTGCTCGGTTGAGCTCTGTGCTACTTACATAGGGCCGGGGGTGAGTGTGTGGAGAAGCTCACTGCCTAGGCCTGTAGCTGGCGGCAGTCCACTCACTCTGCCAGGCGCAGGGCTGAGCCCAGGCCTCACCTTGCTATGCCCTCCCCTCTGGTCTGCCAGGCAGGCCTTGGTACCATCTCTGTCCTCCACACAGGGAAACTGGGCTCAGAGAGGTTAGGTGGCTTTGCCAGAGCCCCCAAGCCAGGAGGGGGCAGAGAGACAGGATTGGAGTCCAAGCCCTTCTGAGGCCAGAGCCGAAAGGCTGCAGGGGGCCCTGCGCCTAGGCGGGCTGTGGGTGGCCAGGGCATGGCTGATTGCTCCCCTCGCCACAGGTCACCATTGGCATGTTCCTGCTCTCTGGAGACCCCTGCTTCAAGACGTGAGTGCTGGCACAGGCCTAGGGAGCGGGTGGGAGCCCAGTCCTGGGCACTAGGGGTGGAGGAACAGGGATTCTGGGTGTCCTGTGTTTTCGTCTGGTCCTGAAGCGGGGCACCCTAGTCACACCTGTCTGTCTTCCCAAGGCCACCATCTACTGCCAAGTCCATCTCCATCCCAGGCCAGGATTCCTCCCTGCAGCTGACATGTAAGGGTGGTGGGACCAGCAGTGGTGGCAGCAGCACCAACTCCCTGACTGGGTCCCGGCCCCCCAAGGCCCGGCCCACTATTCTCAGCTCAGGTACAGTTCCTCATCTGTCTGCCCCTCCCCTGCTAGCGGCCCGAGGGGTTTACCTCCATGTCATGCCCAGGTCCCCAGGGAGACGCTGACTGAGGGGAGAGTGATGGTGGGAGGGTGTTTGCAAGCTCCTGCTGGGCTGATGAGATCTGATCACCTTGTGCGTGCTGGCTATGGTGCTGGGCCCTGAGATCACAGCAGTGCCCTGGACTGAGACTGATGTGGCCTTCCCATCCTCATGGCCCTGCAGTCTAGCAGGAGAAACAGGCCTCGATCAAGCCATAGATAAATGCATGTCTACCTGCAAACAAGATAAAAGCTGGGGAAGACAGGCCTAGAAGGTGGGATCCATCCGGGGCCAGGAAAGGCTTCCCTGAGGATGTGGTGTCTGAGCTGTATTCGGGGGTGAGGCACAGTATACCTGGCAGAGGGACATGCTGGGAGCTCTTGCTCTCCCACGTGCTCTATGACCTTGACTGGCCAGTTTGCGTCTCTCTGTCTCAGTGTTCTTTGGAAAATGGGATTGGTAATAGCAATTACATCCCAGGTCACTGTGGGGATTAACTGTCCACATGTGGGCACCTGCCCAGCACATGGTAAGCACTCAGTGGGCACTCTGTTTTTTGTTTTTGTTTTTTTAGACAGAGTCTCGCTCTGTCGCTAGGCTGGAGTGCAATGGTGCAATCTCGCCTCACTGCAACCTCTGCCTCCCAGGTTCGAGCATTTCTCCTGCTTCAGCCTCCCGAGTAGCTGGGACTACAGGCGAGCGCCACCATGCCCATGCCCAGATAATCTTTTTTTTTTTTTTTTTAGTAGAGACAGGATTTCACCATATCAGCCAGGATGGTTGCCAGGATGGTCTCAATCTCCTGACCTCGTGATCTGTCTGCCTCGGCTTCCCGAAGTGCTGGGATTACAGGCGTTAGCCACCGCGCCCGGCCAGGCACTCTGTTTTCATTAAATTATCACTGGTACTAATGTTATGAAAAATGTGAACGAGCCCCAACCCCCAGAGGAGATGGCGTGGCAATTAGGAGGAGGGGGTGCTGCCAGGACAGGAGGCTCTGGCCTGCCCCCAAGTGTTTGCTGGGCCCCCTCAACCCTAAGCAGGGCCCCCAGAGGTATGAGCCTTGGACCTCCCCCAGGCTGATTAGTGAGCAAGGCGTCACGCGACAACCCTGATTTGTCCCACAGAATCAGTTAGAGCACAGGCCTCGTGTGGCCCAGCAGATGCTTGCCGAGTGATTCTGCCTCTGGGAACTGAGAGCGGTGAGGGACCCTCTGACCTCAAGGGCCCAGCCTTCCTCCACTCCCTTTTCCCCTGCAGACCCAGCCAGCTGAGGCCCAGAACAGAAAGCTGGTGGCTTCCCAGCACAATTACTCTCTCCAGCCCCTGGATGGGCTTCCCCAGAAGAGAGATGTGTCTGGGGACTAGGCCACCCCAGCGCAGGTGGTGCCTTCGTGTGAAGTAGAAGAGGCCCCTCCCCCAGGCAGGGTGGGACTTGAGTGCCCACTTGCCTCTGGAGCTGGCCTCCCCCCATATGCAGAGAACCTGTTGGGGACTTGAAAAGCCACATAGTTATGGATGGGCACACAGGCCAGCCTGGGGTGTGTTGGGCAGGAAGGCAGGTGGGTACTCAGAGCCCTGGGTAGGTCCCACCTAGTCCCTTTTGCCTCCTGCTGGGGAGTGCCAGGAAAGTCTGTTTGAAGTTGGACTTATGGGTGACTTGGGACAGGACTGTGGGCCTGTCCCTTTGGGCCAGACTGCTCCCCCTCACCATGTCCCTTCCACTCCAACTCTGCTGACCCAGGCCCCTTCCAGCCTTGGGGCCTCTGCCGATGCTGTTCTCTGTGCCTGGAAGGCCCTTGACCTCTTGAGGCCTTAGCTGGCTCCCTCCAGCAATGTGTCCTGGAGGTCTGCCATTAAGGCCGTCTCCTTGGAGAAGCCTCCCCGTCCCCAGACTGGGCCAGACCCCCAGCAAGCACTGCTCCCAGCTCTGCACCTCTCACTGCGGTTGTGGGTAGTGGAGGCAGTTTTTGTTCAGCGTTCTTCTTCCTCACTGACCTGTGGTGGGCACCCTACCCAAGTGTGCCCTCTGTGAAATGAAGGGACCTGGGTTCGGAGGGTGACCTGTGGCTCAGGCTGGTTGCTGCTCTTCTGAACCTGTTTTTCAGTCTGTTAAATGGCGCCCTGCCATGGGAGGCTCTGTGAGGGCACATTGTGAAGGGCGACAGTGAGCAGCACTGGGTGACCCCTGTCACCTCACCCCCTGCCCCTTCCTGCCTTCCAGGGCTGCCAGAGGAACCCGACCAGAACCTGTCCAGCCCTGAGGAGGTGTTCCACTCTGGCCACTCCCGCAACTCCAGCTATGCCAGCCAGCAGTCCAAGATCTCCGGTGAGTGGCTGCCTGGCCCTGCCCCCGCGGCCTCCTCCTTCCTCGGGATCCCCCGTTATGACGCTCCCCTGCGTCGCCCCTGACAGGCTACAGCACAGAGCATTCACGCTCCTCCAGCCTGTCAGACCTGACACACCGCCGCAACACGTCCACCAGCAGCAGCGCCTCTGGGGGCCTTGGCATGACCGTGGAGGGCCCTGAGGGCAGTGAGCGGGAGCACCGTCCCCCGGAGAAGCCGCCGCGGCCACCCCGGCCCCTGCATCTGTCCGATCGCTCGTTCAGGTGAGGCCTACTGCTTGGTGCCCCCTGGAGAACAGACCCCTCCTGGTGGTGCCTTGAACCTCCACTTCTTTCCCTGTAACACAGGGACCCTAAGGTCCCCACCTCAGAGGGTTGGGTGGTGACGATTCTACCAGCTGATGGCCCTGAATGGTGCAGCCATGCCCGGCGTGCAGCAGGTTCTGTTCATGGCTGCTCTTGCGGTTTTGCGGATCGGACAAGAGCACGATCTGCTGGGTGGCCTTAGGAAGCTGACTTACCTGCTCATTGCCTGGCATCCTCGTCTATGAAACCGGCTCATGATGGCAGCTGCACCCTATTGTGCATGCGAGGTTTCAGTGAAGTACAGCACGGAGCGCACAGGGACATTCTGAGCGCCGCTGCAGCTGACTGGCATTAGTGTTGTCGTTTTGTGCTTGCACCTGTTACTGCCCTGACCGTTGTGACTTGTCCCCCCACAACCCGACCCAGGCGGAAGAAGGACTCGGTGGAGAGCCACCCGACCTGGGTGGACGACACGCGGATTGATGCGGATGCCATCGTGGAGAAGATCGTGCAGAGCCAGGACTTTACAGACGGCAGCAACACCGAGGGTGAGCCGTGCCGGGCTGGTGGGGGTGAGGCCACCTGCTCCAAGGGCTGGCCCTGCCGCGCTCAGCCTCCATCCTCCCCTTTGTCCCCACAGACAGCAACCTCCGGCTGTTCGTGAGCCGCGATGGCTCCGCCACACTGAGCGGCATCCAGCTTGCCACCAGGTAGGGCAGGCTTAGGGAGGGGTCGTCAGGGTGGCTGGGGCTTGGGGGTGAGAGCAGAGTCCCCACAGTCCATTCACCTGGCCTTGAACGCCAAATCTTGTCGCCACAGTGTGACCCTGGGCCTGTCACGTCTCTGAACCTCCCTTTCCCCATCTGTCAGGCGGTGTGGACACCACCACCTCACCTGGGAGCCTGGGGCAGTGAGGGCACGGACAGGTTCAGTGGGTTCCCACAGTTCACAGGGTCACCTCCGGCAATGCCTGGTGCAGGGCTCGGCACATGGCAGGGGCCTCACACGCGTTTATTTAGAACCCTCCCTTCCCTTTCCTCCCAGCTGCAGGGATTCGGGAAGAATGGTGGTGGTGATGCCTCATGGGTTTACTGAACAAATCTTTCCCTAGCACCAGCTAGGCACTAGGCCCTGAGCAAAGGCCTGGTTCAACGCAGGCTGCTGCCTACACAGCATCCACAGATGGCGGGGGTAGATGGGACCAAAGTTGCGGGAACGACAGTTTATAGAGTGCTGCGTCACAGGCATTCATTTGGAGCATGTTGACTGTGTGCCCGGCTCTCCATGTGCTTTGGCTAACCGAATGAATGAGCGAGTGAGCGAATGAGCTTCCCACAGGCAGGCTGCTGAGGGCAGGTGGGGAACCCGCCTAACATCCACATCCCCAGGGAAGAGGCATGGCCAGGCCGCTGCGCAGAGGCTACCCTCTCACGCTGCTCTGCTGACTCCTGCTGGCCACGGCCTGGAATGGCAGCCGTCATCTCCCAGTAGCCTCCTGGGCTGCTCTGGGGTGGGGGTGAGGGGGCGGTGAGCAAGAAGGAAACTGAGGGGCTGGCTTCCTTACAGGTTTGTAAACACACCCCTCCCTGGCCCCCTGTGAAAATGAGGAAGCATCTTGGGGAAAGAAACCAATCTGGTTGGGAGCGAGATCACAGCAGCTACATGCTGAGCCCCGAGAGTCCCTGACTCCAGGGCTGGGCCTGGGCTCGGCAGGGAAAGGAGCTGACCAGGTTTCCTGACTTCCCACTGCCCTCTTGGTCACCCTCACATCCCTCTGAGCCTCAGTGTCTTCACCTGTCAAGTGGGGCAGGGTGTAGTCAATCCCTGCCAAAGTGACCGTGAGGACGGGGTGGCACAGCCAGACATGCCCGGAAGGGCTCTGCAGGCCCCATAGACTCTGATGCTTACTATCTGCGTCACTGTGGACAAGGGACTTACATCGCTGGGGCTCGGTTTTAGCTCCTTTGCAACACGGGGCTGGTTAACAGTAGCTGCTTGTGAAACACCTCCAGAGGCCTGGTCCAGTGGAGCGCTCAGGAAATGGGGTATCGAGGGGGACATGCTGACCTGTCTCTCACCTGCAGGGTCTCTTCTGGGGTCTACGAGCCAGTTGTGATTGAAAGCCATTGAGGAGCAGGTGTCCGCGCTGGAGTCCTGCTTTCTCTGGAGTCCAGACCTGCATCATTCCATGAAGAACTTCCCCTTCAGATCACCTCTGCGCCACATCTCATCCATGCCTCCTCCATGCACTCCAGTCCACATTCCCCGTAGCATCATTCCATTGCCCTCCCATCCATGCTGGGACCCTCCTGGCCCACCAAGGCCCAGGCACCACTGTGAATATTCTCCTCTGAACCACTAGAGGGCAGGCCAGGCGGGCCCGTGCAGCGTGTGGGCAAGAAGAAGCTGGCCAGGACCGGCGCTGCTGGAGACTGACCCAGCCCTCTGGCTGAGGACATGCAGCGGCTCCTAAATGTAGAGATGCCTGTGGCTGAGGGGCGTCTCTGCCTGTGTCCCCACTCACTCCAGGAGCGCTGGCTTTGGTCACGTCTTAGCAGCGGGGCCTTGCTCCATTTTTCCCTTGCCCTGGTGGTGGGGGAGCCAGACCGCCTCCGGAATCCTGCCACCTGTGACTGTCTGACTGCTTAGTGCTTCAGCTGTCCCTTCCTTGTGTCCTGGGGGACCTGCTGGCGGCCTCTTCCTGGGAGCCATGACCTCAGACCCCACCCACACTCCAGATCGAGACCCCTGCCTCCCCCCGGCAAATGTCCTCCCGCTGCCTTGCAGCCTGCACTTTGCACATGCTCACCCCCAGCACAGCCCCGCTGGCCCCTCACCTCCACTTCCCTGAGCCCCTTCCCAAGGACTCCTGGTCACTGCCTGCTGTGCAGTCAGAGGCCCAGGGTCCAGCAGCCCGGCGGGAACGGGTGCTGCCTCTCCCTCCGGTTAGCTCCAGCTCAGGTCTGAGACCCGTGCTGAAAAAGGTCTGAGCACTGACCGTGCCCTCTGCCCAGGGCTGGGTCCTGAGCAGCTGGTTTTCCTGCAGGAAGGTTGGAGCAAGCAAAGTCCTTCTCTGCCCTCAGGGTCAGCTGCCCAGACTGGGGCGGATGCCAGAGAGGCAGGTGGGCTGTGGCTGGACTGGTCCGGAGCTGGCTTCCTTGCCAGAAAAGCCTCAGCCTTCCTCTGGAAGCATCCCCCGTTCTGGGCAAGGGGGAAGGGCTCCTTTAAGGGGTGTGCTTTCCCAGCAGGGAGCAGTCTGGCCCTGCCCCCTACTAAAGCCTCTGCTCTCAGCACTTTCCCGCAAGTCCTTGTAACTTGCTTGAAGGTGGGTTCTGGCTGCCAGCCAGTCCCTGGACAAACTCTCCTGCCCCTTTTAAATTTCACTCATTTTGTATAAACCCAGCAGGCTGGTGTTTACTTAGCCCTGTAGCTTTTTTCATTTTTTCTTTCCGTCTTTCTTCTTGAGTTCACGGTTCAATATTGCCTCCTCCCCCTGGTGAGGGGAGGTGCTGCTTTTCTGCCCCACCTGCCGGCTGGTTCTAGCAGCGCTGGGGCCCAGCTGAGGGGCTGGGATGGGGGCTTCTCTCTCTGGGAGGGGTGCAGGTGCCCTCCCCAGGCTGGGAGGGTTCCTTCCCTAGTTCCCTATCTACCCCTGCTGGTGAGAGTTGGGCTTCTTGGTCTTGGAACTCCCTGGCATTGGGACCAGAGCATTTCTAGCATTTGTTGTTGTTATTGTTGTTTTACTCACCTAACCCTTAGAAAATGAATGTTAGAAGGTGCCTGCCGAGGTGGGACAGAGTGTTTGCTCGGGCTGGAGAAGGCCCTGCTCAGCCCTGAGAGTCCCTTCCTGCCCCACAGATACTGGCACTTTAAAAAGGAAGCTGACCACACTGTGTCCAGACAAATTGGCCCCCAGAAGATGGGGAGTTCTGTCCTGCCCTTCCGTGTCTGCGTGACCTCACCCAGCCTAGGAGGGAAGTGCATTCAGGGTAGATTTGCCTCTCATTCAAAGTTCTGGGGCTTTGGGCAGAAAACAGCCGGCTTTGGCACTGTTGGGGAGACTCCTCCAGACCAGGAACCCCAGAAGGAGACAGCCTGCCACATCCTCCCACGCCGGGCCCTGGGCCAGGGTGATTGGACTGAGAATTTGACCACAACCAAATTGATGCTGGCTGGAACCAGAGGCCAGAAAGCCTGGCCTTGTTGTCCCCATGTGGGAGCCCTGTCCTCAGCCCTCTTGTCCCCTTGAGCTCAGTGAATTCCCACCAGGTGCCCACAGCTCCTGGACTTCAAATTCTATATATTGAGAGAGATGGAGAGTATATCAGAGATATTTTTGGAAAGGAATTGGTCTATGCAATGTCAGTTTGGAATCTTCTTGAAAGTTTAACGTTTTTATTAGGAGATTTAAAGAAAATAAAGGTCTACAATATCTTTAGGTTTTTTTTTTTTTCCCTGTTTACCACACAAACTGACCACATGGCATGTCTGCCAGGATGGAGGGTGTCCATGTTCTCCTCTGTCTTTAGGGAGGTGATCAAGGAGATGGGGGGAGGGGTTTTTTTTCTTTGACTCCCCTTCTTTCTAATAGAATGTTGCCACCACTACTTGAGTGGGCTGTGTTTGTTCTTCTGTCCCAGCTTCTGTTGTAGAAAATAACATTGTTAGGGGAAATCAGCCTAGTGTCAGTGTCTTGGTTTGGGGAGAAAAAATTAAATGTTTCGGTTTTTGTTTCTTTTGCTGTTTTGTTTTTACCTTGTTACTTTATCATATTGACTTTAGGGTCAAAGGCAACATCAGAAGGAAGTCAGACATGTATAGTGACATTCCAGGGGTGGGGAAGATGTAGGGGTCCAGGGTTCTCCCGGTCTTGGCTACAGGCACAATCATCACCACCTTCCTCGTTCCAGATTCCTGGGGAGAAAACTGAGAAGACCGTTACCTGCCAGCCTCATAATGGAGCAAAAGCTCTGTCTTCAGGGCCAAGTTCTAACCACTGCCCTGTAGACCTTCTCTGCAATCAAGTGGCCTCTAAGGAGCATGCCTGAGGACAAATAACTGTGCCTCAGTTTCCTCACCTGCAGATGGGGTTATCAAATAACACGAGTGTGCAGCCTGACCTATAGGAGGTGTGAGTGTGTTCCCAAACTAAAGCCCCAGGCTGCCACTGTTTACAGGGTTGGCTTGCCCTGGGCCCCTCACCCCTGTTTCTGACTGTCCCAAGTCTCTCTGGGACAGGCAAGTCACTCTGGTTCTTTAATAAGCTTGGAGGTGGCAGGAAGCTTCAGTGGTACTGGCCAGGCCAGGAGGAATCAGGCCACCAGGGCTCCATCTCTATCCCACGATAGCATTCACCCCACTCCTCCTCAGGGCTGACCCCCACTCATGGCCCCTTTAAACCCTGAAGGCCGATTCTGCCCCTTCCTCTGTTATATGCACAGCCAGGGAGGGAGGTAAAAGTGGGCTCCTAGCTGAACCCAAAGTCTCCTGAGAGATAAGGGAAAAGAATTGGACTGTAGGTTTAAAAAAGTTGCTCTTGGCCGGGCGCAGTGGCTCACGCCTATAATCCCAGCACTTTGGGAGGCTGAGGCAGGAGGCAGATCACCTGAAGTCAGCCTGACCAACATGAAGAAACCCCATCTCTACTAAAAATAGAAAAATTAGCTGGGCGTGGCGGTGGGTGCCTGTAATCCCAGCTACTCAGGAGGCTAGGGCAGGAGAATCGCTTGAACCCAGGAGGTGGAGGTTGCAATGAGCCAAAATCACACCATGGCACTCCAGCCTGAGTGACAGAGCGAGACTCCGTCTCAAAAAAAAAAAAAAAAAAGTTGCTCTTGTCAGCTTTGGGAGGGCAGACTCCATAGTTGGAGATGGGCTTCCAACCAGCCAAGGAGATAAATGCCAGAGGGAGCGAACCATGCCAGGCTCAGAGCACATCTCTCCCCAAACCCCCCAGGTGGGGACAGCAGGCCAAAGGTCTCCGCATAACCCCTCAGGGAGGCCTGGAGTCCAGATGCTGTACTCCAGGATCTAAACAATCACTGAATCTTAAAGCTGACTGGTTCAAAGCTCTTACTTTGGGCCGAGCGCGGTGGCTCAGGCCTGTAATCCAAACACTTTCGGAGGCTGAGGCGGGCGGATCACCTGAGGTCAGGAGTTTGAGACCAACCTAACCAACATGGTGAAAACCCATCTCTACTAAAAATACAAAAATTAGCTGGGCGTGTTGACACGTGCCTGTAGTCCCAGCTACTCGGGAGGCTGAGGCAGGAGAATCACTTGAACCCAGGAGGCGGAGGTTGCAGTGAGCTGAGATCATGCCACTGCACTCCAGCCTGGGCGACAGAGTGAGACTCCCGTCTCGGGGGGAAAAAAAAAAAAAAAAAAAAGCTCGCTCTTTGGGCCAAGCCTCCACTGAGTGCCAGGGATACAGCAGCAACCTCAGATCCTACCCTTGGAGCTGACAGGGCCGGATCAACAAGTGCATCAGTGAATTAAAAGGCACAGGAGGCTGGGCACGGTGGCTCACGCCTGTAAACTTCTGGAGGCCGAGTTGGGAAGATCGCTTGAGCCCAGGAGTTCGACACCAGCCTGGATAACATAGAACTCTGTCTCAAAAAAAAAAAAAACCTTCCCGGCTGGCTTCCCTGAGGAACGTGGCGTCCCAGTGAGACCGGATGGGTGAGGAGCAGCCGGCCTGTGAGTGGTGGGGGACCGCGTTCCTATCTCGGAGCTGAAGAAGCGTGGAAGATGATCTGGCCCAACATCCCTTTGTTCTCAGAGGAAGGGCCTTCCAAGACCGGGGAGGGGCCTGTGCGTGGGTGCCGGTCCGAAACGTGTCTGGGCTGCCGCAAGAGGCAGTCGGTGAAGGAAGGGAGGGGACATCCGAAGGATGGCCCGGGAGGCCGGGCGATGGTGAGGAGGGCGCCTCCTCTCCACCAATCCAAATCCTCCCCATCCATGCGGGCTAGGGACAGACGCTCTCCCGCCCACCCTAGGCTGGAAAGTGAACGTTCTCTGCACCTCTCCCACCTACAGACTAGGTAGGGCCCCCGGTTCCCGTGTCTGCTTCACCACTGACTCGTTTTGGGATCTACCTTTCTCTGAGCCTCGCTTTTCCCATCTGAAAAATGGAACTTCCGATCCCGCACTCCCATCCCACTCTGGCCCCGGGACTCTGGGATACTTAGAGATTGGCTTTTGGTGGGGCGGCGACACGACTGTGGCCATGAAGGCCAGGGAGTCTGGGTCCCCAACTCGGTCCCATGCCCTAGAGAGATTCGGGCAGCAACTGGCCCCACAGTGCTCTTGAGAACTACACTTCCCCGATATGCAAAGGGCAGGAGGCGGTTCCTGCTAGTCTCCGACGACGTGGGCCCGAGCAGGCCTGGGGACTACGACTCCCGGCGTGCTCCGCAGTCCAAAGCCGGAAGAGCGTAGACCCGGAAGCGGATGTGGCTTGCGGCTCCGGTGGCTGAGCGCGCGGGGAAATGGTGAGATTGGTACCGTGTGCCGGAGATAGGGGCGTCTGGGGGTGGGGTCCCGGGTCTGCTCAGGAGCTGGGGCATGGGCACTTGGAACGGGGATTGCTCTCCCGCCCCCACTATTGTACAGACGACAACGCGGAGGCCTGGCATTCTCTCCCAGCCTAGAAACTGATCCCTAGTCAGCCCTCTAGCATCTGTTGAATGGGAAGCTTAGACCGTGATCGGGCCGCGACGCCCCGCCTCCATTAGTGCGCCGAAATAGAGTGTCACTTCGTCAGCTGAGACCTCCCTTTTCTCCAGGCCACGGGGACAGACCAGGTGGTGGGACTCGGCCTCGTCGCCGTTAGCCTGATCATCTTCACCTACTACACCGCCTGGGTGATTCTCTTGGTATGTCATTCTCCCCGTCCGCTGCTCACCTTCCTCGAGCCCTGGCACCGCCAGAGCAACTATTATATAGGCTCTAGGCACGGCGCTGGTTTCATTGCCTGCCTCATCTCTTGAAATCTCCAGAACAACTCTGTGAGGAAGATGCCAGTGGTACCGCATTTTATAGATGAGATAGCTGAGGCTAGGGGAGAAGGATCTGACCCAAGATTGCATCCTTAGCCGCTACACTTAAAACTCTGTTTCCGGCTTGCTTTGACTTTTGGGGGGAGTTCTGTTCCTTCTGGGTTAGCCTGCTGACTCTTAGGCACGGCGAGCGCCAGTGATGTTTGTGAAGGCCTTTAGGATATTTTTTTCTTGTGGGAAAACTTGTTGGTCATTGCTTAAGAAGTGCAGTGTGTCTGGAAGTGCAGAACTTGGTATCCTTTAGAGAAAAAATATTAGTGAAGAAGCCCTGGAGGCCCAGGTTGGGAGTCAGTCGAGGATTCCTCATGTACCATTTGCTAGGCTGTGAGTGCCTTAGGGCAGGTCTCTTGTGCCCTGTTCTCTTGTCCCCACCACCAACCTATGGCAGGCACCAAAGCAAGTGCCTGGTAAATACCAATAAGAAATTAAGGAAGGAAACAAACCACGACACCCAATGCCATAATCTTAAAGAAAAGCAAATGCAGTCCCAATGCTCTGAATAGGTCAGCCCCTTAGATGGAGGAGGTGGGATGTTTGGGCTTGCGGGCTGGGCAAGGCAAGCAAGGCTCACCAGAGCTCTGCCCTCGATGCCAGCCATTCATCGACAGTCAGCATGTCATCCACAAGTATTTCCTGCCCCGAGCCTATGCTGTCGCCATCCCACTGGCTGCAGGCCTCCTGCTGCTCCTGTTTGTGGGTAAGTCATTACCTCCTCCCCTTGACCCCGGGCAAGGTTTCGGGAGGACCCCACCTCTGAACATGCTTCCACACTTTGGCACTGCTGGAAGCTCCTTGCCCCAAACTTACCCCTGGGGTTTTCCTGTTCATCCTTCGAGGCTGCCAGTCAGTAACCTCTGGGTTTCCTGGTGCCCCAGGCTTTTTGGACTCCCGTGACCTGTCCCCCTCTTTCCTGCCCCCAAGCCCATCATCACTCTGCTCACACCTCAGTCATCCTCTTGTCACCCTGGCTTCTAATTCCTGCACCTCTCTATCTCATGGCTTCCTAGGGATGGGGACTGTGTCTCCATCATTACGGTGCATCTAGAACAGGCTGTGGCACTGAGGTTGTGCTCAGAAAGTCATTTGGATGAGTCAGTCAACAGCCGGGTGCCTGGATGATGGGTGGATGGATGGGTGGGTGGGTGAGGTGTAGGAGGTGGGTAGGTATGTAGGTGGACAAGTGGTTGACCGGGTGATTGATAGATGGGTGGATCTTGTTCCCCTTGGAATCTAAAACACTAAATGCAGCATCTTGCCTGAGGCAGGCACTCAGTTGGTGTTTGTTGAGTGAATGTGAGTAGACATATGGCTTGACGAATGACTAGGGAGATGAGCAGGTTCCCTGGAGGGTGGTTGGGTAGGTTCACAGCACTGCGTGTGGGTGGCTCTGCCATGTCATGCCCTGGCCTCCCAGCAGCCCTGAGCTTAGATCTTACGTGGCCTTTCTGGTCTATGTATTCCAGGACTGTTCATCTCCTACGTGATGCTGAAGAGCAAGAGAGTGACCAAGAAGGCTCAGTGAAGGTCCCGCGGGGATGAGGCTGCCAGCCCCTTCTCTGCTTCCCCTCCAGCGCAGGGACCAAGGGGAGCCTGCAGAACCTGTCCAGGCACAGTGGCTCCTCAAGCCTGCAGAACCTGTCCAGGCACAGTGGCTCCTCAAGCCTGCCTGCCCTGCAGAGTCCCCAAGGCATGGAGCTTACCCCTGACTGACTAGAGCCCCCTCCCTGACTCCCACTTCCAGAAACTAGGAGGGAGGGATACCTGCAAGACTCCGGTCACCCCCTTCTTGCTCAGGGCCTCAAAGATGCTGGTCCTCCCGCCCTCACTCTCAGACTCCCTGCCACCTTTTCCCCTGGGTTCTGCTGTCTTGCCTCACTTCCCCTTTGTCACATGCTGACGTTGGACTTAGCAGGTTCTAAGGCCGCATGTGTGACCTCTCTGACCTCTCTCCACAAGCCCTGCTCCTCCACCAAGGCAGCTTTCCTTAGCCTGACACAGCCCCAGACCCCACAAAGCCTTCTGGACCTGGAAAGCCTGGGGAAGGACTGACAGACCCCAAGACCAGCCCTGGGGCTCAGGGCAGCCACCCCGGGCCGCTGACTGACCGACCGCTCGTCATGGAGGCCCAGCCCCAAAGCCCCAGGGCTGGCCCATTTGGGACGGCTGACCAATAAACACTGACTGTGTGTTTATCTCTGTGCCGTGTTTACCCAGGGTCGGGGCTGGAGCGGGTTGGGAGCAGTCTTGGGTCAGGAGGTCCTGTACAGTAGGGGGTGACTCGGGGGCCTTCTGCCCTGACCCTGTGCGCTGGGGATAAAGCAGGGACTGGGACAGATGTGCTTCCTACCCAATGGAGCTCACAGGTGGGAGTCATTGGAGGCCCTGGCACCCCTCTGCCATGCCTCCCCTGTGCCAGCTTGGCCAGGTTGGATTTGTTACTTTAGGGACCCTTGGGCCACTCCCCTAAAAGCCCCACAGCCCAACTTAACATGGCCCTGAGCAGCGAAGGCTGCTCTGTGTTCAGGTTGGCTGGACTGGCCCAGCCACCAGCCTTCCAGCAGTCCCACCGCTCCCAGGCAGTTGGCTCTCCCATTTGCCACGGCACCTAGTGTAAACCCCCATTCCTCAAACCGGGACCTTCACTTTTCTTCCAGTTGGTGGAGGTATCTTCCTCATCACAGAGGAAAAAGAGGCCAACTACAGACACCTGCCCTGTCCCCACCTGCTCCACACTCTGTCCTCCAGTACAGGCAGAACTGCCCACTTGGGCCTTGGATCCTAACCCCCCAACCCCCAACTACTGTAGTGGGAGCCTGAGGTCACAGATGGCCCCCCCTGTTGTGAGAAAAATCTCCACAGGATCCTCCCATTGTTCCCTAAGTGTGCTCTGGGATCCCACTTACAGGCCCTCCATCAATCCAGTACTTCCCACTAAGTATCTCCCTCTGTCCATTTCGCCACCAAGCTCCCCAAAGGGGGCCCACATCTGCCTCCTGCATTTCTTCACCTCCTGCTGCACTCAGCATCTGTCCCCATCTCCAGGCAGGCTCCAGCCACTGAGACCACCAGCGGTGTCCACTCTTTATTTTTTTAAATTTTTTTTTGTGACAAAGTTTTGCTCTTGTTACCCAGGCTGGAGTGCAATGGCATGATCTCGGCTCACTGCAACCTCCACCTCCTGAGTTCAAGTGATTGTCCTGCCTCAGCCTCCTGAGTAGCTGGGATTATAGGCATGTGCCACCACACCCAGCTAATTTTGTATTTTTAGTAGAGATGGGGTTTCTCCATGTTGGTCAGGCTGGTCTTGAACTTTCGACCTCAGGCTATCCGCCTGCCTCAGCCCCCCAAAGTGCTGGGATTGCAGGCGTGAGCCACCGTGCCCAGTTGATGTCCACGCTTTAAATCCAAAGGATGTTGGCTTGACTCAGCTGCATTTGGTCTGTGACATCCCCTGATCCACTGTCAGCCACTTTCTTGATGTCTGTGATGACCATTCTGTTTGTTTGTGACAGAGTTTCGCTCTGTTGCCCAGGCTGGAGTGCAGTGGCGCGATCTTGGCTCACTGCAACCTCTGCCTCCTGGGTTCAAGTGATCCTCCTACTTCAGTCTCCTGAGTAGCTGGGATTACAGGTGCCTGGCACCACGCCCAGCTAATTTTTTGTATTTTTAGTAGAGATGGGGTTTTGCCATGTTGGCCAGGCTGGTGTCAAACTCCTGACCTCAGGTGATCTGCCTGCCTCAGCCTCCCAAAGTGCTGGGATTACAGGCATGAGCCACCACGCCCGGCTGTGATGATCATTCTGCTATTTGATGCCTCACTCATGCCGTCTTCTGCCATGCGATGCTGGGCTCCTCAGGGATGTGTCACAAGCCTTCTCACCCTCGCCAGGCTCACCTCTGGCCCGATGCGCTGCACATGGCCCAGCTGCCCACCTGACATCCTCATCGGATGCCATGGTGGGAAACTCAAATGCATACTTTCATGAGCTGAATTCTCAGACTTCTCCCAAATCTGGCTCTCTCCCTCATGCCCTGCCCCCTCTAGTGACTGGTGTACTGTGTCCCTAACCTGGCTTTCTTCCTTATCCCCCCATCCACAGGACCCTGAGCTTTATCAATTCTCCCTCCCCCTTTCACCTGGCCTCTAGCCACCTTCCTGATGCAAAGCCACCATCCTCTGCCCTAAGTCACAGATGGCTTCCTCACTGCTTCTCCTGCCCACTCTGGCCCCACCAGTCCAACTATGCATAACAACCAGTGCCCTTCAAAAATGCACACCTTGACCAGGCACGGTGGCTCACGCCTGTAATCCCAGCACTTTGGGAGGCCAAGGTGGGCAGATCACTTGAGGTCAGGAATTGGAGACCAGCCTGGCCAACATAGTGAAACCCCGTCTCTACTAAAAATACAAAAATGGCTGGGCGAGGTGGCTCATGCCTGTAATCCCAGCACTTTGGGAGGCTGAGGTGGGCGGATCACAAGGTCAGGTGATCAAGACCATCCTGGCCAACATGGTGAAACCCTGGCTCTACTAAAAATACAAAAATTAGCTGGATGTGGTGGTGCATGCCTGTAATCCTAGCTACTCGGGAAGCTGAGGCAGGAGAATTACTTGAACCGGGGAGTCGGAGGTTGAACTGAGCCGGGATCACACCACTGCACTCCAGCCTGGCGACAGAGACAGACTGTCTCAAAAAAAAAAAAAAAAAAAAAAAAATTAGCCCAGCATGGTAGCACGCGGCTATAGCCCCAGCTACTCAGGAGGCTGAGGCAGAGGAATCACTTGAACCCGGGAGGCGGAGGTTGCAGTTAGCTGAGACCACGCCACTGCACTCCAGCCTGGGTGACAGAGCGAGACTCTGTCTCAAAAAAAAATTAGCTGGGCATGGTGACGCGTGCCTATAATCCCAGCTACTTGGGAGGCTGAGGCATGAGAATCGCTTGAACCCAGAGGCAGAGATTGCAGTGAGCCGAGATTGCGCCATTGCACTCCAGCGCGGGCAACAGAGGTAGATTCTGTCTCAAAACAAACAAAACCCTCGAACCTTGGCGCCTCACACTCACACCCATACCCACAATACCTTTCTGGGTCCCCACAAGGCCCTGCCTCTCAGCCTACTTTCCCTTCTTCACTCCAGCCACTCTGGCCTTTCACTTCCTGGACTCGCCAAGGCCCTTTGCAGGTCCTACTCACCTTGGTCCCATAGACACTCATCCAGCACAGGCTTGTGCCAGGCACTCAGCCAGGAAGCAGGAATGACATGACCCTGCTTTCATGGCATTCCCACTCCAGGGGGAGACGTGATAAACGATAAACAAGACACTCTCTGACAGTGTTTGGGTGGTGAAGAAAATAAAGGTGATGTGATCAGGAGTGGGGGAGGGGAGCGCTCTGTTGGAGTCTGGCAAGGTGACGAAAGAACAAGGCGAGTAGCAGTCTGGGGTCAAGAGTTTCAAGCAGAGGGAATAGCAAATGCAGAGGCTTGAATGGGAGAGTTTGGCGGCTAAGGAACAGGTGGGGCCGGGCGGCTGAGTGGTTAAGTGTAGGGTGAGTGGTTTGAGATGGGCCTGGGGTCAGGGTGAGGGGTTTGGGTTTTGTTCCATTGCCGTGGGAGCCACTGGAGGCTTTAAGCACGAGAGTGACATCATCCAACTTATGCTTTTAAAGATCACGCAGGCAGCTGAGCCCCTCCCTCTGGCTCACCACTAAATCCGCAGGGCCTAGCACTGCTGGCCCACAGTGGGTGTTCAATATCTATGTGTTCAATGAATGGATGTCCCCGACTTTGCTGTGTGACCTAGAGGTAGTGACTTCTTTCTCTAGATCTCTCAGTTTTTTCACCCAAAAGACGGGCAATGGGGATTTCACGCCGGAATGGGTGGGTGGCACAGGATTTAGGTTACTCGCCTCCCCAGGCGGCCCTAGCGACCCGAGTTCTCCCCCCGAGGGCGGAAAATGGGGGTGCTCCCTTCGAGGGACCCCAGCCAACGTCCGGCGGCCCCGCCCCAGCCGGACCGAGGTCTGAAGGATGCTGCAGCCGCGGGGGCGGGACCCGCAGGCGATCGCTAGCGCCTCCCGCGCGGATTGGATGCAGCCGCAGTCGGCGCCATGCTATTGGTCGGCCGCGAGGTAGGGGCGGGGCCTGACTCCTGCAGCGGGGCGGCGGGGAACGCGGCCAAAGCCCGGGAAGCTGCTGCGGGGGCGATGGCTGCGCCGAGCCCGGGGCCCCGCGAGGTAGGTGCGGACCCGAGAGAGGACAGGAGAGGGAAGGGTTGGTGGGCAGGGGCCGGGCCTCCCCTCGGTGAGCGGCGCGGACACGCCCCCATCCAAGCCTGGGAGGGGCCCTGCAGCCGGCGAAGACCAGGACACGCCCCACACTGGGAGCCAGGTATCCCGAGGGGCGGCCTGGCGGATATCCCTCAACACTTCCTCAGTTTCCTCATTGGGAAAATGGAGAGGATGCTAAAGCTCCTCCTTCAGGGGGCTGTTAGGAGGTCAAGCTCTCATCCAGTGTGGGGCACACGATGGATGCCCACTACTGGTGGGTCAGCGGCTATGACCAGCATCGTGCTGGCCCCTCCGTGCTGGCCTGGAGGCGCTCAGCATAGGCGAATGGAATAGATGTGACTGAATCACCGGTATCACAGCTCCTACTATCAAGGGCTCTCGTGCAAGGAGTTCAAACTCAACAGTAACAAGAGTTCATACCTACCACGAAGAAGCTGTTCTAGTTTTCACGTTGCAGATGAAAAAAATGAGGCACAGAAAGGTTAGGTGACTTAACTAAGGTCACAAGGTTGGTGAGAGACGGACGGTCCATCTCAGGCCAGGTTTGACTGCAGAGCACACGCCCTATCTACTGATAATCATAACCATTGCTCTATCCGGGTGCTGACTGCGTGCCAGGCACTGTGTGGCCCCTCTGGGTACCAGCATCATCTCTATTTTACAGCTGAAGAAACTGAGGCAGAGAGAGATGAGGGGAAGTCTCACAAGTAGTGGAAGTGGGACTTGAACCCTGATCTTTTTCCTCTGTGACGCTGCCACAGGCTGTTTGTGTCCTGTGCCTCCTCCTACCAGGTCCTGGCCCCCTCCCCTGAGGCTGGATGCAGAGCAGTCACCTCCAGCCGCCGGGGGCTTCTCTGGCGCCTCCGAGACAAGCAGTCTCGCCTGGGCCTGTTTGAGATCAGCCCAGGGCATGAACTGCATGGGATGACGTGCATGATGCAGGCAGGGCTGTGGGCTGCCACCCAGGTCTCCATGGACCACCCACCCACGGTGAGTGGCCCATCTGTCCCACGAATCTCCACACCAGCAATGGCAAGACTTGGCTGATGCTCTGTCTGGCTGAAACTGCAGGTGTGGAGATCACAGAGGGATGTCAAGGGGAGGAAGGCAGAGAGGGAGGAACATTGTGGTGTGGGAGCTGGAACGTCTGGGGTGCGTTGGGGGTGTGAGAAACCCCCTGACTCAGGTGGTTGCTATGTGACTCTAGGTGGGTCTCTGCCTCTCTCTGGGCCTCAGTGTCCCCCTCTGTATAATTGGGGGAGATTATAGTCCTTGGTTTCTGAGGCCCTCCCAGCCCTGCCAGGGTGTATGGTTGAAAAGGGACCCCCACCCCCACCCTGCTGGCCTGGCCCATCCTCTCTGGAGCTCAGGCTGAGGCAGGGCTGGCTCAGCAGAAAGGTGGCCCAACTGCAAGCTCAGCAGCTGGGCGGGCCTGGGTGAGCATGTGTGTGGTGTTCGTGTGTGTGCATGTGTGCGCAGTGGGACCACATTCCACAGACCACATCCGGGCGCAGGGACCTGGAGATCCAGGGAAAGTGTAGAGACTCGAGGGAGCTCTCTAAATCACAAACTGACCTCATCACCTGCTGAAAAGCTTCCATGGCTCCCCAGTACTCAGCATGACCTCCAGATCCAGCTGCATCCAGCCTTGTTCACGCTGTATCCCTCCCTCACTGGCTTCAGCCACTTGGGCCCCCCTTCCCTTGCCGGCAGCCACCAGTGCTGTTTCTACTGGTGCGAGCACCCTGCTCCTCCTCTCCACTACCCTTTAGATTTCAGCTTAGACGTCTCCACCCCTCAGGAAGCCTTCTCTGATTTTGCCCCTCCCAGGTTGCATCAGGCAGGTCCCTTAGCTTCAGGGCCATCCCCTTGTACTGGACGGAATCTGGCTTCACTTTGCCAGCCTGCGAGTCTGGGAACGTGCCTGGCTTGAACTCATGGCCTGTTGCTGGTGACCCAGAGTGGATGAGATACACTCAGGCCTTGCCATGGGTCATTCTTGTCCCTCTGGCATCCCTGGAGGTGAGCAACACATCTGCCCAACTCAGGCACTCCCAGAAACTCCGGTCCTGGTTTGCTGAAGGAATCAAATTGGAGGAGGTGGGGGGCGGGCCAGGTGCAGGACATCTGGAGATCCTGGGGCAGGCAGCAGGGGACTGAGGGTTGCCCTGAGCTCCTCTACCTCTCCCTGCAGGGGCCGCCCTCCCGGGACGATTTCTCGGAGGTCCTAACCCAGGTTCATGAGGTAGGAGGCCCAGACTCCCCTGCGGGAGGGACGTGTGCTGGTCTTGCTCTCTCCTCTGCAGTTTTCCCATCTGTGCAGCGGGAGTGAAGGCTTGTCCCTGAGCCTTCAGCCTTGAAGGAAGGGTGTGGTCACCCTGACCCTCCTGTCCCAGGACCGACTGCACACACCCGGGCCCACGCAGACACTCCAGAGGAGGTTCTTCCTCCCCTGCAGGGCTTCGAGCTGGGCACGCTGGCCGGCCCCGCCTTTGCCTGGCTGCGCCGCTCCCTGGGCCTGGCGGAGGAGGACTATCAGGCTGCGCTGGGCCCCGGCGGCCCCTACCTGCAGTTCCTTAGCACCTCCAAGAGCAAGGCCAGCTTCTTCCTGTCGTGAGCTTGCGGCAGGGGTGGGGCAGGGGTGCGAGTGCAGAATTCCCAGTGGCGGGGAAGGCCCCCTGAAGAGAGAAACAGAGCGGCCCTAATCTGGGAGGGTCAGGGCCGGATGGTGGACAGATGGGGTAGGAGAGGAGGGCGAGGGCCGAAGGCGAGAGGGGCGGTGCCGAGACCTGGGAGCGAGATCCGCGTTCACAGGTCGGGGAAGGGGGCCGGGTGGGAGCCGCTCCAGCCAGGCCTGGGCAGTGACCTCTTTCTCTTGCCCCCCAGCCACGACCAGCGCTTCTTCCTGAAGACCCAGGGGCGCCGAGAGGTGCAGACTCTGCTCGCCCACCTGCCCCGCTACGTGCAGCACCTGCAGCGGCACCCGCACTCGCTGCTGGCGCGGTTGCTGGGTAGTTGGCTGGGGGCGGGACTCGGTGGGGGCGGGTCCGAGGTCGTAATATACCTGGGGAGGGCGGGGTATGTGGGCGGGGCCCAAATGGGCGGATTTGGGGTTGTAGGGCATGGGGGTGGGGCCATGAGTGGGGGCGGGGCACCACTGGGTCTGTGTTTAGGGGTGGGATCGGGTCGGGATCCGGACCCCAGCCAAGGAAGGGTCCAGGTGCCGCGGATCTTGAGAAAGAGGCGTGGCCTGGCGCTGGGATTGGCGCCGGATGCACCCCGGGTTGTGGAGTTTGGGGATCCTCATTCGGCGCCCTCTCCCCTTCCAGGAGTGCACAGTCTGCGGGTGGACCGGGGAAAGAAGGTGGGTGAAGCCGAGGCGAGGTGGCTGGGCGGAGCGGGCGGCTGGAGGGCGACAGCCGGCCTCCCTCACTCCCTGTCCTGGCCCCCAGACGTACTTCATCGTCATGCAGAGCGTCTTCTACCCCGCCGGCCGCATCTCCGAGAGGTGAGTGGCCTAAGCAGGTTTGGGGCCCCATCCCAGCCTAAACTCGCCACCCGAAGCACCCACATTCACTAGCCAGACGGTGAAACCGAGGCCCAAGAAGGAGAAGGGGCGTTCCCAAGATCTCGTGGGTCAGAGACAGTGACGCCCACGCCCAGCATCTCTGGAGCACTCAGTGTGCGTTAGGCGCCGTGTTGGGCCCTTCGCATGCTTTTTAATTCCCAGAAGGACGCTGAGGGGCAGCTCTTATCCTCCTTCCTAGATGAGAAACCGAGGAAGGAGAAGGCCACACAGCTAACATGTGGGGAGCAGGGACTCAGACCCAGCCTCAGACTGCACGTAGCCCCCTGTGCCCTCCAGGGCTGACCCTACCCACAGGTTCCCCGCGCCGCCCCCCCGGCCATTGGCTGCCCCCAAACCCTCCTGTTGCCGCCACCTGGGGTTGGATCCCTGTGTCTGGGACACCCTCAGGGGTGACAAGGTGTCCAGAGGCAGGCACAGGCAAGGCTCAAGCCTGGGCTGGGCCACCAGTGGCCTGAGTGTGAATGCCTGCCCTGCTCTTATCTTTAACTCAGAAACAATAATAGACCGGGGTTCAGCTATAGGGCCGGGCACGGTGGGTCACGCTTGTAATCACAGCACTTTGGGAGGCCAAGGCAGGAGGATTACTTGAGCCCAGGAGTTGGAGACCACCCTGGGCAATATAGTGAGACCCTGCCTCTACAAAAAATGAAAAAATTAGCTGGGTGTGGTGGCACGTGCCTGTAGTCCCAGCTACTTGGGAGGTTAAGGTGGGAGGATTGCTTGAGCCCAGGAGGTCAAGGCTTCAGTGAGCCGTGTTTGTTTCACTGCACTCCAGCCTGGGTGACAGAGTAAGACCTTCTCTAAAAAAAGAAAGAAACAGGTGAGACTCCATCTCAAAAAAAAAAAAAAAGGAAGAAAGGAAAGAAGGAAGGGAAAGAAAGAAACAAAGAAGAGAGAGAAAGGAGAGAGAGAAAGAAAGAGAAAAAGAAAGAAAGAAAAAGAAAGAAGAAGGAAAGAAAGAAAAAAAAGAAAGAAAGAGAGAGAGAGAAAAAAAGACAGGCCAGGGCTGTGCTGAGGATTGGGAATGATCTATGTAATAGTTCAGTGCACATAAGTAGTCACTGGAAGCTTTTGTGAGATTCTCTGTATGTCTCAAATCTATGTAAAGCTGAATTCTGTCCCCCCACCCAGGTATGACATCAAAGGCTGCGAAGTGAGCCGCTGGGTGGATCCCGCCCCTGAGGGCAGCCCCCTTGTTCTGGTGCTGAAGGACCTCAACTTTCAGGGCAAGACCATCAACCTGGGTGAGCCACGGGGGTGGCCACTGCCTGCTCCTCCTTCATTCAGGGTGAAGTTTAGAAGGGTGTCCCTGCTGCCCTCTGCCTGAGTTAAGAGCCCAGATTCGGCTGGGCGCCATGGCTCACGCCTGTAATCCCAGCACTTTGGGAGGCCGAGACGGGTGGATTACGAGGTCAGGAGTTCAAGACCAGCCTGGCCAAGATGCTGAAACCCTGTCTCTACTAAAAACACAAAAATTAGCCGGGCGTGGTGGTACACGCCTATAATCCCAGCTACTCAGGAGGCTGAGGCAGGAGAATCGCTTGAACCCAGGCGGCAGAGGTTGCAGTGAGCCGAGATGGCGCTATTGCACTCCAGCCTGTGCGACAGAGCAAGACTCTGTCTCAAAAAATAAAATAAACATAAAAGAGCCCAGATTATGGAATCAGGCAGAGCAGAGTTCAAATTCAGGCTCCATGACTTCCTAGCTAGGTGACCAAGGCAAATTACAGATGAGTTTCTTTATTTGTGAGATGGGGACAATAATGCCACGTGCTGTCACGGGGCAGAGTGTGTGGAGCACCATGGCTGGCACATGATGAGCGCTCAGGTGGGGGCACTGATGCTCCGGCAGGGCCCCAGCGGAGCTGGTTCCTCCGCCAGATGGAACTGGATACCACCTTCCTCCGGGAGCTCAACGTGCTGGATTACAGCCTCCTGATGGCCTTCCAATGTCTCCACGAGGATGAGAGGGGCCCGGGCAGCAGCCTCATCTTCCGCATGGCCAGGTGAGCCCCCCACAGGGGCAACAGCGAGATTGAGGTGGTGAGAGTAAGGGAAAGACAGACATGGGGGCATGGGAGTGCCTTCCCTCTGCCAGGAGCAGTGCAGCCAAAGACATGAAGGCTGGAAAGTGCAGAGTTTGTGTGTGTGTGTGTGTGTGTGCGCGCGCGTGTGTGCATATGTGTGCGTGCATGCATGCGTGTGTGTGCGTGCATGTGTGTGGGTGTGCATATGCGCGTGTGTGTGCGCGTGCGTGCGTGTGTGCGTGTGTAGAGGGGAGGGCTGGAGAAGCCTGGCTGGTAGGGCAGGAGGGGCACAGGTGGACTGCAGCAGGGGATAGAACAGATGAAGTCCAGTTGGAGAAGAGCTTTGGTGACTATTTGAAGAATCTGCCCATTTTCCAGTGGGGCTGTGGAACCATTGAAGGTTTCAGAGCAGAGAAAAAGACCTATTCAATTTTTAAAATTTTTGCTTTTTTTTTTTTTTTTGAGACAGAGTTTCACTGTGTCACCCAGGCTGGAATGCAGTGGTGCCCTCTCGGCTCACTGCAACCTCTGCCTCCTGAATTCAAGTGATTCTCCTGCCTCAGCCTCCTGAGTAGCTGGGATTACAGGCATCCCCACCATGCCTGGCTAATTTTTTTTTTTTTTTTTTTTTTTTTTGAGATGGAGTCTTACTCTGTCGCCCAGGCTGGAGTGCAGAGGCGTGATCTTGGCTCACTACAACCTCAGCCTCCCGGGTTCAAGCAGTTCTCCCTGCCTCAGCCTCCTGAGTAGCTGGGATTACAGGCACACACCAGCATGCCCGGCTAATTTTTGTATTTTTATTAGAGACGGAGTTTCATCAAGTTGGCCATGCTGGTGTTGAACTCTTGACCTCAGGTGATCCACTTGCCTCTGCCTCCCCAAAGTGCTGGGATTACAGGCGTGAGCCACAGCATCTGGCCAATTTTCATATTTTTAGTGGAGATGGGGTTTCGCCATGTCCACCAGGCTGGTCTTGAACTCCTGACCTCAAGAGAGTCGTCTGTCTCTGCCTCCCAAAGTGTTGGGATTACAGGCGTGAGCCACCGCGTCCAGCCTAATTTTTGCTTTAGAAAGGGTCCTTGCCCTTTAAGCTGGTCATTCCACTTCCAGGACCCTGAGATCACCGTCGTTGGCACCATCTTCCCATCCTCATCTCAGTAGTGGTAACCGTCACTCCTTCACGCTGACTGGGGGCCTCACTGGGAGTGCAGACTCATCCCCATTTGAGAAATGTGAGAACTGAGGCTCGGGAAGCAGATACGAGGTTGCAGAATGACTTCTGAGGACTCATGTTAGCACTTGGTCAGCTACTTCCATTTCAGTTCCCTCAGGCCCACCCCTGCGGTCGAACAGAATTACATAGGAGCTAAGACAGGCACTCCATTGATCCAGTGGGTGGACAAGGGGAGTGAAAGAGGAGGTCCAGCTGCCACCCCTCCCATCCCCTGCCTCGTTCCTGCCCCTTGGAGGAAGAACTTGGTATGGGTGAGGCTTGGGTAGAATTTGGAGTCATTGGCCTGTGGCTAGGCTGGACACATCCTGACCAGATGGTGGCAAGCCTGCCATGGGGCACGGAGCCTCCTACATCTGCCCATCCAAGCGAGGTCAGCTCCTCCCTAGCCCTCTCCCCCTAGCTGGTGGTTAGGCCACCGCTGTCATTCAGTCAGTAAGTCCTGGTTTGCATAGAATTGTTGTGACATTGAAATATTTTCATGTTGGCTGTCCCAGCCCCACCCCAACCCAGTTCCCAGCCCCTACTCAGAACTCCCCCATCCCACATCTCCCCATCATCCAGGTAGCCCACAGGGTACTAGCATTCTGCTCAGACTCTCAGACCACTGAGCTCTGATTGGCCAGCGCCGGGCAGGGCTTTTTTCTCATTGGTATATTTACCCCGAGACCCAGACAGGACAGGAGTAAAGCCCCTCAGTGACGCCTGAGGACAAAGTTAGGGAATTAAACCTGCTTCTGCTGGGACTGGGCACCCCGCCAAAGGTACCTTCTGGTATGGAAGACATTTTGAGGCAAAACCATACACACACCATCTGCAAACTGGGGTTGCTGGATTTTGTTCACAAAACTTCTGCTCCACGACCCTGAGATTTCTAGGGTTAGATGACTCCAAACAGAAATTTAGGAAATAGACTTACCTGAAGTCATGTGGCACCAAAGTGCAGATTCCAAGGTCTGTGTGACCCAAAGGCTATAGACCAGTGCTACCCAGTAGAAATATAATTCAAGCCATACATGTAATTAAAAATTTTCTAGTAGCCTCATTTTAAAAAGTAAAAACAGGTGAAATACTATAATTCATTTACTCAATACATCCAAATGTTCATTTCATCGAATCAACATAAAAATGAGTAAGATATTTTACATCATTTTTTCTTTTCTTTCTTTTTTTTTTCTTTTTTTTTTTTTTTGAGACAGAGTCTCGCTCTGTTGCCCAGGCTGGAGTGCAATGGCAAGATATTGGCTCACTGCAACCTCCTCCTCCCAGGTTCAAGCGATTCTCCTGCCTCAGCCTCCTGAGCAGCTGGGATTACAGGCGTCCGCCACCACACCCGGCTAGTTAATTTTTGCATTTTAGTAGAGACGGGGTTTCGCCATATCATTGTCTCTGACTTCTGACCTCAGGTGATCCGCCCGCCTCGGCCTTCCAAAGTGCTGGGATTACAGGCGTGAGCCACTGCGCCCGGCCTTACATCCTTTTTTTCATCCTGTCTTTGAAATTGAGTATGTATTGTACACGTATAGCACATCTCAACTGGGAATAGCCACATTTCAAGGCTCAGTGGCCACCTGTGGCCAATGTCTAAGTACTGAACAGTGCACCTCTAGCCCAGCACTTTCGCTTTTCTCAGTCTACCTGACTTCACAAACCTGGGCACACAGGAAGTGTGGGAATGAGCTGGTGGAGGGGTGGGCAGCCTGTCCAGGATTGCAGAGCCGATTGGCTGGGGCTTCCTGGAGGAGCTGGCAGCTTCACCCTCCTGTCGGCCCCCAGGTCTGTGCAAGGGGCACAGAGCCCGGAAGAGTCGGGAGCCCAAAACCGCCGGCTGCTGCCCGACGTCCCCAACGCCCTACACATCCTGGACGGGCCCGAGCAGCGCTATTTCCTGGGCGTCGTGGATCTCGCCACGGTCTACGGGCTCCGCAAGCGGCTGGAGCACCTGTGGAAGACACTGCGCTACCCGGGCCGGACCTTCTCCACTGTCAGCCCGGCTCGCTACGCCCGTCGCCTCTGCCAGTGGGTGGAGGCGCACACGGAGTGACGGGCGCCCGGCCCCATTCTCCGGATCTGTTCCCCGGGCCCGGGCATCTCGCCTGCGACTCCTCCTGATCGTCGCCAGAGGGCAGCATCCCCTAACTAATACCGTAACCGCGCAGTCCTGTTTGACGGTGGTGCCGTGCCTAGCATCATGCCAAGGACTCCCCTACTTTAGCTCACTTAATCCTCAAAAAATGCTATTATTCTCTTTTTACAGACCATGAAATGGAGGCTCAGGGGGTGAAGGGACTGATCAAGATCATTCAGCAATAAATGCTGGAACCAGGATTCAACCATGGCTTTTGGATTCCGGAGCCTGTATTCTTAACCACCAGCTCCTGCAGCTTGGTCCTCATGATCTGGGCAAGGGGGGAGGCTGAAGGCTGCAGCCCTCTTGTCGTCCAGATGGGGAAACTGAGGCCCAGAGACTTTAAGGGGCTTATGCACGGGTAAGTGGCAAGGTCGGCCCTGAGTACCCAGGCCTCCCGACCCCCTGCTCCTGACCTGATACTGTAGGGATGCAGGTGGGAGAAGCTAGGGTCCTGGGGGGCTGCCTGGAGCTCTGGGAGGCATTCTGAACGGGGTCTACTATTGCTCTCAAGTGAGCTCTGCCCTCCTCTGAAAGTCACTTTTCTCATCAGTTAAATGGGGGCAAGGGTCCGTGGTCTGACCAAGGTCTTGGCTTCACAGACATCCCCGGGAGCCTGCATGGCCCCTGATCACTCCTTCTTCCTCCAGGAAACTCCAGCCTGGCCTCTGACCCCAGTTCAATCCGACCATGCCCAAGCCCAAGCGGGCCTTTCCTCCAGAACTGCTCCAGGGCCTGGCTGTGTGACTGGGGCAAGGTGCTAAACCTCTCTGTGCCTCGCTGGTCTAATCTGTAAAACGAAAGAATGGAAACAGACCTCATTAACTCATTAAATATTTGTTGAGCACCTGCCATGTGACAGGCCCTCTGCTGGGTAATGGGGACCTGGGGACGAAGCAAGTGGCACAGATTCTGCCTTCATGGAACTCGTGGAACTCACAGTCTGGGGGAAGGGACCCCTACCCGATTATTCGATGGATAGTGTTGGGGGAAGGGCTTTAACTTCTACTCTGAGACCAGAGAAGAGTCCGACACGTCCCTAGGAGGGTCCCAGGCTAAGAGCACAGCAAGGGCCTGGGGTGAGGGGAGGGGGGAGTGGGAGGGGGCCATGTGGGCCAAGAGTGGACCCCCAGGATTGGACAGTGCAGGACCTTGGGGAAGCCATTCAGCTGCAATGCACACTGCCACTCCACTGACCCATCAGATCCCACCAAAGAAAGATGGCTGAGGGGCCGGGCACAGTGGCTCACACCTGTAATCCCAGCACTTTGGGAGGCCAAGGTGGGTGGATCACTTGAGGTCAGGAGTTTGAAACCAGCCTGGCCAACATGGTGAAACCTCATCTCTACTAAAAATACAAAAATTAGCCAGGTGCGGTGGTGGGCGCCTGTAGTCCCAGCTACCTGGGAGGCTGAGGCAGGCGAATTCCCTGAACCCAGGAGACAGAGGTTGCAGTGAGCCGAGATGGCACCACTGCACTCCAGCCTGGGCAACACAGCAAGACTGTCTCAAACAAAACAAAACAACAAAAAAAGAAAGATGGCTGAGGGGGAAGGGGGAGGAAGGAGACAGCTCTGGCTGCAGGGTTCCTGGAATATTTGGTTTTTGGGTTTTTTTGAGACAGGGCCTCCCTTTGTCACCTAGGCTTGAGTGCAGTGGCATGGATTACAGCTCACTGCAGCCTCAGCCTCCTGGGCTCAAGTGATCCTCCCACCTCAGCCTCCCAAGTAGCTGGGACTACAGGCATGTGCCATCACACCTGGCTACTTTTATTTTATTTTATTTTTCAGAGACAGGGTCTCGCCATATTGCCCAGGCTGATCTCAAACTCCTGGGCTCCAGCAATCCGCCTGATTTGATCTTCCCAAAGTGTTGGGCCCACAGGCATGAGCCGCTGCACCTCACCAGAATATATGTACTTTAAATATTGATATCACTCCCAGTCGTCTGGGTGACCTTGCCTAATTTCTCAACCTCTCTGTGCTGGCATGAGCTGAGTGGAAATTTCTTGTTCTTCCTTTAGCAGGAAGTTGTGACATAGAGTTTGTCATGCCCATCACTCAGGAGGTGATGGGCCAGGGAAACTCAGAGGTGGCAGGGAATTGCAGCAGGAACTGGAGTCTGACTCCACATTTCCACCCGTCTGGATCCCACAGGGCTGAGTCAGCGCCACAGAGTCCCGCTCTCACACATAAGGATGACTCAGCCCCTCTCCACCTTTGGGTCTCTGGCCGTGAGCCTAGCCAGGACCTCAGGCTGGAAAGAAAAGTGATTTGTCCAAGAACTCATGGGACCCAGGCTCTCCTAACTCATGCACTGATAGACGTGACCTAGCACCTAGTGTGTGTCGGGCACTGTGCAGGTGCTGGAGGTGCCCTGAGCACACGGCTGATCTGACTTTGCCCACATGGAGCTTAGAATCTGTGGGGCAGGTGGACCATAAGCAAGGCAACCAGTGAATACATAGGGCAATTTCAGAGTGTGACAAATACTATGAAAAACTGAGCTGGAGTGAGGCAAGAGGTATTGGGGTGCGGTGTTGGGTAGGGTGGGTGGCAAGGGCTTTTCAGAGGAGGTGATGCTTGAGCTGAATGATAAGAGGAGCCACCATATGACTAGCGCAGTCCAGTAGAGGACACAGTGAGTGCAGAGGCCCTGCATAGGAATGGCTTCAGTAATGATTGGCGGTCGGAGGGTGGCCAGGGCAGGTGGAGGGTGACTGAAGGAGTTCGCACTGTGCAGGATCATGGAGGTTGTGGTAAGCAGAGTAGGTTTTTGCCAAAAGCAAAGTGAAGATCTTTATCTGGGGCTGTGGGACTTCCTGGTCACAGTTCCACTGTGGACTTATGATCCTCATCTACCCTGGGAGGCTGGGCCATTTGGGCATGCCCCTGTCTCCATGTGGCCCTAGCAAGGATGGAGTTGCCTCTCCGGGGAAGGAATCACCACCTCACCAGCCATTGTGGGCAGTGAGTGAATCCATAGGGAACTTCTCACCATTGTGCCCTCAGGGTTGGGCCTATGAGGAAAGAAACTTGAAGAACGAGGACTGAGAGGAAAGGGCTCTGGCTTTGGGGACCCACTGCCTTGTGTGAGTGAGGGGTCATGGTGACTGAGCGGGAACCACCTCTCCCCATGTGTGTCCAGGCTGGAGTGGCAGTGACAGGAGAGTTTGTGCTCAAAGGAGGCCCCTAGGGGGCAGGGCCACTACAGCAGCCCTCCTCCCAGCCCCTGGATAGGGGAGGCACTGAGGCCTAGAACACCAGGCCCAGGGGTGGTTTGGCTTTGAACCTGGAGCAGGGTAGACTGGGAAGGTTGCTGAGCTGGGGACAGATACCCTGGCATCCTGCCCAGGCCTGAGCCTCTGAGAAAAAGGAAAAAAGAGTTTGAAATGGACACCAGGGCAGGAGCCCAAGCGGGTTCCCAGGCCAGCGCCCTGCAGAGGAGGTGGGTGTGGTGGGGATGGTGAAATGATCTTTCTGGCCAATGCAACATTTTGCACAAAAAATCATAAACAAGGGCCCGGCGTGGTGGCTCACGCCTGTAATCCTAGCACTTTGGGAGGCCGAGGCAGGCAGGTCACTTGAGGTCAGGGGTTCGATATCAGCCTGGCCAACATGGTGAAACCCTGTCTCTACTAAAAATACAAAAGTTAGCTGGAAATTGCTTGAACCCAGGAGGCGGAGGTTGCAGTGAGCCAGGATGGTGCCACTGCACTCCAGCCTGGGCAACAGAGAGAGACTCTGTCTCCAAAAAAAAAAAATCCTAGACGGGAAGTGTGCCCTCTTACTTCCCCATAGGCCCACCTCTGCTACTGTCCCAGTGCTTTCTGCCACCAGCCTGGTGCTTGAAGGCAGTTGCCTCTGAGATCCCAAGGGACCCCATTACTGCGGCATCTGCCTGGGGCCTGGGCTACCTTGACTTGGATTTGGAGGACATTCCAGCAAGGGAGCCTTTGAGAGGTAAGAGTAGGTGGTCACAGCCCCGGGTCTGGAGTGAAACTTCCTGGGTTCGAATCCTGACTGTGACAGGAGCTGCCTCTACACGTGTGTCTCAGAGGAGAAAAACGGGCTCAGGTGACTGTCACACTGACATAATCATAATAAAGTAATCATATTGAAAATAACTCATGTATTCGTTGTTTATCTGAATTTCCAGTGTCACTGGGCGTTCTGTATCTTACTTGATAAATCCAGCAACCCTACCAGTTGAAACGTGGGCTGCCTGACCCGAAGCCCCGCTTAACTTCCCTCCCCAACCACCATTTCAGAAATGGAGACACTCAAGTCCGGACAACCAGGCCGCCACTGCCCGGTGGCCCCCGACACCCTCTAGGTCTCTTTCCCCTGCGGCCCGACAGCCTCGCCCAGGCAAGAGCCTGCTGGAAATTCGGGAGGACGGAAAACGGAGATGCTGGTACTCAGACTCCGCCCCGGCTCTGAAGCCCCGCCCCCGGCCCTGAGGCTCCGCCCCTAGCTGGAGGCCTCGCCGCCAGCCATTCACATCCCGCCCCGTCCCGGCCGAGCAGAGCCCTCCCCAGGTCGCGCAGGCCGCGCTCGTAGGATCCGCCTGCGGCGCGCAGGCCCCGCCCCCGGCGCGCGAGTCTCCGCCCCACCTCGCCGGCCCCGGCCCCGGCCCCGCCCCCTGCCTCTGGCCGCGCGGATCCGCTTCCAGACCAGTCGGCCCGGCCCGGGGGCCATGGAGCTCCGAGCAGCGGATCGCGAGCCTCCTGCGAACCCCAGGCTGCACGCCCGGTTAGCACTCGGCCGGGAGATGCGGCAGTGGAATCTGGAAGGGCGGTGAAAAACCCACGTCCTGCCCTCCCCCGGCCTCTCCATTCGTCCCCCGGGTAGAGAGGTAGGATGGATGGGGTGGAATTCCGGGCTTCTAGCTCTCTCCGCCCCAGACCTGATTGGTGACCTTGAGCTGGGGGCGCCCCCTCGCTGCCTCTTCCTCCCCATCTGCGCACTGGGAATTGGGTTGGCAGGAGGTCTCTCAAAGGTCGCTGATTCCTGCTCCTTTAGGATGGGGACATTGCCTTCCGGTGTTTGGAGACGTCAAGGGGTTGGATTCCCGGGTGCCATGTGCTTTCACCCCAGCCTGTACCCTCTCCTGCCTCAGTTTTCCCTATAGCCTAGAACCCCACCTGCCTTACCCCTCCCGGCTCTGAGTTTCTGGGTCTTGGCAGGTGCCCGGCTCCCACCCCTTCCCAGCCCCAGCCCTGGAGACAGCAGCCCCTAGACTACTGAGGGACAGCGACAGCATGAAGGCTCCGGTAAGTGGTGGAAGAAGGAGGACTTCCAGGGAACGCAGAGGCCCCAACCGGCGGAGCAGCTCAGCAACCTCTCCACCCCAGGACTCACTGCCACTTCTGACCTCCCTGCTGCCGAGCAGAGAAGGGCAGAATGGCCTCAAAGTCCAGCCCTGTTCTTGCAGACCGTGTGGCCCCAGGCGGGTGGCATCCACTCTGCGGTGTCAGTACCTTGCTATCCCTGTAAAACAGAGGTAACACTACAAGCTCACCAGGCAAAGCCTACCTGGGACTGGGGGTGTGAAAGTTCAGTTCAGCCGCTCTTGTCTTTACCGCAGAAGCCCCGGGCTGTGGGAGAGAGAGCTGGATGTGGGGGGCAGTTCATCTTGACTGCCTGAGTCAAGGTCTCTGGTTCCTCATGGGCAGGGGAGCAGGTGCCAGGCAGAACTCCCTCCCCTGCACAGCTGGCCACACAGAAAAGACTTATTTTTAGAAGCTGATGTAGCTTGCGGGCAGAAAATGGTGGGCCTCGGGCAGGATGCGCTGGGGCGGGTGGGGTGATGGGGTAGGGGGTGGGGGCCACTTTCCCACTTCTGATTTTTGGAGAGCACCAGCCAACTGCTCGGTGGCTTCTGAAGGGTGGCCTAGGGACTTGTGCCTCAGGTCTAGAAAACTGGAGCCCAGAGAGACACAAGTGGTGACCAGGGTGGCCCACTACCCAGTGACTAGCCCACAGTTCTGCTGTCACCAAGCCCCTCCCCTCCTGGGAGGCTTGGTGGGGGCGGGGGGGAGCATTCACTAAGTCTGCCAGCAGGGCCAGCCCCAGTCTGGGTCTAGGCCAGATGGCTAGAAGAGCTTCCTGGTTCCAATGGCCTTTGGCACATGGTTTCTGGAGGCGGTAGCCTCCAGGCACCAGTTTTCAATTATTAAAACCATTTCTTGAATGACCTTTGCTGCAATCTGGTTGTGCCACCTGGCCTGCTGACCCAGATCCGGATCACCAGGGGACGGCCACTGAGTCAGCTGGGGGTGGGGCAGAGGCGGGGCCACACTAGGCAGCCCTGGTCCTAGGCTGAAGGGGCTGGTGGCCCTTCTGAGGTACCACTTTCCCGTTGTCATGTGCACAGCACTTTACAGTATACAGAACGCTTTCACTGCCCCCTCCCATAAGTTCACACGGTGGGCATTATCAGTCCCCAGTTTGGTAGAGGAGGAAACAGGCCAAGAGGGATGGAGAACCATAGGTCGCACAGTACACCCCAGCCTCCAGTTAGGAATATGGGCTTTCCAGCCGGTATTTAAGGCCCCACTGTGCTGCTGCTTTGCTGTATGGCCTTGTACTACACACTTCACCCCAAATTGCTTTCCTTATCTAGAATGTGGGGATGATAACAGTGTTATCTCCAGGGCCTTATGTGCCCAGAGCTTGGCATCCCCAGGTAAGGCCCAGTGGATGAAGACTGGATTCTGTTGCTGTTCTAGGAGCTGCTCTAGACCCAGGAGGCCAGGTGCAGCGCTGAAGGGGCTTCTGGGATCCCCTCCCCACATATACCCCCCATGGCCACTGTCTCCCTCAGGGTCGGCTGGTGCTCATCATCCTGTGCTCCGTGGTCTTCTCGGTCGTCTACATCCTCCTGTGCTGCTGGGCCGGCCTGCCCCTCTGCCTGGCCACCTGCCTGGACCACCACTTCCCCACAGGCTCCAGGCCCACCGTGCCGGGCCCCCTGCACTTCAGTGGATATAGCAGTGTGCCAGATGGGAAGGTGAGTGGGCCAGGCAATGCATCCAGGGTGGGTAGTGAGAGCTGGGCTTGTCCCAAACCGGACCTTGAGCTTGGCCCCTCTACTCACCAGCCATGTGGTCCTGGCCAATCATGTCACCTCTCTGAGCCCTAGGTTCTTTTTTTTTTTTTTTTTTTTTTTTTTTTTGAGATGGAGTTTTGCTCTTGTTCCCCAGGCTGGAGTGCAATGGCATGATCTCAGCTCACGCAACCTCCGCCTCCCAGGTTCAAGCGATTCTCCTGCCTCAGCCTCCCGAGTAGCTGGGATTACAGGCATGCACCACCACACCCAGCTAATTTTGTATTTTTAGTAGAGATGGGGTTTCTCCATGTTGGTCAGGCTGGTCTCGAACTCCCAGCCTCAGGTGATCTGCCTGCCTTGGCCTTTCAAAGTGCTGGGATTACAGGCATGAGCCACCACGCCTGCCCAAGAAATGTTTTTTTTTTGTTTGTTTGAGAGAGAGAGAGTCTCGCTCTGTCACCCAGGCTGGAGTGCAGTAGTGCGATCTCAGCTCACTGCAACCTCTACCTGGCGGGTTCAAGTGATTCTCATGCTTCAGCCTCCCGACACCGGTTCTTGCCTGTCTTGTCCTGGAAGATCTGGTCACAGTAGGCCATCATGCGCTCGGTGAAGGTCTACACCTGCAGGCTGGGGTACATCCTGGTAAGCTGCAGCAGTGTGTGGTAGGTGCGGCCGCCGAGCACCCGGTCCATGTGACTGCCCTGGCCCTGCCCTGGGACTACAGGCGCATACCACCACGCCTGGTTAATTTTTGGAGATGGGGTTTCACCATGTTGGCTAGGCAGGTCTTGAACTCCTGATCTCAAGTGATCCACCCACCTCGGCCTCCCAGAGTGCTGGGATTACAGGTGTGAGCTACCGCGCCCAGCCATATGTTGTTTTCTTTTTTATTTTTTGTATTGATATTTTTATTTATTTATTTATTTTAGACAAGAGCTCGCTCTGTCAACAGGCTGGAGTGCAGTGACGCAATCTCTGCTCACTGCAACCTCCGCCTCCCAGGTTCAAGGGATCCTTCTGCCTCAGCCTCCTGAGTAGCTGGGATTACAGGCGTGTGCTACCACACCCAGCTAATTTTTGTGTTTTTAGTAGAGATGGGGTTTTGCCATGTTGACCGGGCTGGCCTCGAACTCCTGACCTCAGGTGATTCACCCACCTTGGCCTCCCAAAGTTCTGGGATTACAGGCGTGAGCCACCGCTCCCAGCCCAGATGGTGTTTTCTTCCCCATTTTATAGATGAGAGACTTGAGGCACACAGAGGCCAGTGACTTGGCCTCAGGCCACATAGCTAGGAGAGGGCAGAGCCAGCATTCAGGCTCAGGACCAGGGAGTCCCACAGCTATCCTGGGCGCTGACGACCCTGCTTTTACTTAGAAACTGGGCACAGTGTGGGTGAGGCATGCGCAGGGGAGGGAGTGGCCTAAGAATGATTCTGAAGAGCTGAGGTTCATGTTTACTTAACAAATACTTATATGACCTCCAGTCTGTGCCAGCCACTGTTCTAAGTGTTTTATAAATATTTGCTCAAGCAAACCTCAAAAGGACTCATTATGTAGAGACTGGGCCTCAGAGGCAGCAACAGGAATGAGGACCACAAATATGGCTGATGAGGAAGCGGCGGCCGAGTGCAGAACCTTAGCTCTGACACTGGGTACCACTGTGATCTCGGGAAAGCCATCCCTGCCGCCCAGCCTGCAAAATGGGTTAATAACAGTCCTTCGAGCCGATACCTGATTAAGCAAGATTGGTGGATATTCCTGGGGGAGGTGCAGGGGGTGTAAGCTGCGTGCTCATGCC